>NC_090444.1:267327226-267630256 GCF_031143425.1 Pleurodeles waltl | reverse complement strand
TAGCCTGCATATCCTGATGAGTCATCTGTGCTAGGAGGGAGAGGAGGAGCCACTTGCACCTGAAAGGGCTGTGCCTGCCCTCACACAATGCAGTCTCCAACCCCCTGGTGAGTGTCTGGGGCCTGGCCTGGGCAAGGCAGGATTTCACATTCCAAAGAGACTTTACTTTGAAGTAGGCCTACTTCAAAGGAGAAATTGGGTATAAGAAGGGCACCCAAAAGCACAGACTTTAGAAACACATCTGGAACCAAGAGGAACCTCTGCCTGGAGAAGAGCTGAATAGCTGAGGAAGAAGAGCTGCCCTGCCTGTGACTGTGCTTTGTGGAGCTACGCTGCAGTTGCTGCTTCTGCCAGAGTAAGAGGGCAAAGACTGGACTTTGTGTGCCTTCCATCTTGAGAAGAAATCTCCAAGGGCTTGATCTAGAGCTTGCCTCCTGTTGTTTGAAGTCTCAGGGACAGCAAAGACTTCTCTCTGCCAGCACCTGGAGTCGCTGGAGAGACTCCTACTCTGCCCTGTGGTGTCCATCCAGTTCCTGGGACCCTGAAAGAAGAAGCTGGCAGCCTAAAGACAAATCCACGCACAGAATGCTGTGCGGGGAAAAGATTGACGCAAATCCGATCTGCGGCTGAAAAAACGACACGCCGCCGGCTCCGCAGCTGAGAAACGACGCTCGCAGGAAACGCGACCGAAGAATCGACGCACGGAGCAGGAGAAACGACGAGCAGCATCGCTGACGGAGGCTGGGAGATCACAACCTGCACTGCGGGATTTTCGGATCATCATGCGGCTGGATTTTCGACTCGTGTACCGCCATGCGGAGTTATTTTTGATGCACACCCGCCCGTGCGGGGTTATTTTTGACACGCACCAGGTACATTTTCACTCTAGCAGCGCTACTGTGTTTTTAAAACTACTTAAAGACTCTTTTTGATTTTTAATTGATAACTTGTGTATGGTGGATTTTTGTCGTTTTGGTCCTGTTTTGTTTAGATAAATATTTCATATTTTTCTAAACCTGTGTTGTGTCATTTTGTAGTGTTTTCATTAAGTTACTGTGTGTGTTGGTACAAATACTTTACACCTAGCACTCTGAAGTTAAGCCTACTGCTCTGCCAAGCTACCAAGGGGGTAAGCAGGGGTTAGCTGAGGGTGATTCTCTTTTACCCTGACTAGAGTGAGGGTCCTTGCTTGAACAGGGGGTAACCTGACTGTCAACCAAAGACCCCATTTCTAACAGCAACAACTTTGAAACTTTAGAATAAGCCAATGGTCAAATTTATTCAACAGTAATTGTGTTCTTGGAGAATGTCTCCAAAGGCCTTGAAAGGAAGGGCATCTAGGAATGAATCCACATCATCTGATCAATGACAGGACTGGCAGATGGATCCACAGGCAGTAGTGCACAACAGCCTCAAGCGCAGGATGCCCCACGAGGGCAGCACCATCCAAAGTGCCTGAAGGAGCCAGATAGTTCACCAAGGGTGGCTCATAAGTGGCCTTGTGAATCAGCCTCAGTCTCCTGGGGCACGACTGTGAATGAACCCTCATTGGGAACATTAGTAGTTCTTGGTCCACAGGAAGCACAGGTGGAACAGCAAGGCACAACGAAGGTAGATGCTCAAAGAGGCACCAGGTGCAATGAAAGACTGGTTGCACACACCCACAAGACTGGTCCGAATGACAGTGACAAATCATGCTCCAATTCTTCCAGCAATGGAGCACCAAAGAACTGCACCATGTGATCACAGCACAGCTGGGCTAGTGGTAATAGCTTTATCGCTTAGCTGGGAAGGCACAACCACTGTGTATCATTAACAGCAGCAGCAGCAGTATCCCGCCAATGAATGCCAAGGTCACAGGAAAGCCACAAAACACACTTGAAAAGAGTGAATGGGAGGTTGATGGAATGACTCCGAAGACAGTCTGGAAGATGGGCATGAATCCAGACCCAACAGCCTTAAAAAAGTGCACGATCCCCGCAGTGCTCGAAGCGTTGAATATTTCAGATACTAGCTCTCCAAAGTGCTTGGGGAAGTTGGTATTTGGTAGGGATTGTATCTCAGCTGATGATCTTGCTATCTGGAGAGCATATGTCTCTCGAGCAACTTGTTTCTGGAACAGTAGCGCCTTTAGTCTGCTCAGCTGGTCATAATTTGCATTAGTAGTATCAACGTGAGGCCACATTTCTGCTACTCTTATCTCTTGTGTGGGGGGGGGGGTAAGGAACATGTCCACAACAATTTTAGAGACTGAAATTTCGTGGGCAATTCCTGGTCTCATACCGCAAAAGCTCTGCTCATTCAGGACCACATAACTTCCAATCGAAAGTATATGTAATGCTGGATGGATCAAAGAGATGGGAATACCCTTAAAAAAACAGTCCAAGTTTGCGACCCCTGCATTGCAAAGGCCATGAAGGGACACCTGTATGCCAATCATAGAAGGACTAACAGTAGTCTCACATTTGCTTTCACCGTTCAGACTTCTGTATTCAGAGGGCAACTCCCACTCTTCTTTAATATAGCTATCTCCTAGCCACTTGTATCTGCCTGCAGCAAGATGCTTTAAGCATTACGTGAAGCGAATGGTGGAAATGGGCAGATGTATAATGCCATGTACGAGCCATAATTTTGATGGGCTTTCTGCAGCCGTGAAAGGCAGCTTTTCTGACTTTGCAATATGAAGCATGGTGAAACATGCCGTTATCTGTTGTTCACTGGATAAATTAAAAGCAGCAAACAGCTCACTACTGTTAATGTATTTCAATGTGTTAGAAATGGGGTCTTTGTTTGGCAGTCATGTTACCCCCCCCGTCCAAGCAAGGACCCCCAGTCTAGTCAGGGTAAAGGAGAATCACACTCAGTTAACCCCGCTCACCCACAGGGTAGCTTGGCACGAGCAAGTAGGCTTAACTTCAGAACCAATGTGTAAAGTGTTTGTACCAACACACACAGTAATACAGTGAAAACACTACAACATGGATACCACACCAGTTTTGAAAAATAGTTAATACTTATCTAAATCAAACAAGACCAAAATGACAGAACACCAACATACACAATTCAAGATATGAATTTTCAAAAGAATAATCCTTAGAAAACAGTGCGAATGCTGTTGTTGCACAAAGTACATGGTTAGCCTCAATCATATAGCTGCACGGGCGAGTGTGCGTCGGAAAAGGGTAGCGATGCGTCAATTCCTTACTCACAACTGAGGCCGTGCATAGTTTCTTCTCTGGTTGGATCTGCAATGCGTCTTTTTCTCCCTCGCAAGAGGACAATGCGTCGATTTCCGAACGAGGCACCTCCGATCTGTGCAGAGTCGGGTGGACTTGGACGCCCTTGGACGATGCATGGAAAATCCGGTCGCACGGTGTTAGAAAACCGCTCTGTATGTGGTTTGCATCATTATCGAGCCTCCGTTAGTGGGTGCTGCGCATCATTTCTCCAGCCCCAATGCCGGTGGAACGTCAATTTCAGTTGTGAAGCCGGTGGCGTGTCATTTATCAGCCGCATTACGGAAGGTGCATCACAAATTTCCCCGCACAGCGCTCTGTGCGTGGATTTTCAGTTCTTGTCGGCCAGCCTCACCTTTTAAGGATCCAGGGACTAGATAATGCACGCGTCTCAGCAGAGAGTCCAGGTGCTGGCAGGGGGAAGTCTTTGATGGCCCTTAGACTTCAACAACAAGAGGCAAGCTCAGTTCAATCACTTGGAAATTCCTCTCATACAGGAATGCACAACAAAGTCCAGTCTTTGTCCCCCTTCACAGGCAGAAGCAGCAACTGCAGGATAGCCCAACAAAGCACAGTCGCAGGCAGGGGCAGCACTTCTCTTCAGCTCTTCCGCTTGGCAGAGGTTCCTCTTCAATCCAGAAGTGATCTAATTTCTAGGGGTTTTGGGTCCACTATTTACACCCCTTTCTGCCTTTGAAGTAGGCACACTTCAAAAGAAAGTCTCTCTTGTTTGTAAGATCCTGCCTTGCCCAGGCCAGGCCCCTGACACACACCAGGGGGTTGGTGACTGCATTGTGTAAGGGCAGGCACAGCCCTTTCATGTGTGAGTGACCACTCCTCCCACTCCCCCTCCCTCCCTTCCAGCACAGATGGCTCATCAGGATATGCAGGGTACACCCCAGCTCCCTTTGAGTCACTGTCTAGAGGAGAGGTGCAAACAGCCCAACTGTAAAACTGACCCAGACAGGGAATCCACAAACAGGCAGAGTAACAGAATGGTTTAAGCAAGAAAATGCCTACTTTCTAAAAGTGGCATTTTCAAACAAAATCTAAAAACAAAATTTACCAAAAATGTTATTTTTAAATTGTGAGTTCAGAGACCCTAAACTCCATATTTCAATATGCTCCCAAAGGGAATCTGAACTTTAATAATACTTAAAGGCAGCCCCCATGTAAACCTATGAGAGAGATAGGCCGTGCACAGTGAAAACCGAATTTGGCAGTTTTCACTGTCAGGACATATAAAACACATTAGTATATGTTCTACCTTAAACATACACTGCACCCTACCCATGGGCTACCTAGGGCAATATATCATGTATGAAAAGGGAAGGTTTAGGTATGGCAAGTGGGTACGCTTGCCAAGTCGAATTGGTAGTTTAAAACTGCATACACAGACACTGCAGTGGCAGCTCTGAGCCACGTTTACAGGGCTACTCATGTGGGTGGCACAACGAGTGCTGCAGGCCCACTAGTAGCATTTGATTTACAGGCCCTGGGCACCTCTAGTGCACTGTACTAGCAAATCAAATATGGCAATCATGGAAAGGCAATTTCACTTATATTTTACATACGATCACTTGCGCTTTAACACTGAATAGCAGTGGTAAAGTGCCCAGAGTAACAAAAGCAGCAAAAACAGATCCCATCAGAGATGAACAACCTGGGAAACAAGGGCAAAAAGTTAGGGGAGACCATGCCAAGGATGCCAAGTCTAGCACAATGAAACGCGGCCATCTTTCAGAATCTGTAACGCCCAACCTAACTGAATGATGGAACGCAGCTAATTTTGTCCATGATGAAGAAGGGACATGTCATTCTGAATGATGTCAATTGCAGATGACACTATGGTATTAAGGGTGTATATAATGTTGGACAGAGAATTCACGCCATTAGCGACAACAGCTAGAGCCTTTTCCAAATTATCCTTACCTATCTGCCTTAAACGTGCAGCTGCTTTCATTTGAGAAAGCTTCCAGATCTCATTGTATACAGTATACAGGACTGGTTTAGAGCGTGGCTTTCTGGGACCAACCATGAAATCTTGAAAGTCTATTTCTTCAGATAGCATATTAAGATGTTCTTTTTACAACTGCTAAGGTATTAGTCTGTAAGCATTGTTGGCACAGTTTACCCACACTGTATGTGGTAACTATACACAAGTGTTGACCCAAGACAAAGCGAAGGTCTGGCCGTCTAATCTTGAAACCCCCAGAGGAATTCCTCTGTGACATTTAAGAAGGATTGCCAAGTGGTGAATTTGACTGGTGTGGGGATACTGGCCGCACTGAGTTCCTTTATTTATGCTAACTCTAGGCAGGATGCCTGTTGAATTGTATCATCCAAAAATATCATTTGAACAGAATAAGGCATGCTCTAAATAAAGCTTCCCTAGCCTGAATCTGTCAATCTTGTGTTCCCAATACACTTTTTACATCAGGTGTTCTTCCAGTATTTGTAACCTTCAACTGCAAGTCGGGAAACAAAGGAGTCTGAATAGATCAATTTAGTGTTTGTTAGCAAAATCGTCCTAATTTTAGAAGGTGGTAAGTAGTATGACTCTGCATTTTTAGTGTCATGCCCAGAAAAATATGCAAATTTGTTTGTGTACTTTTTAGGACTCCCCACTGGAGATGTAGAACAGTGTTTCCACTGTGTGTAATTAAATACTGATCTGTGTCTAGCTGCTCAGTGCAGGTAGTAATGTCCCCAACTATTATAACAGAATATTTCCCCACAATTCTTTGTGTTGATATACACATCATCACTTTCAAATACAGTATTGTCTTCCAGCTCAGCAAGCATTGAATCAACTGTTTGAGCATCTCTGTCATCAGACACTACACGAGGTGTGATGACATCAGTCACTGAAAGTTTGAATACATATGGAATTTTAATTACCTCAGTGGACCCATATATATCAAATGGTACTTTATGCCAAACAATCCCATCTAGAATTGGTACTGCTGAAATTTTCACAATGGACAAGTCTCTTCAGACCTTATGGAAGGAAAGATATGGAGTTAGAACTTTATCCACTACCTCGACAGACGAGCATTCAGGAAGATAATGACCATCTATAAGGAGAAAGAAAACAGTCACCAAACCAATCCATAATATAAAGGCTATCAATGTCAGAAATATCCATAGATAATTCAATGGATAAACTAAATGTCTTTGAAACATTTTCAGATGTAGGTGTAGATGAAGTTTAAGAGAAGTCATCAAGGTTGGTGAAGGAACCAGAAGCAGTCTCTGCAAACACAGTAGCCAGTGCATTACTGGTGGATGTATCCACTTCACGTGGAAGTTCATAGTAGATGGTGCCATCAGTATGAGACAAATTGGAGTAGAAGACAGCTACATCTTGGACAGTTCCTGTCAGTGAGATGGCAGCAGTAATTAGCAGAAGTTCATTTTCCTCCCTCCCCACGCTCAAGGAGGTATTTAGAGCAGTGTTGTACATGCTGGTGTATTCTGAAGTGTTGTTGCGTCTTCTTTGGATAAGTATATCCTGTTGGGTAGTGAGAGAGAACCGGGGACTACCCAAGGCACTTCTGGGTCTACTGTACAGGATTGGCCACATAGTGTAGTTTGATGTTGTTGGAGACAAATCTGTTTGCTTTAGAGCCTGGCAGCGGTGGTAAGATGATTGTTCTGGTGCCTTGAATTCCAAGGACTGGGACCTGTACTCTGTAGGATGGGCTGAATTCCTTCTTCACAGCCATCTTCTCATGAACCAGATCTCCAACTTTAGAAATCTAGCCTGTAGAAGTTGTTGGCAAATCCCACATTCCTAAGGTGGTAGCACTGGCAGATGAACTATCATCACAAAAATTGCAGAAACTCCTGTAAAACACTGAGACATTTATTTAGGTCAAAAGGTGTATCTGCTGCCACCAAACCCGGGTCATCTAGATCTGGGAAATACATAGGTATCCCAAAGGGGACCTCATAAAGAGTGCATCCTCCCAAGGACTGTCTTGGCAGATTATTCAGTGCTCTCTGGACCACATATGGGTGATGAAGCCAACTGCGGCCTGAACCTAATACTCTAGCTGTTAAGGACTGCTTTAGATCTCGATTCCTCCTCTCCATGACTGAATTAACCCCAGGATGGTAGGGTGAGGAGTAATGAAGTTCAACACCCATTGTCCTCATGGTGTCCTTGAATGCCTTAGAGGCAAAAGCAGGGCCCGATCTGAATGGAATGCCGCAACCACATATGTACCAATAAAGATCAGCAAGTCTTTTATAACAGTTCGAGTGTCAGCAGACCGCTGTGGCCATACCCACAGGAATCTAAAACAAGAATCTACAGAGACTAAGATGTATTTGTATGCACCATCAGGTTGAAGGGGACCAAAATGTTCCAGGTACACACATTTTAGTGTCCTGTAGGACACCAAGAGGGATGTCTGTGGAGGGCGTTTGATGTCTGAGCCCTCAATCTGCTGGCAAATGTCACAGCAAAGGACATATTGCTTTGTCTGTTTGTAAAGACCTGGCCGCCAGAACCGTTTCTGTAAAACTGATATTGTGGCAGCAACACCAACATGAGCAGATGCGACACCCTCATGCGCTGCTTTGATGAAAGCTACTTGCTGGTCTTGGTTGGGGATCACTTGATCTCCAACCCCAGGAATTGCTGCAAAGGCAATATTCGGTGCACTGATATGGTATGAATATCTTGTAGGGTATCTTTTCAGAAGAGGCTTACCTTCAGCCGAAGCTTCAACAGCAGCCAGAATTTCATTATACAATCTGGTCTCGGAACGAGTCACTGCAGTAAAGGAAGCCATACCTACTGCAGATTTTGCTGCTTCTTCACCCAAGGTGTTGCCAATAATATGTACACCTACATGTTGGTGACTGAATGTATGGACTACATGAGCATCAGGTAGCTTATCCTTAAGATCAGCTCCCTCCCCCACAGAATTCTGTGTTTTATGGTATACCCCTTTGAGTCTCTGAACCCGTTCAACCACCAAAGACCAAGGTAATCATTGTAAGACTGTACACAATAGTACAAATCACACACTATCAATTTAAGGTGTCTTGGATCCAGATGTATGTTCCAGTGCTAGGATGAGGGCTTTGAGTTCAGACAGTTGTGCTGTGCAGTCCCCTAGCGTCCGTATGCAGGTATTGGGAGGGTGGAATACATCATCCTTCATCACCTTGCTCACGGCTGCACAAGCAGCAGAATATTGATGTTTTGTACCTACAGCTGGTTGTGCTGAACCATCATTGTAAATGACACTGTGGTATCTGTCAAGTGGCAAGATGTTAAGAGGTGCAGGGTACTCCTCTTCGTATTAGAGAAATTCTTGTGTTTTAAGTTTTGGATCAAAGATGTAATCAACATTTGTGGCAGTCAGGGAGGTTGCCCATTGACTCCAATGCTTTAGCACTAAGAACATTTGCTTTGCTGACAGCCTCTAAGGATGGCACCGGGGTAACAACATAATGCGTTTCCCTAGGGCAAGTGGCCTCCTCTTGATGACGGCCATCTGTACTGCTGTTAGAATTTGTTCTGTGGGTGCAAAGCATTGTTCTACATTGGAGATTAGATGTGATTTATATGCTACGGGCACTGTGCCGCCTGTGTTAAAGGTGGCATAATAAACCCAAAGGCCCCAGCAATTATTCTAATGATAACATTTGTTTTGTTGTCACAAGTGTGTAAGTGTTTTGCTTCTAGCATGTCCTGCTGCAATCCTCTAAGGATTCACGTGTGTTCAACTGTCCAGGGTCTGCTCAAGAAATCTGGGCGAATTAGATCACAGAGTGGCTTGATGCGTTCTGCATAGTCAGGAATTTAAGTGCTGCCAAAAATTGAAGAAACCAAGTAAGGACTGCAGTTTCTTGATCGTATATGGTGGTTGGAGTTGAGCACATTTTTCAAAAAAGTGCGGGCCCAGGCTCCTACCCTTGTTTGATAGTTCATATCCCAGGAACAATACACTAAAAAAGGCTATTTAATTTTCTTAAAATTTAATTTGTAGCCAAGGGCTGTAAATCCTATAATTATCCGATCAACCCTGACAAGATGAATGTTGAGGTCCCCATCTGTGAGATATGTGTGATTCACATAGGACAACGCTTCGGGATCAATATCATGCAATATAGATATTACACGGGCTGAGAACAGCCCAGGGCTGTTCTTATAGCCTTGGGGGAAATGACAGAAGCTTTTTTGTGAGCCAAATGAGAATGCACTCAGGTCCCAACTTTCATGTGCTAAGTTTTGGCAGAAAAAAAACGTTGGAAAAATCCAAAGTTGTTTTGTATTTTTTACGCACTATGTTGTTAATAGCGCTGTGCTATGTGAATTTTGTATTGCATATGTGCCTGTGTGACTGTTTGAATGTCTGTAATCTAAGACTATTCTATATGAATGTTCGGGTTTTGCAAAGAGGAATAATGAGTAATTCACTGCAGAGACAGAGGGCTCAATTACACCCTGGTATTAGAGTTGAGTGAGGATCTCCCTCACTGGAGCTTTAGCTTCATGTTTAACAGGATATTGGGGCTGAGGCTTGGGTGTAGGCCTAATCAATATTACCTGGTAAGGAAAATCCTTATCCCATCCTACATGATTGTGGTATAGCATAGGTGCCTGTTCTAGAGCCCAGTTGACAGCATAGGCTCTTCTGGAACAAGATAAGAGAAAGAAGGCAAAATTACATCTTTCCCATGTGGGAGCTTATGGACATGTTCAGGAGGTCAGTCTCTTTCAGCCAGTAGGATATCACAACTAAGTTCATCCCAGAATATTACACTAGTGGTGCGGTCTATGTATCTCCGAAACGGGGATTTTCTCTCGTTCTGTTGGCACGTTGCCTATGATAGAGTGCACTGCCTGTGGGTTAATCCCAGTAACGGCCAATTGGTATCCAGCGGGTGCTGGACACGCTGGTGTTGTGTTCAAAGTTCTCATTACGAACTATGAATTGAACAAGTCGTCTATATAATGTTACTAGCTCATTGTAAAGATTGCACAGATCAGCTGCCTGCACGATTTGTACACCAGGATGTGTATATCTGGCAAACATTGGCCACGTTGGTCCGTCATTACCTAAGGGACCTAATCTCACAGGCTGTATTACATGTGGTAGGGTGCCATTAAACCAGTTCAGATTTTCTTGATAAGTAATCAATATTTCAAGCTACTGGTATGCTTGGTACCATTGTGGTACTATTGCTACTCTGTATGTGTAGAATGTGTATGTTCTAGAGTCTTCCTTAGGAAAGGTGACCCAGGAATAGAATGTTTCTGTTTGGTAAGCCTCATTAGCTTCCACAATGAATGTGAAATCCCCGCTCTCATCTCTTAAGCCATGCCCTATTAGATGTAGTGTTAATGCATGTCCGACATTCTCAGGCATGTTTATGGCATTAGCCATATTGCGAAATGGGTAAAGAGATGGAACACCAAATGGGGTGAAAAGTGATTTTGAGATTTCAAGCTTGAACAACCTACAACCTAGTTAGGTGCTCCCTGTTCAGCTGAGGAGGATTATCCCCAAGACCACAGACGTCTCCGTATATTGGTACTTAGGGTACCTGTTGTGTGTGAGACAGAGATACTGAGGTCATCTGTAAATTAGTGCCAGAACACCATTGTTGACGGCAACATATCGTAGTTGGACTCTTGCTCTAGGCAAGACTGCTGGTTTAGGGATGGCAGCACTTTTGTTTGTAGACAACTAAGGCAATCCTACAACAAGCCGCAACTACCAGCCCAACCCTTCCGACTCACAAGCAATACCTCACCAAAACTCCAAACAGTAAAAAGGTGATTTCTGGTAGCCTTTACACATGTACTCGAAACTGCGACATCTCAGGGGAGTCTTGGTGGAACGGAGATTACAATTTTCTCACAAGAGCAGTAAGTCTCAGTCACACACAGGCAATGAAGGAGATGCAGTAAATCTTTCAATAGGTTTTATTACCAAGACTGCAATCTACTGTAAAATGCATGAGCTGCAATGATCAGGATAATGTACAGTGCAAGAAGCATAATTGTGAAAATGAGAGTTGTCAATACAAAGACCACCACCATCTTGCAATACACATAAGATGTAAAGTAGGCCCTAATACACCGTAGCATGGGGAACCTAATCTCTAACCTAAAGAGAGCTAGGTGTGATAAACCTAATCTGCCAGCACCATGTCTATGAGAAGTGCCCCCCAACCTTTGTTACCTTTGAATGAGGTCCCTAGATCAGACTCCGTGGGGACACAAAGGCTAGGTCTGCATCAAGGCGAAGTATAGCATAGACAGTTTTGATGGCATCTGGTAGGAATCACTGTGATAACCTTGTCTACGTGAGATGTATTTATACAGATCTTGTAGGACCCCTGATGCAGGTATGTTCCCAAGCAATAGATAAGAAGACATGCTTGAGGCGGCAATTATATAAACAATTCTCTCCAAAAGTAAATTATGTTCCTGTCACACGTAAGTGGGAAAGTGACATGATGTGAATACCTACATATATCACTTGTCTTTGCCGCTGATAGTGACACCTTCACAGAGCGGCACTGATAACGTGAAATCAAAACATCCTCCTAACTATAAACATAGCAGCCATCTTGGACGAAATAATTAAATAAATGTGCTAAAACAGAGCACACTAAGTAGGCTAAAAGTCACTAGGACACGGGGGCACAGGTCTGCAAGCCAGAAGGCTAAGCGAACTCCTAATTCCAAATAAAACTAAATAGGACCCACTACAGAGGCAGCTCTTTGAAATGTAAGTTGGACAATTGTTCCTAATTGAACATTAGCACTCCTTAAATGTAATAAGGCAATTCAAAGTTATCCTATTTGAGAGGTAGGCCTCACAGTACTGAAAAACGAATTTGGAAGTTTTTCACTATCATGTGAAACTTACAGACAACTGTCCTATCTTTTAAACACAATGCACCCTGCCCTTTAGGCTGTTTAGGCCTACCTTAGGGGCAACTTCTACATAATAAAAAGGGGAGATTTAGGCCTGGCAAAAGGTTTATTGTGCCAGGTCAAAATGGATACTGCACACAGGCTGCAATGGCATGTCAGAGATATGTTTTAAAGGGCTACGTTAGTAGGTGGCACAATAAATGCTGCAGGGCCACTAGAAGCATATAGTTGACCAGCCCTGTGCAGTACCACTTTAATAGGACTTATAAGTAAATTAAATGTGCCAACTGGATATGGCCGACACAGGCACACCATCCCTGGTGCAGGCCAGTCCATTGGGGTGGGCTTTAAAAAAATCCTCCGGTGCCTTGAACCAAATGACTTTTTTTTTTTTTAAACAAAAAGCCACCAAATGTTGAGGTTTGCAAAGGAGTCTGTATGAAAGAACGTGGTTAGAGATCCACAAGCCACCCATTCTGGATTCCCCCAGGTGTCTAGTTAAAAAAAATATATAGGTTTGCTAGGTTTCCCTAGGTGCCAGCTGAACTAGTGGCCAAAATCTGCACCTAGGCACTTTCCCAAATATTTGCCAGTTTTTATTGGAAAAATGTGATGTGTCCGTGTTGTGTTTTGGGGCATTTCCTGTTGTGGGCACTAGGCCTACCCACACAAGTGAGGTCCCATTTTTATTGGGAGACTTGGGGGGAATGCTGGGTGTAAGGAAGTTTGTGACTCCCCTCAGCTTCCACAACTTTGCATCGCTGAAATGTGAGGAAAATGTGCTTTATACAAATTGCGGTTTGCAGGTTGTGTCATGGCACCAGTGCCAACAGGCCAGATCCCTGTGCTGTGTAGCCTGTGCTGTGCGTGCTGCTAGTTGAGAGTCAATGTGTGGCAGTCAGCTGTCTTCATGTCCCAACCTCTAGGTGGACGGGACGCTGCATGTGCTTGGTCATAGGAGTCAGGGGCCAACCGCCAGTTCTATCTGGCTGAGACATGACCCTTTGAGGAACCCCCATTGTCAGCCACCCTGCCGGACGCCAAGGCTGTCCACCCCTCTGCATCTTCACCGCTGTCATAGCAAGAGAGAAAAACACACACTATGAGTCTACCATTCCTCCCACCTGTGCCTCTCCAAGACAGGTTTGTGGCAGTGTTTCTTCAATCCAAGCCCAGGCCTCTTCTACAGCATCTCTACCATGTCAAAGAAGTGGATTCTGCCCTGATGAATAGCCTTGAGTCTGTCAAGGTCCAGAAGTGTGTAGGTGACATGCATTGCTTTCATTTTGGCCTTGACTGCAGATAATGTTTTCCTCTGTTGCTGGACTCTCAGGAAGATCATTATCCTGGACGACTGTCGGCTGCCTGATTGCTGGGCTTGAACTGCCTATAGTAGGGCATTCCTATTGAGATAACTGAGCACTTTAAGTATCACTGGGTGAGGTAGGGCTCCTGATGGGGCTTCTGAGGGAGCACCATGGGCGCTTTTATGATAATGAAGCACAGAAACAGGTCTTGTGCAAGGACCCAGGTCTTAAAATAATCGAGAAAGAAAGTCTATGGGTGAGTCCCCTCTATCCCCTCTGGCACTCCCACCAGGCGAAAGTCTCTCAGTGGGTCACCCCTACCCTCTCTGGGATGCCCATTAATTGTAGGTTGTTGTGCCAGGATTGCCCCCCGCATCTTCAGCTCACGGCTCCAGCTATAGCGCTATGTCTTGGAGTTTAGTGACATCTCGTTTGAGGGCACAGAGGTCTGCCTCTACAGAGGAGATTCGAGTTTCCACTTTGGATGTGCAATTTGCTACTTTGCAGAGATCTTGCAGCAAGAGTGAGATCTCGGACCTTACAACTTTCATTATGGTCTCCAACCCCTCTTCACTCCTTGACAGCTTGCAAGATCACTAAGAAAGTTCAAGCTGTTGTGGAGTATCATATAGTTGCATCCGCCATGTTGGCTTACAAGCCACAACCCCTTTACCTTCATTTTTAATAGAATTTAACAATATTTCAATGTGTCCTGAGAAGAAAAAATGTCTCTTGAACAAAAAGCCTCTTTCTATGAATGTCTGGTTTTGTCTTACGTTACTGTACCTTTCCCTTCTATGACAGACAGTTGCACGCAGTCTTTGGCTATATGCAGCAGAGGTTGACCAAATGGCTGCACTTTGGCCAAGACAATAGCTCAATACTATGCAAGCAGTTAACCCCCACTGTCCATAGCCTTCAGCCATGTCCGTGGGGGTCATCTGCACAACCTGTTCTACTGACTCCTTGTTTAATCAAATTTTGGGTGAAGGCTGCCTTTATTTTTTAATCCTAAAAGCCTTTCCCCCCCATTTATAGTGCCTCTGTTTAGTACATATGAGTATGTGTGCCATGTCCCCTATGAGCAGGGTTTCCAACTTGGCCCTTCCTTTTTTACAAGCCTTTGCAAGTCTTGAGGAAGCCTTCTTGTTTATCATGTTCTTTCAGATGAGAGATCTGATTCATCAAGATTTTGGTTTCCCCAACCTTACAAATAACTAGATGTGTGATTAATTCACCTTAATTGACAGACTTTGCTGCAACCTAGATCATATCCCACATCACTTCATTTGACATATTCTCATTTAAACAGTCTCTTAGATTGGCAAATAATGCAATATGGTATGCAAAGAGAGCTAGTATAGAAAAAAGGCTAATCAATTTATTTTCATATGATACCTAATTCTGGGCTAAGGAACCCTCTACTACCATAAATGTAGGTGAGTGAACTGAAAAGAGTTGCATGCCTATAGTCATCAACAACCTTACTGAGGTTACAGCTCAGTTGGTGAGGAAGAAATGTATTATTCAATATGGTCTATGCACAAAGGTATATTCCCCATCATCACCATGTTGTACTCTCCAGATGACAGATGACAGTACTATAATATTTAACCGTTGTTTTAACAAAGGTGGATATTCCTATTGGTATACAGAGAAAGATGAATGTTTCACACTAGTTTCTAGTGTAGTCTCTGCAATTATGCCACAACTAGCATCAAAGATAGCGGACAGTGAGGACTTAGATTGCTGCAGCTTTGTGAAACAGCTGCAGGCTATAGCAGGTACATTTTGCAGAAAGGGGTTGGCTGCTTGGAAGATTGAGTGAGTCAGGTAAATGCAAAAACTGGCCTAACTTCCTACTCCAGTTGCTTTTAAACAATTTGTCTCTGGTGTCTAGGTCTTTCAGCCTGCATGGTTTGGACAGAAGAGTGTAACCACCTTGGTGCTATTAACACTCATTACTGCCTGATATGAATGAGGTTCAAGACGTAAGGGTCCATTGTCATTTCTTTGGTGTGGCGAAACAGGACACTGAAGACTAGCAGTTCCAGACTCCACTGATTCTTTTAAGTGCCTTGGGTCAATGAGATTGTTTAATGCAGGAGCCCAATGAACCTTCATACTGCTTAGTTGCTATATTCACGGATTTCAACAGATGTGGGCATATGGGTTTCTCTTGCTATGATGGTCTATGTTTGTGGGCATTTGTAGATGGACCAGTATGCATGCACAATGTGCATATCTAAGTCAATGAAGCATGTGGATATTTAGAATCTGTATGGATATGCACATGTAGTACACGCACATCAGACATATTGGCTGTCAATGATTGTTTTTCAAACAGCAATTATTTGCCCTTTTTTCCTTTCATCCTTGGCAGGAGTATAATAAACAGAGCTGCTGCCACTTGACTCAGATTCCTGGTTTTTCTTAAATTGCCATCACTATACAAAGGCAGCATTCGGTTGTGCCACTGGCACAAGGTATCTGGATGCAGCGAGGTGGAGAGAACAAGCAATACATTCCTGTTAAGCTTTAGGAGTAGGCTGGGGTTAGGGAGAGGATGTTAGATCTGCATGGTGAGGTGGTACAGAGGAAAAGGGCAAATTAGCTGCGCAGCCCATCACACCACCACTCATTACACTGCCACTATCGTTTGCCCCAATATTATCTTTACACAACCACATTTTGTCTCTCTTACTTAATAATAATCAGTTTATGCACCAAGAAATTTGGTTTATAACCAAGGATTGGTGGGATTGCCAGGGAGAGGGGCCACAGTGGTTAAAACACAAAGTCGATAAAGCAGCATTTAAGGCAGCCATGTAACATCAACTTCTATCCTACGCATAAAGTGTTCGAAGGTGAAGTACACGTGTCAATACCCGTTGGGGGACTATGTGGTGAATGTCTGAAAGTTTTAATAATCGAGTATTAAGTTCAGAGGGTGAGAGATGAAGACAGCTTGTAAGTGCACTTGTTATTCTGTGCAAGTACTGCTACTGTTAATTAGGGATGGGTGTGCCAATGAGGACATGATTCATAAATTGGTGATATGCTGGTCATCCTGTGGTTTTGAATAGTCCTGGTGTGGAATTATTTTATTTGAGGTTTGGCACTGTATGTTGTGGTTCACAATAGTGCTGTATAACATTATTATTATTGGTAACAGAGCAGGGTTTGAGTTACACTTAAGGTACAATTTTAACTGAAGAATTTCCTACCTTTCTAGGACGTATTGTCCCCTGTGACAACCACAACGAATCCCTAATTATGATTTTTTACTACATACATATATTACAGATCTGTAATTGCAACTGTAGACATAGCTAAATCGCAGTCCCAATGTCAAATGTATTTTTAAAAATCTTGAGTATTTGGCGACATTTGTCAAAACTATAAGAAAATGTACAAAATTTACTTCAGCCACATCTATTTCATCCTCGAGAGATATGCAAAACTCTGTTAAGGAGACAAAAAGCAAGGAGGCTCCCAAAAGTGCTTAAATGCATGGTAATTTCCAAAGGGGAAACTCTGTTGCAGTTTGAGCTAAAAAAACAAAAAAAAAAAAAAAAAATAGACCAATTTTCACAAAATGTGGGTGAGGTAATTGTTATAATCTTGAAATCAGTAGAGACCAGCTGATTGATAGTCAGTTTATTAGCAGACTCCTTGCATAGCACCTTCACTTCTCACTGCATCTGACCATACAATACTTTTCTTCATCAACATTCTAAGGTGCACTCCGGGATGTACCATTAGTCAACATTCCGAAGGAAGGAATGGAGTGCACCATTTTACTACTGAGACTACTACAATTTGAATTATATGGAACTGGTAATGGGACAATGGTTTAGGAGAATAATAACAGTAGTATATATAATTAGGACAACATACTATAATACTTATGGTTGAGTTATTTCAACAATAATATTATAACACTTCCCCTTCCCCACCAATACATAATGGAGAAGGACATGACATAAACACATGTTACAGTAGGACGTTTTCTTTATCATATATCCAGGAAGTCCTCCACCTGCACTATGAACTTGCTACCTATTAGGATCCTTGTCGCTCCTCTCCAGACCATTGTTCTGACCTACTGGGGTCGACCTGGGTGGCAGTTATACGGTCCATACTCCATACACGACCATCTTCCAATGTTACCACATTCTTATGTACCTTAGTAATTCTTAACGGCTGGGAGAACCGGCTTCCCTCCTTCCGAGTAGATCCTGGTAGCTTTATTCTGATCCATTGGCCCACCCTCCATTGTTTGCTCGAGGTGCCCATTTTGATGTTATACCAATTCTGGTATTTCCTCTGATTTTCTCTTACCTTTGTCAATACCTCTTTACGATGAACACTAACAGGCTCCCCTCCTCCCAACCAATTCGGATTTAACTTGGTGCCTGGTTGTCTACCTTTAAGGGATATGAAAGGGGATACTCCCGTGACCAAATTGGGCATGGTGTGATATGACCATAGCATACTTTCAATTGCGCTTTCTCCTGATACTCGAGATACACTGGCTAACTGCAAACATTCCTTGATCATCCTGTTGACCCTCTCTACCAGACCGTTTGCTTTTGGGTTGTATAACGCTGTCCGGTAATGTTTGATCCCACTGACTGTCAAGAACTCAACCATGGGGCTTGAAGTGAACTGTACCCCATTGTCTGTCACAATAGAGCTTGGAATACCTTCACGGGTAAAGGTTTCTTTAAGGAATTGTATTACATCATGTGTGGTTACGTTATGTACAGCCTTGGTCATTACCCAATGTGTGTGATAATCCACTAATACAAGGATGAACCTGGCTCTTGATCCTGGGTACGTGAGAGGTCCTATTATGTCTAACCCAAGTTTGTCCCAAGGTTTGCTGGGAACCTCAACTGGAGATAAAGGAGCTTTGCGCAAACTCCTGGTTTTGTCACTCAATGAGCAATGGGTACAATCACGTACAGTATCCTCAACTAACCTGTCCATTGTAGGGAACCAGTAGGAAGCTCGCAGTCTGTTTTTAGTCAAAGTTCTTCCTAGATGTCCCTCGTGTGCTAATCCTATTAGTTTTTCCCAGAGTGCTTTGGGGGGAACAATTCTCTCCCCTCTCATTACTAGGTCTTTGGTTACGTGAAGTTCAGAACGTACCTCCCAATACCCCTTTATTTCCTCATCAAGTTGTCGACAACTATCAGGCCAACCCTTCAAAATCATATCTTTCAAAGTTTGCATGATCCTATCCAATGTTGTAGCCGCGACCCATTCTTCTTTGGTAATACCTGACAGCTCTACATGAAGCACTGGATCAAGGCCCTCGTTGGTTTCCTCCTTCCCTTCCTTCCTGGGTAGTCTCGAGAGACAGTCAGCTACTATATTTCTTTTGCCAGGGACATATTGCATGTCGAAATTGAAGCCTTCCAACCCCATAATCCACTTCGCAATACGAGGGGTGGCTTGGTCTTTACCTTTAACAGTAAATAATGTAATAAGGGGTTTGTGGTCTGTTCTAACCACAAACGGCAATCCCCATAAGAAGAATTTGAAATGATTGATGGCCCAAAAACAGGCTAACGCCTCCCTCTCTATCGTGGAATAATTAAGTTCTGCTTCTTTCAATGATTTGGATGCAAACGCTACGATCCTCTCCTGCCCATTTATACATTGGGACAAGGTGGCGCCTAAACCTTTTCCACTCGCATCTGTGGTGAGCCATGTCTTCCTGGTGGTGTCAAAGTTTCCTAACATAGGGCAATGGACAATAGCTTCTTTGACCTCTTCAAACGCACTCTGACTCTCTTCATTCCACACAAAGGGTATGTCTTTCTTTAATAATGCTCTCATAGGAGCAGTGACTGCTGCAAAGTTGTGAACAAACTTTGACATAAACTCAGCTAAACCAAAAAATGATCTCAACTCATCTTTATTGGTAGGAGCTGGAGCTTCCTTCACAGCCACTACTAGATCACATTTGGGTTCAACCCCCTCTTTACTGATTTTGTGTCCTAAGTATTCCACAGATTCGACCCCCAGTTGACACTTTTCCTTCCTGATGGTCATGCCAGCCTTATCTAAGGCTTGGAATACTTCTCTTAAGGTTGCATTGTGTTCACCTTCCGTACTTCCATAGACTAGTATGTCATCCTGGAAGCACATAACTTGCTTGATTTCCTGCAAGATCTTCTGCATGATTCTTTGGAATACCGCAGCAGCTGATGCGAGGCCAAATGGCATCCTGCGATATCTAAATGCCCCAAATGGAGTTATAAAGGACGTGAGCGAGCGTGATGTAGGGTGTAACTCCACCTGGTGGTATGCGGAAGATAGGTCGATTACGCTGAAATGTTTCGCAGACCCCAACATGCTTACCATTTCATTTATTTTGGGTAAGGGAAATCTATCTACCCATATATTCGCATTCAAATCCCTCAAGTCCACATACAGACGAATGCCTCTACCATTGGGTTTCCTTGTGACCACAATTGGCGCCAACCATAAGGAACTTTCAATCGGTTCTATAACTCCCAATTTGACCAATTTGTCTAATTCTTCCTTCAGAGGTTCCCTCATTAGATACGGGACATATCTCACTTTCTGTACTACAGGTGTAGCGCCCTCCTTGAGTTTAATTTTGTGTTGGAAGTTTTTCAACAACCCTAATCTATCTTCAAACAGCCTTGGACATTCCTCACAAACTCTTTCACAAAATTTCTGCAAACTTACTAGTAACACTTGTTCAACACCATTGGGATCCAGTTTGATTCCAAGCTCCCTCTGGTGCCTCCATCCCAGTAAATTGGATCCCTTCTCAGTAATGTACACCTCTCCTTTCGTGTGTCTGCCCTTGAACCTAATGTCTAGTTCTAGCATCCCCTTAAGAGGTATTGGGTCGTTGTTGTACCCACCCGGTTTAATGTCGGCTGAGTGCAATTTGTAACCACGCATCTGGAACTTGTCAACAAAAGTTTGATAATTCAAAAATGTATAAGGTGAACAAGAATCGGCATAGACTTTCACCGCAACATCATCAAGTTTGATGTCACACACAGGATAAGTGTTGCTGGGGTCTTTCATCCCCTGCTTACCCTTGACTTGCAGAATAAACTTAGTTCCTAAATCAGTGAATTCTTCTACCCTATTTATTTTCTTCTTGGAGTTCTTATCATTTTTGCACACCCTCGCATAGTGCCCTTTTGCACCACACTTCCTACACATACAACCACGCGCTGGGCACAAAGGACTATTGGCTAGATGTTTGGGGTTCCCACATCTGAAACATCTCCCTTTAGTTACGTCCTCATTAAGATTCCTCCTTACCGTGGTGGCCAACACTACTGACTCTTCATCCTGACTGTCCACCCTATCATCCTTTGTATTGCTACCTTTTATTTCTTTCACGCTATCTACCTCAGGTGTGCTTTTAATCTCTCTCATACATTCTACTGTATGCTCAATACTCCTTGCCATATCCACAGCTTCTTTCAGAGTAGGGTTGTGAGTCAGGAGTTTCTCTTGCACCCTTGGGCTATTTGTACACCTAACTAATTGATCACGGATTAACGAGTCTTCTAGGTCCCCAAAAACACATGTTTGGGCCAGCCCTCGCAAAGAAGCTATGTAGGTTCCTACCTTTTCATCTTTGGCCTGTACTCTACTGAAAAATCTATGTCGTTCTAGTACAACATTAACTTTGTCCCAAAATGACTCTCCAACTTGTACAACGTTAGTTGAAAAACATCAACATTTTCTCCATCCTCCTCTCCTTCTTCTTCATTGACTGTTAGACTCTCATATACTTTTCTACCCTGTATTCCTATGTTGTGTAATAGTATGTGTTGCTTCCTTAATGCTGTAAACTTTTCTCCCCCTATAGCAATTAAGTAAGACTCAAACAATTTAGACCATTCCTTCCAAGGTAATAATGGTTCACCAATTTCGTTTAACAATGGGGGGGGTTGAGACATCCCCGCAGCAGCCATGTCATTCACTCCTATTTATAGTAAAATAGGTAATAATGTTATTAAATAGTGTTGTATTGAGTGATTTCTGCTTCTTCCCCAGTCCCTTTTTCCTCAGTACACTCTCTTGGCAACTGTTGTACACTATACGGAATAAGTTAGCATTAATATTACACAATACACTCTATAATATACACTTGCAATGTATTCACAGTCTTAATAAAGTCTGCACTCGTGTATAATATGAATTCCACACCCTACACTCTTATTTTGAAGTAGCCTAAACTCAAAAAGGCTTTTATTTTGTAGAGCGTTCATCAGCAGGGAAGCTCGCTTCAGCCTGGAGGATTACCTCACTTCACCAGTCCGATTCCCCAAGGTCGGGGACTTCCAGGGCTTTGCCGGTAAGCTCCCGATGCCTCTTTCCTTCCTCTTCCTTCGTTCGCGTTTTATAGCGAGGGCTTGTAGTGCTGAACTCCCCTCAGTGCTTCATATATTGGCGCTGTGCTCCTCACTAGTTAGCACCGTACCGGAACGGCCACACGCCACATTTCCGCGCCGCGCTGCGACACCTTGGGCTTATTCCGAACGCTCGCGCTCCGTGCCTCAGAGCCGTTCTGAGACGCCCGCGCTACTCGGAAACTTCCCCCACCTCAACTTGGTGTCGATCTGAGACGCCGCTTCAATGCGCCGATACCACAATTCAGGACGTGTAGTTTTAATCAGCCAGCGTGAGGCCGTGTATTCTCACCCAGCCAGCGCGATTAACATGCACTGTGTTAACTGAGGTTATACTGAGCGCTTACACCTCAACACTCTGATGCCAATATCTTCACCCAGCTCTGGCACCAGTTCTAGGTAAAGTTCTCTTCAGCTTTACACCTCTATGGCATTCAGTCAGGTTAAATGTTAATTCTTCGTGGCATTAACCATATAACACTCACGATCAAGCCACATAACTCTTCGTACGGCGTATTCCCAGTATAGCATAATGAATTGCTAGACAGCCATCACCAGCGATTGACACTTGAGACGATCGCGTCCTCAGATGCTCTCTGCCCGCTTAAGACACACAGGTGCTACTTGACTGTACCTTCTTGGTTCCAAAACAGGAATCGTAATATTCACTGTGGTGCCGCACAAATCAGGGACAAGGAGTCCGTACCGCCCCTGCGCAGTATCCCATCCTCGTCGCCAAAAGTTCTTCTGTTATAATCTTGAAATCAGTAGAGACCAGCTGATTGATAGTCAGTTTATTAGCAGACTCCTTGCATAGCACCTTCACTTCTCACTGCATCTGACCATACAATACTTTTCTTCATCAACATTCTAAGGTGCACTCCGGGATGTACCATTAGTCAACATTCCGAAGGAAGGAATGGAGTGCACCATTTTACTACTGAGACTACTACAATTTGAATTATATGGAACTGGTAATGGGACAATGGTTTAGGAGAATAATAACAGTAGTATATATAATTAGGACAACATACTATAATACTTATGGTTGAGTTATTTCAACAATAATATTATAACAGTAATCTTCTCCAACTCATGAGCCTTTTTGTAGTTCGGTGGTACTCCAAACAGCAGAGATTACTAAAAAGACAAAAGTCAAGGAGTCAAATAAGAAAAAAAGGGTCGCAAAGAAAAAAGGAGGGTCCCAAAATGCATTTTTATTTCAATGCATTTTCCAAAGACTTTTGTATTCGCTGTTGCGGCAAAATGCCTGAATGGATTTCCATGAAATTAGGCAGGATTATAGACTATGGTGAGCAGATGATCCTTTTTGGTAGTACAGGTAAGTATTGTTAAGGTTATAATGGATTTAAACTTAATGATACACAAGGCCATGGAATGGTGTGAAATACTGTGAAATTACTGTGGTATTTTGTGGTACATGCCGGTGACAAGGTAGTATATGATTGGGTAATGGTTGCCTTTACAAAAGTAAAAGGCATACTTGTTGTTTTACCCACAATTTAGCTGTGTTCTGGGCTAAGGTCTTAGACATAGGTGAGTAGTAGGATTTATATTTTTTCCCTACCTATTACCATTTTACTATATATTTTAAAAAAAATATGGAGTACCGCGGTAGTATCTAGGAAGTACCACTGTATTTAATGACAATGAAAACAAATATGTACACAACTTAAAAAATACACTGTGCAACATTATATTTCGCTAACACAGTGCACTAAAGTGTATATATATATTTTGTTTTAAATCAAAAAAAGTCTATGGAGTACCGTGGTAATATCTATGAAATAATGTGGTACTTAATAAATAAAATGTAAATATATAATTTGTTAAAACAATAAAAATACAGTGTACTACACTATCCTTCACTAATATAGTGTAATAGAGTCTATTTTTTTGTCTCTGTAACTACTGCAGTACTTTCTAGGTACAAGTGCAGTGCTCCATAAACTTTTTTAAAAATCTAGAAAAATACAGAGCTAAACTACATTAACTATAACTCTCTCCTTCTCCATGCACTGCTTATACCCTCTCATATTGCATCACTTATATCATCTGATATTATAGCATTCATAACAACATCTATGACAACGCAAACAATATCAATTGTCACAAAACAGTGAACAGCAGAATGGCGAGTTGTAGTTAATGTAGTGTAGCTACCTAGTTCACTACACAGTGTATGGAGGTGTGCAATTTACAATAAATTGAAGGTGGTGGGTAATTTATAAATTTGTGGTATAACTATAACTTATTTCAAGTAACTATAACTCGTGCCCCCGCCATGCACCATTTTCTCTTTAATATTTTCACAGCAAATGTTGCTGAGATATTATCAATTAAGTAATCTAAGGTAATATGTGGGGTAATTAGCTGTGCATGGCAAGGGCCTGGGTTATTGTTACCTGAGAGCACAAGTTATAGTTACTTGAAGTAACTCTGACTATAATAGC
The DNA here is from genome assembly GCF_031143425.1 of Pleurodeles waltl. Lineage (NCBI taxonomy): Eukaryota > Metazoa > Chordata > Amphibia > Caudata > Salamandridae > Pleurodeles > Pleurodeles waltl. The sequence continues at coordinate 267,605,905 of NC_090444.1, read as the reverse complement.
TAAATTTCTATGGGTTTGTGCGTTTAAATTCAGAACCTAACTACAACATCCCTGTAACCTTTGTTATTTCAGTGAATTTCTAAGGTTTTTTAAAATGCTAATTCCAAACTATAACATCCCTGTAACCTTTGGTTTTTCAGTGAGTTTCTATGTATTTTTCTTAATGCAGCAGAGGTTGCCAGCAGGGCCAGGCCTGCGGCCAATCCCCTGCATGCATCCAGCCCCACACCCACACGGCTTCTGTACAGGCCCTGTGGCCAATCACCCCCATAGACACCCAACCCCTCGCCATGCATGGCCTTTGGCCAAGCGCTGCGAGGGTTGGCCACAGGGCCTGGCCGCAGGCGAGTTAAGCCCAACTTGGCACCCCCATTGTTTATATTGTAAGTGCTTCTCGTTGAGGTTTAACTTATGTGAAATGAGCATTGGTGCCAGAATGCATCCTGACCTGTCTATCCCAGAAGAGGCCACAGTTTTGCGAAATAAATTGAGTACTTTCTACTGCATACTTAGTAAGCGTTACTAAATTGGCTAAATGTATAGTGCATCTCCTACAATACAGCTTTGTGAAGACCACAAGGTAATGTCTCCAGTGACCTTGTGTGTATGTAATTTTGTCAATGTGATTGTTGCTCGAGCGTCTTCATACAGAAATATGCAATAACATGAATCCTCATGCTAAGAAGACAACAAGACTAAAAAGAGTTGAATCTCCACCAAACAAGAAAAACATGCTGGAGCAATACTTTCATCTGTTAAAACAGATATAAACTGTGCTGTCAGTAAGTGGGAGCAGTTTTCCTGCTACTGCCTGCTGGGAGTGGATTTCCAGTTTGTTCTCGCTTACAGGGAGCTGTCAAAGCTCCCGCCAAGCAAAAGCAAACTGCTATCTCCAGAGGGTGGGCCACTTGGGGCATAGGGAGCTGGTCCTAAGGTGTGGCAGTCCCCAGGGCCAATAATGGCTACAGGAGGGGAGCTATGTGCCTCCCCCCCCCTTTCAGTGTGCATGGGCCTGCCCTGGTGAGGTACTTCCCGGGGCTAGCCCCAGGAAGGTTGTGATCCCTGGGGTATTCCCAGGTACCCCAGTGGCCAGTCAGCCTTCAATTTCTTTTTTTAAATCAAGCCTCCTGAGGTGGTGGTCTCAGGGCTCTAAAGGGCCTATGGAGGGGGGATCCGTGTGGCCTTCCCCTCCAATATATAAATAAATCCCCAGAGAGGTAGTGGTCCCAGGGGTTCAAAAGAGCCTGAGGAGGGGGACCACATGCACCCCCTCCATACTTTTTTTTAAATATATGCCGGATGCCCCCAGGACCTGGCCCACATGAGTGCTTAACTGTAAGCAAGCGAGGGACACCACAATTGTTTTTTTTTATTTTGCAGCAGATTTGTGGACCTCTGTGGTTTTCCTACAAAATTTAAAAAAAATGTTTTTGGCCACTGGCGGTGTTTAAAGGGGACCCAGCACCAGATTTAGGGGGTCAGGGTATTTCTACCCTGTCCCCTTTTCTTATTTTTACAGTGTTTTCTGGGACTCGTCGAAGTCTGAGTACCAAAATGGCTGCAAACACTTCCTGGTTTAAGTGATGGAAGCCAATCAGATATCGGAGCAAGGACTGTAGATCGGTCGAGGATCCGCGTATATTATATATATATATATATATATATATATATATATATAAAAATCGGATTTGCACCAAATTACGAAAAGCACGCTTTCTGGACCAAGATCTAGTTTTCTGCCAAATTTGGGGTAATTCGGGCCAGTGGTTCAGGCTGTAGTCGTGCCTAAAATCCATATGGGAAACTACATGGGGAAAACGCATTTTGAGACCCCCCACCACTTTTTCTTGGCCCTGCTTCATGAATCACCATGAACCTTTCAAGCCAGAAGCTGAAGTGAATGGTGTACTAGTTCTGAACATTTTTGTGAAGGTTCGTCAAATGGCGACAAAGTTAGGGCAAAAGAAAAAAGTCCTAACTGTAACTACCTACTGGCTACCACCAGTAGGTTTTAGTGTGTGTGTGTGTGTGTGTGTGTGTGTATGTGTATATATATATATATATATATATATATATATATATATACACACACACATACACATAGTTTACAGGGATATTATAGTTAGGCTCACATTTTAAATGTACAAAACCATAGAAATTCAGCTGTTATAGTCAGAATAATTTCAAGTAACTATAAATCTCGTCCCGCAATGCACAGTTTTCTCCTCTATAATTGTACTGCAAATGTTACAGTGACATTAGCAATGAAGTTATCAAAGATGTCATGAGTGCTGTAATTTGTGGGATAATTAACAGTGCACGGCGAGGGCACAAGTGATAGTTTTTTTTTTTTTTTTTTAACTGTTTCTATTGGTTTTTGTAATATCAACCATTTACATATATACAGTGCACGTCAGCAACTTTGCGTACAATATTTTGACATCGGCATGGATTGCACTGAGATCAAGCCATAAAAAGATATCAATTACCAGCATTTTGTACCTTAATAATTCTGAGTGTAGAGTTCGAAACATTTTCTATATAGTAGCCCTGCCCAACTTGTCAACCTTCGCAATCGTGTGAGCACTCCCAGAGTTTACAAGTCCCATCCAGTTGATTCCGCATCTGGCGTCGGTACGCATCCCACCCCTCCATTATCCCTCCCCTTCAGAATCCTCCCCTGATGTAGTGTCCTCCTCAGGGAGTCTTCCCAGTAAATAAGCCCAAAGCTGAACGCCTACAGCTGCCCCTCTAGCTGCACGTGACATTTTCATTTGCATCTCCTCGGCTGCCCCCCATTCCAGTATGTCTCCAAAGCCAGTCTGTGTCCATGTGCTCATCCAACCAATGGCCACTCTCCTTTTGGCTACAACAGAGCAAGTTGGATTATTCTACAGTGAACCTTGAATCCCCTGGGCCATTCCAGCATTCCCAGAATGCAAACAAGTGGCGTCCGTGGGACTCGCATTACTGTGGCCAGTTCTATACCATCCACAACCCGTCCCCAAATAAGCCCACACCATGGCACAGCTCAATAACATATGCATGAAATCAGCGTCAGCCATACCGCATCGAGAGCAGGAGGTGCGTCTGGTGGGATCTATTTTATTTAGTCGTTGGGGGTGACATATGTGCGATGCAAGTAGTGAAAATGCAGAGGCTTGAACCTATTATTACAGGATACTTTGCAAACCAACCCCAGTGTATTTTCCCACTCTTTATCCGAAATAGGTATACCCAGATCCTGCTCCCACATGCTTCATGCAGGATACCGGCATGGCATCCCATCAGTTCAAATGGCTTTGTAAAAGGAGTTATTAGGTGTCTCCCCTGCCCCCATTCAATAAGCTCCTCAAATACAGCGGAGGGTTTAGGAGCAGCCGGAAATCCCATCCAGATCTCTTTTGCAACACTCTCCAATTTAGCGTGGTGCAAAACATGATATGGACCTATCCCAAAGGTATCCTGTGCCTCTTGGAAGGTATCCCATATTTTCAGCTTTCTGCTAAAGGGAGCTGCCTGTATGACCCTATGCACCAATTTCCTCAATATACTAGCCATGTGCATAATCAAGTATGGTACTGGGGTGTCTCCCAGTTATCTGTTTGTGCCAGCCTTCTAGCAGCATGCTGCAGGTGTGCCGCGTAATAATAGAAATGTATGTCCTGGATTGCCAGTCCCCCCTCCTCCATGTCCCTCTGCAAGATTGCCAGTGATACTCGGCTACGTTTGCCCGCCCAATTCAATGCAATTAATATACTGTTCAATTTGCGAAAGAACCAGTCCTCCAGGGAAATAAGGAGTTCTGAACTAAATAGAGGCAACAGGGAAGGAGAACCATTTTAGCTAGCGCCATCCTTCCCATCACCGATAGCGGGAGAGTGTTCCAGAATTCAACTCAGTTTTCTAGTCCCTGCCACACCCTAGCCACATTTCATAGCCTATGCTGGTCTACATTGTGTGTTAACTGATGCCCAAATATCGAAAGCTGTCCAGTTCCCATCGAAGCCCCCACATTCAACAGTTGCGTTCTTGGTCTCCCCACCAGGTCTCCTAAAGGGAACAGCAGCGATTTATGTTTGTTAATTCGGAGACCCAAAACCTCGCCAAAGTCTTCCAACAACTGTGCCAGGATAGGCATTGATGCCTCGGGTGCCCGTAAGTAGACCAGTGCATCATCGGCGTAGAGCGAGACGACAGGGGACTTACCTCCTATTTCATTACCCCACAGCGCCAATTTTGCCCTCAGCAACAGTGCAAGTGGCTCAACTGTCAAGGCAAACAACAGGGGTGACAGGGGGCACCTGTCTAGTGCCTCTCCCCACCCACCAGGTGTCCGAGGTCCCCCCCACCTTAATGCAAACCGACGGGTCTGTGTATAAGAGGCTTATCCATGAGCAGAAAACGGGACCAAATCCCCATACATCGTAGCACTGCCTTCAAGAAAGCCTACTCAACCGTATCAAATGCCTTTTCAAGGTCCAGTGAGACCAACGCGTTCTCTCCACCTGCTTTATCGTCTCATGGAGTATATGCATCAGCCTGCAAATATTTTTGTGGTGCTGTGTGCAGGCATGAAACCACATTGGTCCTCATGCACTAAGCCCTGGATTAACCCAGTCAATTGTGTTGCTAGTATTTTGCAGAGTATTTTTAAATCCGTGTTTAACATGGTGAGAGGCTAATATGCAGCGGGGTCCAGTAAATCACCCCCTGGCTTCAGCATCAGGCATATCACCCCTTCCCTCATGGTCTGCAGGAGGACCCTGATCTGGCATGCCTCACGGAAGACCTCCAACAGTTTGACTCCCGATGTGGTCGCAAAGGCTTTGTAGAACTCCAGCGGAAGCAGTCGCTTCCCAGCGCTTTGGAAGCTGTGAGCGCTTTTATGGCGTCTGTCACCTCATCCATAGATATGTTCCTTTCAAGGCATTGAGCTTCTTCCCCATTCAGACGAGGCAGTTTCACCAGCGCCAGAAATCCCTCCAACCGAGCCTCTTCAACCTGTGGTCATGCTTCGTACAGTGTCCCAAAGTATTCCTGCAGCACCAGTAAAACGTCTCACAGCTGGGACAGGAGCTGTCCCTGCCCATTACGGATAGCTAAAATGGGAGTCACCTCCTTCTCCTTACGAAGCAACCATGCCAAAAGTCTGCCTGATTTATCTCCTTCTCTATGGACCTTCTGACGATATGCCTTAAGTCCAGTTTTTTCCAATGTGTCCCAGTGCATGTGAATCGCCCTGTGGGTGGCCAGCATCTCCTCATGTATTTCTGCTGTGTGTGGTACCTTCCTCTGTAGCTCTGCTAATCGGTCCTCTTGTTTTGTCAGGTCTGCCAGGAGTGTTCGGGGTACCCCACTCATTTTGCCCCAATGCATTCCCCTTTTACAACCACTTTAAGGGCCTCCCACTCGACTCTCCTAGTATTCATCGTTCCCCAGTTCATGGTCATTTAGTGCATTATAACCTCTCCCAATCCTGCTCTGCAGGCTGTGTCACTCAGCAGGTCTGATGGCATACGCCAGGGTTTCACTCCTAATAACTGCACGCTCCTTGCCAGCGTCAGCAGGACAGGTGAGGGGTTTGACAGATATCGTGCAAAGTGCTGTAGAGCGTCTAGTTGAACATTATCTAGACCCCACCAGAAGGAACGGATCCAATCTGCTAAATGTGTTATGCGTATCTGATCTGCATGTATATTCCCTGCCCTCAGGGTGTAGCAGGCTCCACCCGTCTATCAGTCCCATATTGTCTATTGCATTTTGTAACGTTCCAGTCATGTGAGGTTTGGTGCCAGCCCTGGGAGGTTGACGATTCCAGTCTCCATTGAGCACACAATTAAAATCCTCAGCCCATATCATGAGCGTCCCGCGCTGTCCATTAACAGGTCCTGTAGTCTTACACTGAACCCTCTGTCATCAGTGTTCAGGGCATATGAGTTCAGGAGTGTAAGGTCCACCCCATTCAGCAAACCCTGTAGTAGGACGTACCCCCCCTCCACATCTGATTCGCTATATGCGAGTCTGAACGGTACCCCAGGGGCCACCCAAAAAAGTACGCCTCTGGCATATGTGGAATACGAGGCAGCATATAGCTGACCACTCCATTTCTTTCTCAATTTCTGTGCCTCCTCTGTTCCCAAATGAGTCTCCTGTAGTCATGCGATCTGGATCGTCTTCCGTTTGAGAAGAGCATGAACTCTATACCGTTTAGTATAACCCCAGAACCCTCTGACGTTTCACGTTATTATATTATATGTTTTTGTCATAGATCTAATGCTACTTGTCTTCCACTTTTTCTGCCACCCCTACAGCCAACCCCAACCCCTATCACCGAGCACTCCGCTGCTACTTGATATGCACTACAACATAAACGGACAGAACCTCAAAAACACTTAGTAACTTCAAACAATCCCCCCTCCCCGGACATACAGTATAATAACAACATTTTTACTGCAAATCCAACGAATTCTTGCTGTCAGGACTTACAGCCTACCCACCTCTCCCGAACAAGGCCTAACAAACAATAAGAAGATTCTCCTCAGACTAGCTTCTTACACTGTGTCTCAGCATTAGCACTCTTATTTAGGTAATGCATTACTGATCAGGCACTCCACTTCAGATTCGTTAGCTAAGAACATGTCTTCCATTACCTGTGCACAGAGCTGTTGCCTGCGCACAATGCACCCGCTGCACAGTCTGCCCCTTTGCCCGAGGGATAGGAGGAAGAAACACCCCCACAAACATTCCGGAGTCATTATATGTCCAAATCGATCAACAAATGTTGTCTTCTGCACCGGATCCCCTCAGGACCGTCAGCTGTTGGTTCATCAACATGCCTGCCGGGACAACATCGCTCTGATCCACAGCCGCCAATGCCATGGTGCCATCTGCTTGGATATCCACTCTACCGTCTTGCGACCCCGTAGGCGACCACGGTGTAGACACTGCATGAGAACCATCTGCATCACAATTCCCTCTTAGAGTCCGTTCGTGCATCTCAGTTCTTCCCACTTTAAACTTTGGTACTTTGTCCCACATTTCCAGCCACTGCCACACATCGCCAGGCATCTCAAAAAACAATGTTGTGCCACCCGCGATGACCTTCAGATGGGCCGGCTATAGCAGCACATACCAGACACCCATATGCCTGAGCTTGGCATTGACCTCCAAGAAGGTTTTGCGAGCTGACTGCACTTTGATTGTATAGTCTGGGTAAATCGAGATCTTGTGGTTCACAAATTTAGTATTATCCATGTCCCTTGCCGCTTTTAGCACACTGTCTCTGTCCTTATAATTCAATGTGCGAGCAATGATGGCACGCGGCGGCGCGCCAGGCCGCGGCGGTGCCCCTAACGCCCGATGCACCCTCTCGATTGAAAACATGGGTGTGAGACCAACCGGCTTCAGAGTGACTCGGATCCAAGTTGCCACAAAATGCTCAGGACGGGTCCCCTCCGCCCGCTCAGGGAACCCCAGCAATCGCATGTTGTTGCGTCGGGCGCGCCCTTCTGAGTCTTCCACTCTAGTCTCTGATGCTCCAATGCAAATCTCAATTGCTGCTACTTGTTTCGTTAAGGTGGCCACCTCTGCCTGCAGTTGCTCGATAGAACTCACCACTATGCAGACTTTATCTGATACCTTGCATAGGTCAGTGCGCAGGAGATTGCAGGAGATTGACCTCTATGCCCACTGTCTCAATCCTACTTTCCAGTGCCTGTCATGAGCCCTGGATGGCCTGCATCAGTTCAGCCCCCGCTGGCTCTCCTAATTCTTCATTCTGACTCCCCCAGCCTGATGCATGGCAGGAGGCAGTGCAAAAAAAAAGGGAGCACACTGCCTCACACTCCAGCAAAAAGTTGGCCCCAATGCATCTTGGTAAATGCAGTCAGATTCGTTTCACATTAACAAAAGTAATCAAAGTCTTTCACCTTAGTAGGTGCAGCAAGTGCTGTGTATCTCTGGACACGTGTTTCTGGGTTTCGCCAGTCATCAGCAGAGAGCAGCATATTTTGTGGGGTTGCTTGAAATGCATAAACCTGAGAAGACGTTTGGTGGCATTTCAAGCAACCCCACAAAATATGCTGCTCTCTGTTGATGACGGGCGAAACCCAGAAACACGTGTCCAGAGATACACAGCACTTGCTGCACCTACTAAGGTGAAAGACTTTGATTTCTTTTGTTAATGTGAAACGAATCTGACTGCATTTACCAAGATGCATTGGGGCCAACTTTTTGCTGGAGTGTGAGGCAGTGTGCTCCCTTTTTTTTGCACTGTGTCGAATGACGGCTCCCTTGAGCTAACGGGCTGACCAGCCTTGGTGAGGCACCTGCGCACCAGAGTGGTACATAAACCTGAGAAGACGTTTGGTGGCATTTCAAGCAACCCCACAAAATATGCTGCTCTCTGTTGATGACGGGCGAAACCCAGAAACACGTGTCCAGAGATACACAGCACTTGCTGCACCTACTAAGGTGAAAGACTTTGATTACTTTTGTTAATGTGAAACGAATCTGACTGCATTTACCAAGATGCATTGGGGCCAATTTTTGCTGGAGTGTGAGGCAGTGTGCTCCCTTTTTTTGCACTGTGTCGAATGACGGCTCCCTTGAGCTAACGGGCTGACGAGCCTTGGTGAGGCACCTGCGCACCAGAGTGGTACATAAACCTGAGAAGACGTTTGGTGGCATTTCAAGCAACCCCACAAAATATGATGCTCTCTGCTGATGACGGGCGAAACCCAGAAACACGTGTCCAGAGATACACAGCACTTGCTGCACCTACTAAGGTGAAAGACTTTGATTACTTTTGTTAATGTTAAACGAATCTGACTGCATTTACCAAGATGCATTGGGGCCAACTTTTTGCTGGAGTGTGAGGCAGTGTTCTCCCTTTTTTTTGCAGCATGGCGGGAGGCACGCCGCGACACTGGGCCCAGCAGTGCATACTGATCCATTGTGTTGCCCTGGGGGTTCCGTGCTGCGTGTGTTTGCCCATATGGTCGTTCTTGCCTCCTCACCGGGCCTCCTACACCACTAACTGCTCCTCCCACAGACCTGCAGGATAGTGGGCTGTCAGCTGCTGTACCCTTCACCTCCAGCAGCGGCGGGGCCGAAACGACCCACCTTGGGCCCGCCCCAGCAGGCCAAGCCCTAGACCCGATCTTCCTCCGTCCTTGCCCTTGGCCCATGGTACTGCGGGGTCCCATCTCCGCACGATCCGGGTCACAGACCCATGTAGGCCAGTCTCATTGCGGTCCACACCTCATTCCAGCTGCCCAGGGGCACTCACCGTTCCTCTATGAGCCTATAAGCCAACCACCCAGCAGACGCTGTCCCTAACCCAGGCAGGCCGACACTGCAGACCAGGCCTGGCCGCTCCGCACTCCTTCGGGTTCAGCCCGCGGCTGCACACCCTCAGCCGGCAGGCCGACTGCCTCCGTCAATGCGGTCTCTCCTCCCGCGACCAGGCGGGGATCCTCCGCCTCCTCCCTACTCCGGTCGCCTTCTGTCTGCTCCTGACCCCGATGGGTGACAACACAGCTGTCACCGCTCCCGCAGCTGTCCGTCACGGGTGAACCCAGCCAGCCAGGTTCCGAGCCCACTCCGCCTCAGTCCCTGCCTGGTCCCGCGACTCCACGGAGGGACTCATCACCGCCGGACATTATCACAGAACCATGCCGCCCATTCTCATTGCGGGCTCCACCTCCATTGCTTCAGCTTTGCCGTCACCCAGGGTCTCCACAGCGTGTCAGCGGCTTGCCCAGATATGCTCAAAGTTATTGCCAGGAGTACAATTGCATCACTGTGTTAGTGGTGCCTGTATGCTTCAGGATTAGGCAGGATATTGCGAGGCCGGCCAGGAGCCTCTTAGGCGCGCGTCCTGTCAGCCATCTTGCGTGGCCACGCCCCAGGGCATGAGTTATAGTTACTTGAGATAACTCAAATTATAACAGGTGCATTGCTATGGTTTTGTAAGTTTAAAATGTGAGCGTAACTATACCGTCCCTGTATCCTTTGTTTTTTTCCAGTGAATTTCTATGTTTTTTTTACGGTTAAGCAATTTCAAATACTATACATTAATTCAACCACCACCGCGCACTGCCTTTGGCCGTGCACGGTGGGAATTGGCCGACGGGCCTGCCCTGCAGCTAGGCCCTGTGGCCATTCCCCTATAATAACCCAACCCTGCAGGAAGCACTGCCTTTGACCATGCCCGGCCAACTCCCTATAACCACCCTAGCCCACACTGTGCAAAGCCTTTGGCCATGTGAGGCGTGGATTGACTGCAGGGCCTACAGATATGCCATGAGATAGGAAGTTTTCAACCGCCAATCTACTGAGTGTCAGTCCAAGAGCTTTAATTGTAGGCCACAAGTGACTATGCTGTACTGTGCATCAAAACATAGCTATAACTTTCAAACCAAACATCTTGCTAGTGTGACACTTTTGAAGTCATTGTATAGAGGGGCCACTGCAATACCAGTCTCTCTTGCTCTCTCTTCTATCTTGTTAGATCTGACAGCCTCAGGGTGGGCAACCCCAGACTTTTTACCTGCCTCCCTCCATTTCTCGGACACTGTTTTCTTGTTTTTTGCTGGTTTTAGGACTCTGAACACTTTACCACTGCTCACCAAGTGTATGTGCTCACTCCCCTAAACATGGTAACATTGGTTCCTACCCAATTGGCATATTTAAGTTACCTATAAATCCCTAATAAAGTGCACTACATCTGTCCAGGGCCTGTAAATTAAATGCTGCTAGTGGGCCTTCAGCACTGATTATGCCACCCACATAAGTATCCCCTTAACCATGTTTCAGGCCTGCCATTGCAAAATGGCTGCCACCAGTTCCTAGTTGGAGTTAGCAGCCAATTAGATGAGATCAGGAGTATTCGCCAAGGCTTCGCGCCTCCAGGTACACAAATTTGTTTTTCGTTTAATATATGAACACATTTACACCAAATAACAAAAAGGCTTCTTTCTGGACCAAAAGCTATCTTAATTTAGTGTAATTCCGTCCAGTAGTTCGGGATGTAGTCCTATTCAAAATCCCTATGGGACTTAAAATGGGAAATGCACTTTTTCTTGACACCCCCCCCCCACTTTTTCTCAGCCCCCGCTTGATGGATCACCCTGACACTTCTCATACCCAACAGGATTCTTAGGCACAGTTTATTTGGAAAATGTTATGACGATTCGTCAAACAGTGCCAAAGATATAGGCAAGTCAAAAAACACTTCTTACAATAGAAACTAGGGGCTAGATGTAGCAAACATTTTTGCATTAGCAAATGGTACAAAGCACAAAAATTGGGCGTTTGAGAATGCAAAATCACCTTTCCCAATGTAAGAAAGGCATTCACAGTCCAATTTTGCGAATCCCTAAAAATTGCGACTCCAATTTGTGAGTTGCAATTTGCGACTCACAAATAGATAATTGCAAAATCAATGTATGAACCATTCACAAATTGGTCGCAAAACAGTGATTTTGCATGTGCAATTTACCACCATCAGGTGGTTATCAGGTGCAAATTTAAAAAATAGGCCCAGAGTGCCTTAGCTTTTTCCACAATGCACTCTATGTCATGGCGAGGAGGATGAGGATCCTGCCAGGATTGAGGAGAAGAAGGAGGAGACAGGAGCGCATTTTCAGAGAGCGCATGACATTGTTTGATCAGGCAGAGGAGGAGATCTATGACAAGTATAGGTTAAATTCTGCCATGATACTGGACCTAAAAGATATGCAACCACAACTGCAGTGACACACACAGAACCCAAGCCATCCCCACTCATGTGCAGGTGTTATGTTCCCTGCACCTCTTAGTCTCAGGAAGCTACCAGGGGGTCATAGCAGCAACTTGAAGTGTGTCCCAAAGTGGGATCTCACGCTTCTTCAATGCATTCCTGGATGCATGTTAACCAAGATAAATGAGCACATACATTTCTCAATACCCTACAGGACCTGCAGCTCACAAAACTGCATGTCTATCAGGGATGCCCCATTCCCACACGTCATTGGCTGCATGGATGGAACACATGTCACAATCTGTCCATCTGACAATGAATACATATATAGAAATAGGAAATGTAGCCATTCCATGAACATGCAGTTCATCTGCAATGCCTCACACATCACTGACTTAGTGGCCAGATTCCCAGGTACTACACAACTCATATATAATCAGGCATAGTGGAATCTACATAAGGCTTCTTGGTGGATAGTTTGGAGAAGGATACTAACTTGCTAATTAATCAAAGAACTGTGTAGCACAGCATACAGATGTGGAAATTGATGACAATGGATCAATATGTACCTTGTGTCATTGTAGGAGACAGATAAGTGCATATGCAGTGCAGTCCTTCATCCTCACCACATATCTGAATTCAGCTACTCCAAGTGAACGGCGTTACAATGCTGCACATAGGAGGACGCATAGTGTGATAGAGAAGACATCTGACATGCTGAAGACTTGCTTTCAATACCTACACAAAAGTGGCGTGGCACTACAATACAGTCCTGAGACATGCTGCAAGATAGAGGTGATGTGTGCTATGTTGCACAACACTGCAATATTCAGAGGCATACCCCTGGAACTCTCAGATACAGAGACTGAGGAGGAAGATAACCCATTACCACTGTGTCACCCAGCAGATGGCTCAAGAGCAGCAGAAGGCAGACAAAGACGTGGTGAAATCACGCACAATTATTTATAATGTAAGTAAGGATGAGGCCACGTATTCTCCCTTCTTGCTTCAGGTATCACATGTATTGCCCTAATGTCAGGTCAAATATATGGACACACAACACGGAGATCAAATGCACATTCTGTACACAAATCAAATGTGTCACCAATAACATAACATATGTCTTACAATGTCCCAAAACAACAAGCACTGAGACAAGTCACCATCACATTTTATGTCCACACACTCCACTGGAACAGTCAGTGGGCTCAGCTGCATCTCTTGATGAGGCCTCAAAGACTGCACTGTGTCTGGAACTGCGACACCTATTGTCCATCACTGGGGCAGTCACACTACAGAGGCTTGAGAGCTCCTCACTATCCTCAACACCTAAGTCACTATTACCAGTGATCTGGGCTATTTGCATGCTCTCCAGCATACTATAACCTGCACTAATCCCTTTGCAACATCTCCACTGCAATGTGCCATCTCCACTTGCATGCTCATGGCACATCATGACAGTAATGCTGTAGCATTGGTGAGGAGATGGACCGATTGGGTAAACCCAACCAATCTGCCCATCAATTGGTGATAACGCCTACAGTGGGTGACATGGTCCTGCTGCATGACTGTACAGAGTTCCTGTATAGTGTTGGTCATCTACCTTAAGTTGTCTGCTGTTGCTTTCGATCCTTCCAGCATTCTTGCATCTAGCTGACACATGTTATTCAGTGTCACTAAGTGACTGTGCATTGGTTTTGAGTGCTTACATTGTAGGGGCTGCACCTTCAACATGAATGTCTCCAGATTGCCAAACACAGATGAGCTCTCACCTTGCTCAGAGCTCCATCTGACATCCACTCTACGCTTCCTGAGATGGGTGTATTGTTGTTGGAACAGGGACTGATATCTGTGGGTGGGTCTAGTCTCTGGACTCCAGGTTAAACTCAGGGAGAGGTGCCACTTATGCCCTGCGTATGGATTGTGCAGGTGTCGTAGGTGGTGTGGACACAATATTTTCAACATCTGTCAGTGGCTGGGTTTCCTCATTTCCCCCAGTTTCTGTTTCTGCTGCATGTAGTGCATGTACATCTGCGACATCAATAAGAAATATTTCAGTTACGGAATACTTTTGAGTGTTTCTGTTCTACGTTTGATTTTCACATAATAAAAATGTTCCCTTATGTTACTACTTGTCATTTGTATTGTGTATGTGTATGGGGATGCAAAATGCTGCAAAGTTTGAAACTGGTTCACTGTTGGGGTACGGACTACCACTCCCATAATGCATTGTTGGGTTACATGGGATGTGTGGCATGGATTTTTCTTTACATTGGGGGTTGACACAGATTTTTTCTATGGTACATCTTTCCTTGCAAATAATGCAATTTAAATATTTGTATTCCTTATCCTTGCTGGTGCTGGGTGTGGCTCTGGTGTCGATCTCCGTGACTTCAACGATGGCTTCAGGCTGTAGAGGGGACTCTACCATGTCCTCCAAGGGAGTGGATGGTGTCTGGGTGGATGGTCCTCTGCCAGTACCCCTTGCCTCCATAAGCCTGGTTGCTACCCTCTTCTTCCCCCTTGTATGTAAATTGTACCATTGCATACGTATCTCCTCAATGGAGTGCTGAGTCACACCCACCACGCTAATCTTGGACTTGATGTCTGTCCATATTTTTCGCTTCTCACTCTCTTTACGACCTCTTCTGTGAGCATCTCAAATTCCTGTTCACTGAACTTCAGTTTCCTCCTCTGGCCTCCAGCATCCTTTGCATTCCCCTCAGTGGCTATGGTGAGTATTGTGCCTGAAGAACACTGCAAACTGCCTCCCTAGTACTCGGTGCTCACACTCTGCCTCCTCCCGTGGCTGAGGCTTCTGGAAACAGCATGAGCTGCTCCGAAATGCACGATTTGCAATCTGCGATTACCAAGTAGCAATTCACTATTTTACCAAATCACTATCTTAGATACATTGCATTTTGCAATTACCAAATAGAAACTCTGTAAAAGTCACTATTTGGTAATCGCAAAAGTGGAGTTTATACATCTGGTCTGAAGGCCTAACTATATCTACCTACCGGGGACAGCTAGTAGGATGGATATTATATATTTATTTATATGTTATGACAGCACTTCAACAAAACTGCAAACACTGTATTGGGGGAGTGACTGGAGGAAGAGCGCATATGTATGTATATATGTATGTATGTTCTTCCTCCAGTCACTCCCAAAATATGGTGTTTATAGTTTTGATGAAGTGCTGTCATAACACGTTTCAGCAGAGACTTGGCCTTGTGCACATACAGGGGGCGCCATATTGCTATAATATTTCAAAACAATCACATGCTCAAAAAAGTGTAAGCATGAAAGAAATATTACACCAATATGTCAAAGCATGTTGTCTTTCTTTTACCTGAACATTTTTAGAAACTTAAAAAGGAAAAGAAATTTCAAACACTATAAAAAAATCATATTACATTGTTTTTCAGACCATTGGAAAATCATGCAAATTCATTTTTCATTAGTTTTTAAAATAACTATTTTTTTTTTACTACTAAATACTTAGAAAGTGATCACATGTGCATAGCATAAACATAAAAAAACATACTTGGGGTCATTTCAAAATCCTGTCATTTACCAAGTAGCAACTTAAACCCAAGAACAATTCTGTCACAGTGAAAGAAAAATATTACACCATTACTGCATGTCATCTTTCTCTTACTCAAACATTTACAGAAAGCTGACAAAGAAAAGAATATTTCAAAAACTGAAAACAATATTATTACTTTGTTTTTCAGGCCAATGGAAAATTATTCAATTTCGAACTGTAAGTGCAGTTTAATTTGTTACATACTGGCCACAATCATTCCCATGTGGCGAATTAGATTTCAAAACAACTCCTTATATTTTAATCGTATGCTTATAAAGTGTGCATGTGTGCCTAACATAAAAAACATATTGTGGTGCGATTTCAAAATTCTGTCAGTTACCCAATGCTAACAATAAACCCTGGAAAAATTCCACCTAAGTGGGCATATCCTTTGACATCCAAAATTTATTCTGAAGGTTCAACTTACAGGATTTTGATTTGTGCCCTTTTGCAGATATTGAGAGATGCCAAAATTAATTTAAATAGCATATTTATTTTTCCTGAATATCTCAGAATTTCTAGACTACACTTATTATAGACCGTAAGAGAAAAAAAGAAGAGAAAAGAACAAAAATGTGAAATAAGACATATCAGCCAAGTCAAAATAGAAATCAAAGAATCCAAATACTGATGACTTACATTGATGTCATTGCAGGGTACACCTAAGGATAAAAAGCTAACAACAATATCCAGGATAAATGTGTGTTTAACTTTTCTGCTGTTGTCACCCCTGCTGGGCATTTACTGCCTAATTTTAAAATATAGGATGACTAACTTTCTTAGTTGCTTCTCCCTATTCCCCCCTTATGGTGTCCTTATTAACCACTTCTATTACAAAATAACTAAGATCTGTCATTCTTACCATGTATTGCAGCAAAGCAGCGGGCTACTGAATAAGAGGTATCCTCATTATTGACCTGACGTTTTGCAAAACAGGTTTATGGACCCAGTGAATTGTACTAACAACATATTATAGCCCACATACACATGTCAAAACATAGATTTCATATTCAGTTTACAGGTATATACTCCTCTAATTTCAGTGAAACTTTGAAGAATGGTGTAAGGTACTCAGTTTTATTAATGCCATACTGGTATGCTTTACTTGTGCTGCATTTATGAAATTCTTGACTACCTTAGGCCCAGATTTCCATAGTTTTCATTTCCAGACTACTATTCACTAAATAATCTTGCATAGATTTAGCTCTTCTAAAAGGAACTCCGGGTTTATCTGGCCTCGAAGGACCTTCAATCGGGGCCAGTGTTTGGTCATGACCTTTCGTATGACTCCTCCTTCTGTACTGTACATGGTGATGAACCTTGAAGAAAACTGTGCTGATGTACTTACTAACATTTTCTGCCTGAATAACACAGCTTCCCTATTTTTCATGCTAAAACACCCACGCATGTTGCTAAATTAAGTTTTTTTATGCTTTGGAACTCCTAAGAGGTCCACAATAAAAAAGAAAATACAAACACGAAAAAACATAAGACAGTAAAAGAAAAGAAGACTACCCACAAATTAAGCCAATAAAGGAAACAAATCAAAAGATCATATTTAAAAAAATCAGTACTAATGTAAGAAACAAAAAAGTTTAAAAACTTGAAAGCAAAATATTTCAATAGGAGGATTATATAACAATTGGAGAGCCTCTGTTGTTGTTCGTATGCAAAATTTTAAAAAAAGGTCTCAACAACTTTCGTTGCAATAGCAGCAAAGCAGGACAAACAAATAGGACATGTTTTAGATCCTGAGTTCCGTTTCAAGCATGTGAAATAGCATACCATTTAGAAGTTAAAAGCTTTATGCAAAAGCGCCTAACCCCATGCGGCAGAATCCATACTAGATATGGTTGCGTACCTTTTATAATCGCAGAATTGGCCAATATGACATCTCTTTTTATAATTACAGAAATGTATGTCAAACAATGGCTTACATTTGTATAAACCTGCTTTTCGCAAGATTTTAGTTGGGGTGGCGACAAAGAAAATATAATGATTGGTCTAAATCCAGTTGTTCTAGAGCGTACATGAAATATCTAAAAAGACAGGGACTTCTCTCTCTTAAAGTAAAAAATCTCTTTATATATAAGTGCCTTAATGTAGAAACGTTACTTCGTATCAGACGAGAAGCCCATCGTGTCACTCGTACCAGGCCTTGCACAAAACAACTTTTGATCCCATGCTCCAATCTTAGAGCGGCAGTTGATGCTAAGGTGTTACAGGAGGTCAGACGTCTTAAAATTTGACCTTCAGTTTTATCTATGAAACCCCAATCTGCAGCATCTATTAGCTCCACCGCATACAGCATGGTGAAAGAGATCTTAGCCTGATAAGCATTATAGAAAGCACCTAACCCATTGGCTTGAGACAAAGCTTTACCCATATTGTTTGATATGCAATCAGAATCACTAAGAGAGCTGGACATGACTTTCACTAGGAAACAATATGATTTAACCCACTCTAGTTTCTGAGATCGCAAATACCATGGAAAATGTATATTTTTACCCACTTCTTTCTCCCGAAAGCATAGTATTTGGCTTTGCGAGGAGGTGATCTTCAAATAGTGAAGGTCTGCATAACACTAAAGAGCCGCCAGGCGGCTATTTAAACCTTTTGGAGTCAGATCGAAAATTATAATATCGTCCGTGCAAAGCAGACGAGTCAGAGAGTAACCTTTAATAACTGGAACGAAATCCAAACTCTTTGATAAAAAAACTGGGAAGATCATGAATATATAACTAAATAGTTAGGCCCCAATCACCTCCCATCAGAACTTTAAACCAAGTTGAATTATGCATAGTTATAATTAAATGCAGATAAGTGGCTGGTTTTGCCAAGCTTAGATAGCTTCTTCCATAGTGTTGATCAACCGTATCAAAGGCTGTGGAAAAGTCTATAAAAGCGACATAAACCGACAAACCCCTGATCGTTACATATTTTTCATTTATAAGCTGCAAAGCAGCAATATTATCTAACGTGCCATAATCTTTCCTAATGCCAGTTTGTTCCAGTGGGATGATCATACTACTCTCTACCCAAGTATAAAGGTGATTTAACAGGCTTTTGGTGAAGACCTTACCAACTGAGACCAACAGAGCAATTTAGCTATAGTTAGCAGGTGAGCTTCTATCTCTCTTTTTATATAATTGGATGATGACACTCCCAACCCATGAGGCGGGGACTCTTTTAAGATAACAATATTCAATTGTGGCACAAGAATGTCTTCTAGCCAAACGATAGATCACAAGCTGCTGGAAGTCCTCCACTGCGCCTCTTGTGACTAGCTGGCATGAGGAGGTCTGGGAATGGGGTTCTGCTGAGTACTCATTGGAATGAAGAGAAGAATACAGAGGACTTCGTAAGTGGCCTATCACTCTTGCGTAAGATACCATGTTGAAACTCTTTAAGGCACAGGGAGAAGACAGTGATTGAACTGGGGCATGAGGATGGTGGCCGAATGTGTTGGGGCTCCCACTCCTGGCGTTTCCCCTACTCTCTTCATAGTTTATGCAATGTAGACATGAGGTATGCTCTCATCCAACAGTTTTGACTGTGGTGGCCTCCTTGTTCTTTTTGCCAATAATTGACTAATTGCGATATACCTCAAGGCATGGCAGACACGTTTAGGGGGTGGGTGGAAGGTATTACTGTATGTGCATGTAGTACTTTAATTGTATTATGACCTACATTGTCTAAGTCAGCATTTGCTAGAAATAAATACCCATTCTATTATGTGACAGACACACTACGGATTTGATAACTCTGTCCTCAATGTGGCCAACATACCATGTTACAAGTATGGAATTGTACTGTAGCTCACTACATGCCTTGTCCCTTTTTTTTGATAATTCAATGAACTATGTTTGTTGATTCCAGGTTAAATCTACCATTTACAAATCACATAACCGTTCTTTCTCAAATAGCCTAGACGTGAGAGCCCTCTTTTATCCATTCTCAAATTCAACAGAAACAATTATGGCGGGATGCTAAATGCTGTTTCCTTTTCAATATCGGAGAATAAATTAAGAGTGATTAGACACTTTACAATTTAAGTCTCCGACTAGCAAAACTTGATATTCCCCCTCATTATTCCCAAGTGTTAATATGAAGGTGAATATATCAGGAAGGATATTATTGTAACATTTATCTAGGCGAATATAGGCACTCACCACTAATAGTGTAGCTCTCATATCTCACTAAACATAAGAGACAATCTTCAAAACCTGAAAAAGATTAGAATAGTCTTTGAAGCTATTACATTCCCATTTTAGCTCATTATTCAGAAGGATAGCTAATCCACTTTTTCCATGCCCTTCCTTAGAAGGGAAAGCATTACAGCTTAAGACAAAATAACCATCACATGAGAAATCTGAGGTACACTAGGTTTCCTGGATGAAGATCATATCTGCTTTTATACTATCTAAGAAATCAAATTTCTCAGCCGACTTCATTACCCCAACCTCTTTTATATTACTGCTAGTGATGCAACTTTGAAACGTGCCCCAACACCCAGGTGCCATTTAGTGCACTGGCCAACCAGTTCCATTTCATATGCTCATCCTCTTCTACGGTGGTACAGGAACCAGGGTCACTGGACCCAAAATGTCTTACTGATCTCCCTCCATCCACTACAGAGATACTCAAGCTTTTTAAGTCATAAACTTACGTGAAGGCAGTGAGTAGTAATCAGGCAATGCAGGATTTGAAGGAACCTAATGCTCATCATAGGGTCGATTTTTACCAGAGACTGGGATTAGATCAATACCTCTATACTGAAGCAGGTCACTATTTTGAAGAATCAGATTTACAAAAATTTGGGAATAAAACTGGACCATTCTCTTTAATGCTGTAAACGAGTGTGATACATATACAAGAGAGATATCACTACTTTGTATTATCTCCAAATTTTCAATGTCTGTAAAACAAGATAATAAAAAGGAACGGTTCATGGTTAAATCAGAATCAAACAATGCTACAAAATCTAAACAAAAGGCATCTATAGGAATGTGAGTGGGTACATGAAAGTATGGGAGAATATTACCACTCAATTGCATAGGGTTTAAAGTTACTTCTGTCGCAGCAACGAAAGACCCAGCTCTTGGATTCAAACAGCAAATGCCTGGTCTAGAGAAACTTGCTCGGCTGTGGATCGTTAGACATCTCTGTTGACTTGCAGTTTTATAGGACAATTGTCCATCGTTGTGGCTGGGACATCAGAATCTCCCACATCTCAAAAGTGAAGTTTCCTTGCATTAATTGTTTTTAAATATTTATCAAACTCTGTTTTTTTGCTTTTCCTTTTCCTTTGGCTAGAGCCAGAATCGAAGAAACAGCCAAGCTTGTTGTGGCCCGCTCAAATGGTCTAAAGATAGGAAAGGCCTCCACCCCAAGACATGTGGCTTTGACCATTGGTTTAGAAGTAGCATGGCTAGGAGAGCAGGAGATGAAGAGCTTTTTAGTGAGTAAACAGAATTTTCTGTACTCGCCAGATTCGCTGCATCAGATGAAACTTGAGGTTTACCAGCTTGTGTTCCCCACTTGTAGGTTTGAGGCCGCTGGGTGGCACTCTCTGCATCTTGTTTTCGGAGGGCCCCGCAGGAAAGCTGAGATCCAAGAGGCCCAGTTTTCTAAAGGCCTAATTTGTAAGAAATTGAAGGTCCTCATTGGGGAAGACCCCCATATCTTTTGATTCCATCAGCACTTAAGATTACCGATGGAATATCTTGCATGTGGTCTGATTTTTCTAATAGCACTAAAACAGACAACAGAATTCTTTCCATACTCTTGAAAGATTCAGAAATTAGCACATATTGGCCAGGAATTTCGCAGGACAAATCCCCGGGTATTTCTAATTCAGGTGTTACAAATGAAGATGACATATCTGATGGTGTACTAGTGAAAAGCTTTAAGCCAGATGCCCGAGAGAGGCCCACTGGAGTCCTGAGTGTGTCACAAGTCATAGGTGTGGGGTTCATCAAATTGATACCAACATCTGGTAAGGTAGAATCCTCCATAGGGGGGTTGCTTAACTCCTCAGAGATAGAGTTTGCGGATTCTAAAGCAGGTAAGTATTGCTCAGGGGTTAAAGCAGGGTTTATGATCTTACAACTGCAGATGTGGCAGGAACCTCCATGTTAGCCTCCATATTTAAAGAGGGTCATCATGCTTAACCCCATTGGTGCAGGCCACGATCAGTGGCCCACACCAGGGAGGGGTTTTAAAAATCCTCTGGTGTTTTGCATCAGAGGATTATTAATTTTTTTACACCCTTAGGAGACGCGGAAGCTCTTCTGTGTTTCTCCCCAACCCTCCCATCGCTGACGTCACAGTTTTTCCCCACCGGAGGATCAAGGAGCAGGTGTGCATCCTCTCCCCACTCCAGTGGGGATACAAAGGCCAAAACGGCCTCCCCAGATGCCAGGAAGGCACGATGGAAAGGGGAGAGTCTCCCCTGTCCATCGCTGCCTCTTTCTGGCACCGTTTCCTGGCTGTGGATCAGGACACAGCAGCGATCCATGGCCAGGAAACGGCACTAGGCCCCCAGGGAAACCACACATATTTTTAAAAAAGAGAGAGAGAGCCTGAAACGGTCTCTCTCTCTCTCTAGTGCCTTGCAAAATGGCAAAGTTTTATTTTTTAAAGCTAACTTTTGTTTATTTTGCCATTTCGTCTGTTCTCAGTTTCCAATCATGTTTTGTTTTGTTTTTGCTCATGGGCACTGTTGCCAAAAGAGGACAATAACTTGTTCGAAATATGCAAGACCTATTGCATTGCAAATGCTTATTTTATATACGTGTGGTTACCCTATGGGCCGATCGCTGCCCCCAGGAAAACCACACATTTATAAACAGTTTGCTTTATGGAAACTGAGAAAAGACGACTTGGCAAAATAAAAGAAAGTTAGCTTTAAAAAATAAAACTTTGCCATTTTGTTTGTCCCGCTTGGCATATTTTTGCCAGTCACAAGCTCCAGGCTGTTAAGAAGAGTGCCACGCAAACCAGCAAATCGTGAGCATCGGGTGGGCTCCGTTCCCTTTGCTGAACACAACAGAGTCTCGCAAGCAAGACGCATGCGCGCACAGGCTAGACCGTGTGTGTGTGTGTATATATATATATATATATATATATATATATATATATATAGAGAGAGAGAGAGAGCGCGCAAGCGGGAGAGTCTCTCTCTCTCTCTCCCTCTCTCTCTCTCTCTCTCTCTCTCTATATATATATATATATATATATTTTTTATTTTTTTTCATATATCGATTCTAAGTGTCCCGCTTTTAGCGCTGGGAGGCCTTCGGGTAGCCATGCGCTTTAGAAATTCACATAACATTTTTATATATATATATATATATATATATATATATATATATATATATATATATATATATATATATAAATATATGTTATGTATCTATATTTATATATAGATGTATATCTATCAGGCATAGATAGCTTTCAGGCAGAAATATAAATTTCCAGATAACTCTTGTGATTATGTTCCTGCTACAAAGAGATCAAACTTTTGTCTAGTGGCAGTTTTGACGCCACAAAGTAGTGCAGAAGGTTTATATGCCTGCTGAAAATAACAGATCTGTATAACATAGGAGTAGTTGAGTGGATTAGTAAAGCCAGCCGATACCTGTGCTTTAAAACAAATTAAATTTATGTGGTAGGGGGCTATGGAGAGATGAAGGGCAGTTTTGCTGGGTGGTAGTGAGGGAACGCAAGGAAGAGGTCATGGGACGGGAGCGCCAAAAATGATTGTCGCACTGAGCGCCGCCAGTGCTAAAGGCTGTGATGATGGGTATGTGCAAGGTGAAGTAATAGTGTGTCTTTTTTCTTTTTTTATCCAGTGTCTTCAGAGAATCTGCTGATTAAGAGAAGAAGCGAAGGTAAAGTGAATGAAATTCAACATTTACTGTTGCACACATCACACACACACACACAGTTTTGTGACCCTGTCAGCCTTCTATGTAGGCTAGTGCTTTAGAGGGACAGTTTAGCCAGTAGCAGAGATGGGGTCCCGTTGGATGACTGCTGCTGAAGCCGTAACTCGGGTTATGGCAGACAGCTCTAAGGAAGGATCAGAGACTGACACAGCAGAGACTGAGACAGCATCTGAGGTAGAGGACAATGGGGCAGAATCTAGGAGTGATTTTTCAGTCGGCGGAGTCCCATCCGACGACACCTCTTCCAGTGATTCTGAGGGAGACGATGAGGACACTTGTGCTGTCCCTTCGCAAGCACAGTCTGTGCATAGGGACAATAGCGCATTAGTCCAACCCAGAGAGCAGGTGCGTGCGGCAGCAAGCACAGAGAGAGTGCTCTCTTGGCAGCCCCCCGATTTAGTTCAGCCCCAAATTCCACCTTTTCCTGGTGACGCTTGATGTAAAATCGATACAACCAACTTTTTGCAAGTCGACTACGTCCATCTCTTTTTGGATGTTGATTTCCTTCAGCAAATTGTGCAGCAAACAAATTTTGCCAGTGGACTCCCACTTCACTGTGGGAGTTGAAGAGATTTTTGGGCCTTGGGCTCGAAATGGGGCTAGGGCAGAAACTCACCTTGTAGTCCTACTGGACGACTTGCACGGTTTGGGTAACCCCAATCTTCGCACCGTATATGAGAAGAGATCGTTTTTTGCTATTGCAGCACATGCTGCATTTCAATTACAATTCTGCTGCATTATCCCGGGACCATCCAGACTGTATCAGGTTGTTCAAAATTCAGCTTGTCGACATTTGTCTGCCAGGTTTCCAGAGATCTATACTCCTGGGAGGAATAAAGCAGTTGATGAGTCCTTGATCCTGTACAAAGGGCAACTGCTGTTCAGATAGTACATTGCGAGCAAAAGAGCTTGCTATGCTTCAAGCTGTACATGCTGTGTGAGAGTCCTTCTGGCTATGTGTATAGCTTGAGACTGTATTTAGGGAAGGACTCCACCCTAAACCCTGTAGGTTGCCCTCCCACGTTCAGTGTCACAGGTAAGATTGTATGAGAACTTGTCCAGCCACTTCTTCACAAAGGTTATAACCTTTATGTAGACAATTTCTGTACAGGAATAGAGCTGTTCAGTGAGCTCTACAAAGCTGGCACTGTGGCCTGCGGTACTGTCATTGTAACTGCAAAGGATCCACGCAGGAGCTTGTTTGCAAGAAGCTCCTGAAATCACAGAGTACTGCGTTGCGTTCCAATGAATTGCTCACAGTCAAGTACTCGGATAGACGTGATGAATACGTGCCCACTACAATTCATGATGCAAGCACTTCCCCATCACAGTTTGGGGGGATCAGATGGCCGAAGTCCAGAAGCCCACTTGTATACTTCATTACAATAAGTACATGGGCGGAGTGGACAAGAACGACCAGGTTCTTCAACCATACAATCAGTGTTGTAAAGCTCGCCCTTGGTACAAGAAGCTGTTTACCCACTTGATCCAGATGGCAACATACAATGCATATGTTTTTTATCGTCAGACAACCACAGGAAGATTCATGACTTTCCTTGACTTCCAGTTGTCAGCAATTGAAAGCCTCACTGCTGTTACAGAAGCAGCAGCCTCCACTTCATATGTTCTGGAGGATGTGGCAAGGCTGCGCGAGTGACACTTTGCTGATCGCATTCCTAAAAACACCCAAAAAGGATCATCCATGTTGTTGCTGTAAAGTGTGCTTGAAGCATGGAAAGCGGCAGGAGAGTCGGTATTACTGTCCACAGAGCCCTACTCAGCCAGGTCTCTGTGTCCCTACTTGCTTTACATTGTATCATACTAAAGTAAAGTTCTGGGAAATTGACTGAGGTGGAGCTGCCGCTGGGTAAACCTTTCAGTGGCTGTACATGGATACCGAATACCCACAGGCCACTGCTTTGTTAGGCAAGCAGCCACAGAATTTTACTTCATCTACTTCAAGAAATCATGGACTTCCTTATGTCTTGCTCGACACCTATATCCACCGTCAGAACGTGGTAGGTGTTCTGTTTGATTAAGGTGCATTATAGTCCCCACGCTGCACATACTAGTGAACAGAACATATGCCACATTGTCAAGGGGTACCCAGTGTGGCAAACTGTTAAAGGCATCACTGAATTTTGAAGTGCTTGTTAGGGAATTTATGTATACTACAAAAGGACCACCATGAATGCCAACGAAAACCATAGTAAGTGTAATAAGTCAAACAAATGTTGTGTTGGACATATTCACCAACATTTCTACTAGTTTCAAAGTGTACAAACTCATTGTGTAGCTTCACTTTCAAAGCAAAAGTATAAGTGTTGGTGAATGAGTCCCACAGGATATTTGTTTGACTTTTTACTTTAGAGACCTTAGGATGTATTTACCATCATGTCTGCCTTAGTTTCAATGTTAGATATGCTTGCTCAGTTCGAGGTAAAGGCATCCCAAGGCATATTCAGACACCCCCAACTTGCATCCACAAACTGGAAGGAGTTGGATTTAGCACAGAAAGTGCGCTGACGGCGCACGAAAGACATGTTTTCTTGAGCTTCAAGTAGCTAGTGGCAGAAGGCATTAGTATAGGTTCACTTGGCAATTATACAGGGTTAGTCAGGACTCTGATGAGGACAGAGACATGAACGGGTAAGAAAAGCTTATGGTAGGTGTCCACAGGGATATTGCACAAGCAGAAGGCAGATACTAAAGGTAATACAGAAACACATCATTTACACATATGGATTCAGACCCATTGGTGCCACTCTGGCACTGACGGACAATGACACATGTGGGTCAGTGTTTGACCTGCTTGCCGTGTTCATCCTCCACCAAAACTAAGTAGATGTTCAATTTGCTGTATGATAAGTGCATTACAGTCACAGCACTGCACATAATGGTGGCTGTGACATATGCTACGTTCTCATGGACTACCCTGTGTGCCAAACACTACCTTTCTTTATAGTTTATGACCTTCTCCTTAGGGAACTTTGCAAAACTTCCCCAGCATGTCTACCTTACTTTCAAAGGTAGATATGCTCACTCAGTTTAAGGAATAGGCCTCGTGTGAATGCGTTAAAGGTGCATGAAAAACATGTCTTCCTGAGCCTCAGCTGGATCTCATTGGAGTCATTAGTAAATGTTCCTTACACATGCCTTCTGTAATGTTCAGGAAGCAGGAGGTAGTTCCTTGACAGGTGGCAAAATGTAGTCAAACTTATTCCGTCCTGGAGAGTATGAATGTGATGGGCCCTTGTCTGGCAATGGTAAATGGATGTGAGTGCAATGATTGGTTGGATTAGCCCCGTGGCCGGCTGTATGAAAGTGTTGTTTGTTGTACGTGAATGGCGTGTAAATGGACCACAAAGCGGTTGTTGCCTTGAAGTGGCTTTATGGGTCACCTTCAGAAGGCTTGGTTTCAATATTCAGATACTTTGATAAGTATTCATGCTTTGAAACCATAATCCCTGGAGGTGCTAAAAACAACCTGTGAGAGTTGTGGATTAACTTTAACATACTAGTAACAATGGATTCCAACGGTGCAGGACTCGCATGGCTCTCACCAGTTTTCCTTCGCCCAGAATCTCCTTGAAATCACAAACTTTGCTTAAAAAACACATTTGCCTTGCATTTCAATGAGAGGAAGTCCTAGAATCTGCAGGCAGCCACAAATTTTGCACCACCCAGTGTTCCACTAAGGCCCTCATTACGACCCTGGCGGGCGGCGGAGGCCGCCCGCCAGGATTCCGCCCTCCATAATACCGCTCCGCGGTCAGAAGACCGCGGAGGGTATTATGAGTTTTTCCCTGGGCTGGCGGGCGGTCTCCAAAAGACCGCCCGCCAGCCCAGGGAAAAACTCCCTTCCCACGAGGATGCCGGCTCGTAATCGAGCCGGCGGAGTGGGAAGGTGCGACGGGTGCTACTGCACCCGTCGCGTATTTCACTGTCTGCAAGGCAGATCCTACCCCTGACCACCAGGTGTCCTAAGTACACCACTGACCACGGCCCTACCTGGCACTTACTGGCCTTGATAGTCAGGCCTGCCTGTTGCAGAGCCTGAAGCACTTTCTGGAGGAAAAACAGATGGTCCCCCCAGCTACTACCGAAGACAGCTATGCCATCCAAGTAAGCAGTGCTGAGGGCCTTCGTCCCAGCCAAAACCTGGTTCACCAACCTCTGGAAAGTGGCGTGGACATTCTTCAAACCGAAGTGCATTACCTTGAATTGGAAACTGCCCTCTTGTGTGGAAAATGCCGGCCTCTCCTTGGCTCCTCATTTGGGGCAATCGGCCAGAGCCCAAAATACCAGTCAAATGTACTAAGGAAGTTGGCATCCTCCAACCAATCAATTAGCTCATCGGCTTGCGGGATGAAGGTGAGCATCAGTCTTTGTGCCTGGACTGAGACCCTTGGAGTCCACATAGAACTGAAGTTCTTGTGTGGTGACCGATTGTGGCAGCCTTTGCAACCAGCACAACTGGCCTGGGCCAGGGACTACTGAAGTGCTCATTCACTCCCAACTCCAGCATCTTGGAGACCTCCTCCTTGATGTTAGTGTTGGCCTAATCTTGTCTAACAGTCTTTACATTTTTTTTTCTTGGCAAGGGGACTGTCACCAGTGTCAGTGCTGTGGGTACAAAAGTATCTAAGCCCAGGACTGAGGGAGTGCAGTGAGGCAAACTATCCCAACAGGTGACTACAGTCCCTCTGCTGTTGTGGGGTCAGAGTAAGGGAAAAGCTGACACCCTCCACTGACCTGTCTTTATCCTTGGATGACAGGAGATCAGAGGGAGGTTTGCTTTCCTCCGCCACTCCATCATCCGTCACCAACAACATGGTGATCTCAGACATCTCATAGTGGGGTATCAGGCGATTGAGGTGGAGGACTCATAGGGGGTTTTGGAGGTCCTCAGGTCCACCAGCTAGGTGTACTTCACCTACCTCTCAACCACCTCATATGGCACTGTCCAACAGTCTTAGAGGGCCCTGGGCTCCAGCAGCTCCACTACCCACACTTTCTGGGTAAGCTGAAACTCAACCAGAGTAGTCTTATGATCATGCCATTGTTTCATCACCTACTGGCTTTTTTTTAAGTTCTCAGAAGCCTTTTCCCAGAACATCTGTGTTTTGATGAGGAGGGCTAGAATGTAGCTAACCACCCCCTTCACCAAGCTGAAAGGTCCCTTGACAGGGTGATGGAGGTGATCAAGGGGGCTGAACCCTACTCCTTTCTTTGGTACCTTCCTGTAGGCAAAAAGTAGACAGGGCAAGAGGACATCCCAATTTCACCTCATGGGCTCCAGTAGGTCCATAACCATGCCCTTAGGGTCTCATTAAGCCTTTCAACAAGCCTGTTCCTCTGGAGTATTAGGTGTGGGGAATATTTAGGTTACCCCTCATTCCTTCCACATGGCCTTCATGTATTGTATTGTAATAGTATTTATATAGCGCTTACTACCCCATACGAGGCATCAAAGCGCTTTTCGGTGAGTAGCACACTACTCTGGAACCCAAAACAAATTAGTGGTGGATTAGTACAGGGAAATATGATTACAGTTTTAGTATTATTATGAGTTAATTTGAGCCGCGGATATGCAAGTTTGTTAGTTGGATTGACTTGAGTAATGGAGGGGTGGAGGAGGGAAGAATCCAGAAGTGTTAATTGGGAGTTTATGGTAATAGAATGTAGGCTTGGCATGAGTAAAGGGGGGATGGAGGAGGGAACAGTCTGTAGAAAGGGTTAGGGAGATCATAGTAGCAGGAGGGGTTTTGGATAAGTTAAAGGTGAGATAAATGAGGGAGAATTTAGCAGGGTTGGTTGGGAGATTATGGTAGAAAAGTGAGGTTTGGGTGAGTTAGATGTGGAAGAGGAGGAAAGAGCTTAGGCAGGGTTATTTAGGAGATGAAAGTAGTAGAATGGATTTGGGATGAGTCAGAGTGGTAATGGAGGATAGATTGATAGAGACGTGACATATGGTGATGGGTAGACAAAGCGTAAAATGAGAGCAGGGATTCATAACTATGTAATATACCAACTTATCTAGGAGCTATGCAATGACCTATGAACATCTTAAGCATGGAATAACATACTATATATATATATATATATATATATATATATATATATATATATATATATATATCCACATATATACACACACATACATACACAAATGAAATACACACACGTATGTACATACTATGTGGACATGAAGTTGGTGCCCCTGTCTGATACCACTTACTTGGAGAAACCTACTTGTGTAAAAATCCCCATCAAGGCCCTAACCACTGCAGGTGCAGTTGTGGTCCTCAGAGGGATGGCCTCTGTGTACTGGGTGCCATGGTCCATCAAACCAGGATAAACCTATTGCTCAACGTTGTTCTAGGGTCCAGAGGTAGAACAATGTTGATGCCCACCTGTTTAAAGGGGGTGCCAACAACAAGTCTGGGAGTCAGCTGACCCCTGAGCTTCTTCCCTGTCTGTGCACTCGCTTGGCAGGTAAGGCAAGGCCTACAGAAACCATCTGAGGCTTTCTTCATCTGGGGACAGCAACAGTGGGTGATAAGATTGTCAAAGGTCTTGTCCTGGCCCTGATGTCCTACCAAAAGTATCTCATGAGGCAGACCCAGGAAGGCCCTGTAACATTGGGGGACTTTGGGAGACCACCAACACACGTGCTGCACAGTGCACAGGAGCCCTAGGCTCAATGTAATGGGGGTTGTTCTCGTAGTAGATTAGGTGATCCCCCGAGGGGTCACCAGCTGCTTGGGCTTTGGCCTGTCGCCTTAGCCCCACAAGGGCTGGGCACTCTCTGTGCTCTGCAGAATTCTTCCCTGGTGGGCCCTCCCTCAACTTGCCACCCTGCAAGGTCAGGCATGTCACCAAGGTAAGCAATGTCCTCCCTGTTCGGCCCCGGAGTCACCTTTTCTGGCATCCCATGCACCAGCACCGTAGAAACTTTAAAGGTGGACTTGCCGCGCCTTCTGCCCTTTCCTTTCTTTGCAGCTGCCTGGGTCATTTTTCAAGCCTCTCTTGACTCTGCTCCCAGGTAGCCAGGGACCGAATGGTCATGCAGACCCACTCAAGAAACTCCAACATTTCAAGGGGAGATTTGAGCTCCACTTTCTTCCACCCAGTAAGCTCTAAGTTATTTCCTAGCACACAGTCCACAGAAATGGCAGGGCTCATACGTACCTTAAGAGAACATGACAACCCCACCTCTTGAAGGGAACCACAGCCACCATGCAGTGGATTTCACATTTGTCTGCTACCACAACCTGGTAAAATTTATTGGTTATCATCTGCGCTGACAACACCAGATGACACATTAGAGAGCCTCTGTCTATTGATGGTGACCCACTGCCTATACGTGGAAGTACTGGCAGGCATGTGGGCCTTAGGTACCTAACATCTCTCCATCACTCAGGGACATTAAGGTTACCTCATCTGCCCACGTCTCTGACTGGGACCATCTCCTTCCCAAGTGCTACACTGGCCAACCCTTGGGACTACCCACCACTGGCAGGCAGCACCCACCATCTCCCTTGACATGCCCATACTGGAAGCACTCGTAGCACATATGGACAAACTTAACAGTATTTCTGCTCATAAAACTTTTCTTTAGTTGCCAGATTGGTATTGGGACCCCTTTCCCTGTGAACTATTTTGTCCCACCTCCCCCTTCCTCCTTCTGGTTGGGAACTCTGACCACCCTTTTGGGAGTCCCACCACAGAGACCTTCAGGGACACTTGGTTACTCACCCGATGTCTGCCTCCTCAGCAAGCTTCCTAGGGTCAGTCAGCTTGCTATCCACCAGGTGCTGGCACAACTCTAGAAAACAAATATTGAGCATATGTTCCCTCAGAACGAGGCTGTACAGCACATCATAATTAGTCTACCCAAGACTGGTGTGGAAGTTTCTGGATGTCCCTGAACCTCTGGCAATATTTCTCAGGGGTCAGCCACAATTCTGTAATAAGGATGGCTTTCACGGAGCATACTTGGTCTGGTCATCATTTCTATTGTGAGTAGTATATCCCTCCCCACTGCAGGCATGTGTTTCGACAAACCACCCCCCAGTGTTCCTCTGACACCCTGTGCACCATCAGGGAAACCTCATACGCAGCAAGCGATTTGTCAATATCATACCCCACCACATAGTTGGGTACCAGGTCATTGGGAATGCAGACCTTCTTGTCACATTGGGCCACTACAGGTAAGCTGTCACTATTGCTGGATTCTGAGCATTGTTCTGCTTTGATCTCTAGTTCTTTCAGGCTCCTCTCATGCTCCAGCAGCATGTTCATCTTTGCCAAGGCTCTCTCAGTCTTTTTATCCGCTGTTTCCCATGAGGCCATGTGGAGCCTAAACGTTTGCTCTGCTTCCCTGTCGACTAGCTCTTCTAGTGATAAGTTCCTACAAGATACACTGCTGCCTGCCCTCACACTGGGATCCTTCTCAGTGGGGAAAGGAGCTCCTTCCTCTGGGAGCTCCTTTTCAAGGCTCAAATCCATGTCACCCTATAGTCCTAATCAAGCTCCCCTCCATCCAGATCCTCCACATCAGAATTCTAGTCCTCAGGCTGGGACTGCATCCTAGTGGCTTCCTCCTAGGTCCAGAGAGCTATCTGAAGGTCCTGCTTTATGGACTTCATTCCTGCACGTAGCTCCCTCTCCCTGCAGAGTGTTTGTATCTCAGCCCTGCTGAGGTTATCCACATTGAGCCTCTCCAGTTCCATGATACAAGGTAAAGAGGTAAGAAACTTAAATTTAGGAGAAAGACAAACAACCAATCATAAAACTAGAGAGAAACTAAAAAGGCTCAAATTGATCTTGAATTATTTATGGGATAGTAGTGTAACACAAAATTACTGTATGACACTGCATAAACACAAGTCAAAATACTCACTGCTAATCACCAATATAATAAATTAGGTTGTTGGTTGCCTGGGGTGTGAGACCTGGTCAAGCAGCAACCACAATCCTTATCAGGATAAGGTACAAGAAAACCCAAACTCAAAATGTGCTCAAACCCCTGGTAGCTTGACACAGAGCAGTCAGGCCTAACTTAGAAGAAATGTGTAAGTATTTGTGCAGCACTTCAAACAGTAACACAGTGAAAACACACCACAAAAAGATGCCACACAAGGCTACAAACAAAAGTGTAATTTTTAATAAATTTAACAAGACCAGAATGACAAAACTCCAATTAGTAGAACTGGAGATATGCAATTTTGAAGATTTCAGTAAAAATAGTGCCAAAAAGCACAAAGTACCAAATGTGTATATCTGGTTGTGCTGGACCAGGACAAAGTTACAAGTTCAGGCTGACTAGGATAGAGCCTGGGCTGGCTACAGGGGCTCAGGCCTGCTGCACAAAGTACCTTAAATCTTGGTTTGCAGAGCTTTGCTAGGATCCGTGAAGATGCGTCACACAGCCAATGTGGTGAGTCGGTTCCAAGGTACAGTGAGGCTGCGATGTGAGGCCCTGGGTCGTCATTAAGAATCCAGTCCATAAGGGTTTGATATGCAAAGTCCGGCGTCAAGGCTTTATCACGCGGTCGTGGCGATGCGTTGGTTCCGAAGACCTGCGATGCAGAGTTCAGCATTGTCATTGAGGCTGCTATCAACGAGGGATACAACAGCCCGTGATGAGGATGCATCACGCAGCGGTGGTTCCGAAAAGAATGCAGAGGAGATGCAGGTTCCTGTGGTAGGCACAATCCATGCAGTAGTGGTGATACATCTGTTCTGCTTGGCGTTGCGTTGTGCGGCAGAGGAGATGTGTTATTTCTGCTGGGTCCACAAAGGCTGGCAAAGCACCTAAGGCCCACTTCCAAGGGTCTAGGACTGGAGTGGCACCATTTGGTAGTGTAGACACACAGATGGCAGAGTCCAGGTGCAGGGTTGTTGAAGTCTGCGATGTCCCTGAGGCTTCAGATCAGGAGGCCAGCCACGAGCCCTTGGAGTGACTCTGGAGTTCTGGGTACAAGAGGTGCAGGTCCAGTCCTTCTTATCCAGGCAAGAGGGCAGCAAGTCAGCACAGCAGGGCAGCAGTCCTTCAGAGCAACAGTCCAGCACAAAGGTAGTCCTTTCAGCAGCACAGCAGTACTTGCTGGCAGAGTACCCACAGGTCTTGAGTGTACTGCAGGGATGGTGTCTGAGGTACAGTATTTATATCGAGCTCTGCCTTTGAACTGGGGGGAACCTTCCTTTTGAAGTCCACAGGTGCCCTGTCTCCCCTGCCCTGGCTCCAGGCTAACTACAGGGGGTATGTACCCCTTTGTGTGGAGGCAGGACACAGACTATTCAAGTTTAAGCAGAGCTGTGCCCAGGTCGTCCCTCCCAACCTACCAATGGTGGCCCATTTGGGCACACCTAAGCTCTCTATTGTGTGTGGCTGAGTAGGAGGAATACACAAAGCCCCACTGCCAACTACACCCAGCCGTGTGAGCCAGAGACAGGCTGCAGGCACTAAATGGCTTAGGAAAAGAAAATGCCAACTTTCTAAAGGTGGCATTTTCAGAATTGCAATTTGAAATCCAATTTCATCATGTTAGGATTTAAAATTGTAATTCCAGAGATACCAAACATTAACTGATTGTCTCTTCCCATTTACAAATTAAATGTATAAAATGTAATAAGGCAATTCCAGTGTTATGCCATGTGAGAGACAGGCTGTGCAGTAATAAAAAACGGATTTGAGGGTTTTTCACTGCCAGAACATGTAAAACTAAAAAGTACATGTCCCTCTTTTTGAGTACATTGCACCTTGCCCTTTGGGCTGTTCATAGCCTACCCTAAAAGAAACTTATATGTATTAAAAAGGAAGGTTTGGGCCTAATGAAAGGGTTAATTTTCATGGTCGAAATGGCAGTTTAAAATTGTACACACAGGCTGCAATGGCGGCAAGACCTGAGTCATGTTTAAATTGCAACTTAAGTAGGTGGCACAATCAGTGCTGCAGGCCCACTGGTAGTATTTAATTTACAGGCCATGGACATAGGTAGTATCATTTTACTAGGGGCTTATAAGTAAATTAAGTATTCCAGTTGGGTATGAACCAATGCAACCATGTTCTAAGGAGTGATCACATGCACTTTAGCACTGGTTAGCATTGGTAAAGTGTCCAGAGTTCTAAGGCCAGCAAAAACTAGAACAGCAAAAATAGTGGGGGTGAAGGCATAAAGTTTGAGGTAAGACCACCCTAAAGCTGACAGGTGATACAGTCTATTTACCAGATAGCTGTCAGTTGGCCTTGTCTCTTGTGACTGACACCTTGTAGTAGGCATATATTTATACATGTTAGCCCTTAATATTTCACAGTGTCTCAATCAAAAATCGAATTACAACAGCACTATGTCCATGCAAACCCATTGCTTATTACATAGAAACAAATAAGCATGTTTGTAACTCAGCATTATAACCTGTGTTGCAGCCCCTAACTCCCAAATAAAGGAATGCTAGTATTCACAGCCAATTCCACACATCTCATGTTCGATGT
This sequence comes from Pleurodeles waltl, assembly GCF_031143425.1. Classification (NCBI taxonomy): domain Eukaryota; kingdom Metazoa; phylum Chordata; class Amphibia; order Caudata; family Salamandridae; genus Pleurodeles; species Pleurodeles waltl. The sequence continues at coordinate 267,571,109 of NC_090444.1, read as the reverse complement.
GTGCATATTGGTGCAAGAGTTAACTTCTTGCTTCCTCTTGCCATAGCGTAACTCAAAGCGTGAGACATAAGTCAATAAAATGTTGCTCACAAGCACACTAAGAACACGTAACTGTCAATCATAAGCAAGCTGATAATGTGGCACCTATGTACCAGATAATTTTGTTCAAGGAACAGATTAACACTAATTGTGAGCATACAAAATGTAAACATAATTCTATAAAACCACTCCCTCTGGGCCGCCTGGGAGCTAGACCTGGGCTCAGTTACAGATGAGGAGTGTGCTGGGGCAGCTCTACGGTACCCGGCAATCTCATCCAGGTTCCTCCTGATACAATTGAAACTTTTCCACAGGGTATATTTTTCCTGATGGAGGATGAATTTGATAGCCGCTCTGGCTTGTCTCCGCTGCACGGAGGCAGAGGGCGACCTCTTACAGACAATCTGGAGCCGTCCTGATTACTACATTATTGGTTGAGGTTGCCCTCTTGCCTGGGGTTGGTCCTGGGATGGACAATTCCACATAACCTCAAACTGGTCCTACTGCATGTCAACCCTGACTTGGACGAGGACCCACACTTGTTATAATGTTATATTCAGCAGCGGCCACCGCAAATCTCAAGGAGGATTTGGGGTAGGAATAAAATAATAACAAATAAATAAATAAATAAAACAAACCTTACCACGCCGCTGCCTCGCTCCTTTGCTCTCCTGGTGTCCCAGCAGTCCCTGGGACACCTGCACTGCCCTCCCCCCCCCATGCAATCCTTGTGCTGCTCTCATGCTATGCTTAGCATGAGAGCAAAATCAGGATTGGTCTGAGTGGCTTGGTCTGGGGTCTGTGCAGTTTTCTCAACCGGGCTGGGCAAGACAGCTGGGTTGGAGAAACCTCAGTGCGCAATTAGTACACTTCAATTTGACCTCCCCCCTCCCATGGCCCTGCCCCGCTCCTGCCCTTCCCTTCCCTCCCTGCACATGCTGGCTGAGCCAGCAGATGAAAAACAAAACGATTGTAAAGTTTCGTTTTATTTTTCAGCTTCTGGCTCAGGCAGTGTGCGAGCCGCCCCTGGCTTATATTGCATTTGCACCTTATCTTGCAACATCTAATAAAATGCGTCTCAAAAAAATGTCAACATAATTATATAGTAAAGATGAGGGAGTTAGGTCTTTCGTACAAGTGTATAGAGAAAGATGTCTGGGTATCTTTAAGAGTGCATTGGATTCAAAACCTATGCAACAGGCGGTGTTAAAATAACACCCATTGTTCAAAACTTACATAATATGCGCTGGTAGAATAACAGGATTCAAGAACACCATCGATTCAAGAATTGCAAATAATGCGCTGGTAGGATAACGCTCACGATTCAAGACCTACGCAACAAGCACTGCTAGAATTATACTCACGATGCATGACTCACGCAACATGCGCTGCTAGAGTGACACCTATGATTCAAGATACAAAACATGCTAGAAGGAAGTACCTTATAGGGAGACTGTACTCGGGATACAAGACGCTGGTGTACTTAAACCAGGTTCCGGGATCATCTTCATTCTGGACATTCTTCATTTTTGTTCGCGAAAATAAGCAAAAGGACTGAAATCTTCTAACAGACACTTGTCGCAGATGTTCGGTGTCCAAGTGTTGCTTCTTTAGAGCCTTTACAATAGGAAATGAAATGCAGTTTAATAAATCAGCACCTACCACAATGAATTACAGTAGATATTAAACACAGGCCGAAAAAGGTACACAGATCCAGTCCTTTTTTGACAACTGATAAGTATGGAGCTCCTTAGGGAAACTCACAAAGTAGTGATTATTGCTTAAATTAACATATGATACACCCTAAATAACAGAAGTGACTTGTGTAGACTACAAGGAAAACAAGCATTTGCAATGCATTATGTCTCGCCTTTCCTTGAGTTAGAGCTATTAGCATTGTAAATTCATAACTGGACTTTTCTTGCTACGTAAATTGGTCAACCCTGCCTCACAATTTCGTCTTTTCCTGCCATAGAATTCCAGTGGCGCAGCATATAACAAAAGCACTTCCATTTGCCTTCTTCCTCTAGCGTAAAACATGTACAATTATCATATAAACTTTTATCAGAAATGAACTTTTGGCATAAGAGTGTAATGCTCAAAGCACTGTAACAAAAATAACATTTGGGACGGATTGGAGGGTAAAAGGAAAGAGAGAGTCAGTAGTAAAGATGGAGAGGACAAATGACGTAGTAACGGTGCCAAGGGCCCTGGAGTAAGAAAGGAAAATGGTTGACTGTAATTTCGGTACGAAAATACAGCAGTAATTAGAGTTGAGTGAGGACCATAGGTCTGCGGGCCCCGGTGCCACTGCACCTCTTGCTCTATTGATAACTAGGCCTCAGGAGAGAAAGTGGAGGAGTAGAAAGAGTGAACCAAAAGGAATACTACAGATAAAAGGAAGAAAGAGAAGGGGTCACAAAGAAATAAAAGAAAGAAGGGCAAGAAACAGCGAGAAAATGAAAAAACAACTAAGAGAAGAAATAGAGCAAACGTGTGAGACAAAAGAAAAAAGGGAAGGGAGCTAGCGAATTAAAGATAAACAGGAAACAATAATGGAAGTGTGAAAAGAAAGAGAAATTAACATTAGAGGAATAAAGAGAGATGGTGAGAGACACAAGCAGCGGAAGAACCAGGGAATGTATGTACTGACACATTTCCCACAGACACAGAATGGGAAACCCACTTTGACACTTCGGGTCCTGACAAGCAACTTGCTCTGGCAGATAGCATGTGTGGGGTTCTGGCATGGCTGATGGGCTTGGAGAGTGTGAACTGAGATTCATTGATGGAGCTGCGCACGAGGTCCCAGTACTGGAACAGCAGAGTGTACTGACTGTAAGAACTGAGGTGCCCTGGAAGACAGCGTGTCTGGCACAGCTGAGGGATTGGAGTGTGTGAACTGAGGTGCACTAATGGAGCTCCACGTGAGATTCCAGTATGGAGTAGAAAAGGGCACTATCTCTAAGGATTTTGGAGCCCTGGTAGACCTGGGCCACGAGTTCCGGCACTGGAACAGCAGTGGGCACTGAGTGCTTGGAAGGAGGTGCTTTGGCTGAGCTGCATGTGGGTAGCAGAGCTGAAAGAGCAGGGATGCCATATAAAGATTTTCTAGGTGACATCAGTTTACATCTGGAAACGGGGACTCTGGGAATGGGGCAATGTTCCTGTATGCTTGGGACAAAAGTGGAGGTAGCAAGTTAATTTACAACGCCATTGAATTACTTAATTAGTAAAATGTCAGGCAAATCTCATTAAGAAAGCAGAAAATGTCAAGCAGTCACAGTTTATTCCAAAGCTCATGAAAATACTTTTGTCGTATGCATATAACACTGCTAATTTTGTTGCAGACCCTGATGTAAGAAGCCCTGGACAGCTAGACTATATGCAATTACAGGCCATCCTCCCTTGCTCTCAGCACAAAGGACCACAGGCAGGCAGGCCAGGTGTGACCAAGACAATAGCTTGATTTATAACGTTATAACCTTATTTACAGCTAAGCTCAGAAACTGAGGTGATCTGGCACCCAGCATGTATGAGGTTCTGGCACAGACACAGATGAGGGCTTGGGGTGTGAACTGAGGTGCACTGCTCGAGCTGCGCCTGAGGTCCCAATACTGGACTAGCAGAGTGTACTAACTGCGAGAACTGGCGTGCTCTGGTAGACAGCATGTGTGGGGTTCCTAGCACTGGCACGGCCGAGGGCTTGGAGTGTGTAAACTGAGGTGCACTGATAGGGCTGTGCCTGAGGTCGCAGCACTGGAGCAGAAGAGTGTCCTGACTCTGCAGCATGCTAAAAAATGCAGTGGGGGCAAGCCTCACTTCGGAGGTGCAAGGGAAGAGGGATGGAGCTACAACAGTGGACAATAGGAGAGGGGCAAGGTGAAGGAGGCACAAAAGAGGAGGGTTGGGCCAGCAACAACGGGCGGGGGAAGCAACATGAGGGAGGTGCAGGGAAGGGGGAGGGAGCAGCAATAATAGACAACAGAAGGGAGTGTATGGGGAAAACAAAATGAGAGAGGTGCGGAGAGGACCACCAGACAGGGGCAACAACACAGAGAAGGGGTAGTTGGGAGAGGAAAGAAGCACTAGGCACAAAAGCGAGTGGGAGAAGAGAGCAAGAGATAGTACATCGAATACAATGCGGACAGCAGTAACTAAGCTGGATCAATCTGTGCTTGGTCCATGCTCCAAAGAAAGGAAAGCAAGTGACATCTGGCATGCGCTGGCCAATTGCGAGCCAGCAAAGAAGAACGGCAATGAAGCCAACAATGGTAAAAGACAGACGGGCTCCCAGCCCTGTACTCTAGTAATACCTTTTGCAAGCAAGAGTGTATGCAGCACACGCGCTGTTGCAGACTAGACCTTAAAATAACAACATAATAAAGTAATACTGTCATAAAATGTCCTGCATTGTGGCACATAATTTGCACTTTCTTGACGCATCATTTAGGTAACCCCGTTCGATAATTTGTCCTCCCCTGCTGCATAATTCCAGTGGCTGTACTTATGGTCAAAGAAGTATATCTATGGAAGCATGTTCCAGAGGATGAGTGCCAAAAAAGGGCAAATGTTCTGAAGATCACCTGAGACCCATTTGCTTTTCCCGGACACTACTACTCTGCCAAAGTGTCAGCATGCAGGACTACCTGTCGCACACTAACATGTTTTGATGAAGCCAAGGTAGACTGCTATTTTTGCAAATTCGTGTTAGCTTTTTACAGAACCTGCCCAGTCGTAAAGACGAGGGTTGCCTGCCTTCAGGTTGGCACGTCCTGTGAGTTGTCCTCAAACAGACATTTGCCAGCCCCTTTCTTTGAGATAAGTAGCAGTTTTCAGCAGAAAACCCATCACTCCCACCCCAGTAAATTAGAGAGCAAGAAGTCTATATACCCGAACCTCTAATGAGACCACGGACTGGACAGTGATCGAGCATCTCTGCCCCTCCAGCGCTCATTACCACTAAGTGGAGGGTTTAGAACTAGAGGGCCTGAGTGCACGTGCCTCCCTCCACAGCATCCGTTGAAATAAACACCCTCTCCATTAATGTCACACAAATAGGGCCCTTCCCTGTAACCTAAACCCATTTCCTGGTTAGACGTGTCTCTTCCGTGTTGAAAGCATTACACACGCAGTGGGGTAGCCAGTGTGTCATGGGCCCTAGTTCAAGGAAGCAAATGCCCCCCTTGTCTGCTGTTTGAGCTGTGAAATACAGCAATATTCGGTGTTCAGTTGGTCGCTCTGGACCCAGGTGCCAATGCACCTGCTGAACCAAAGAAACCCTCTTTGTAATATACCAGGAATCAGAGAGACATGAAGAGTGATGACTTTAAAGACACAGATTATTGAGAAGAAAGACAGCCAGCACACACTTGTGACACACACTTCAGCTCACCCATCTTTACTGCCTGCACCACTAGGCTCAAAGCAGAGCCTTTCTGAACCTGCATCACTGGCTCAGAGCACCACTGCTTTTGACGAGCATCATTAAACCCACAGTGACACCATTCAGGATCTCCAGGACTGAACTCAGTGCACAGAGGCCCGAAACCGCCACCTCTGAGGTCAGGGTACCGCTGTTGACAGCCTGCATACTCGAGTGAAATGCACCACCGTTTGAGGCACATTGTGCACAGAGTACCATGGAATAGGTCCCACACCACTGAGTTCAGAACTTTACTAATCGGTGTCTACACCACTAAGCTTGAAGCATCACCGTATATGACCTTCTCCTCTGAGCTTATTAGAGATCCATACACCACAGTGCAGAACTTGCAACACTCAGCTAGGGGCAACACTGTATAAGACCTGCAGTACTGAATACAAAACTCCGAAGTGCAGATGTTGAGAGCACCACTTTTCAGGGCTTACTGTACGTACTAAGCTCAGTGCACCACAGCACATAATGTGCACCACTGAGTTAAGTGCACCTGGCAAAGGACGTGAACCACTGAACTCAGTTTACTATCTCAAAACCACTGCACCCCTGAGTTCAAGCACCACTGTTTAGAAACTGCTCCGATGAGCTCAGTGCACAACTATTTAAGACCTGCTCTACTGAGCTCAGGATATCACTGCTCAGGATCTGTGCCACTGAGCTCAGAGCACCGCTGCACAAGACCTGGGCCGCTGAGATCAGGGCACCACTATTTAGGACCTGCACTGCTAAATTCGGTGCACAACTATTTAAGCCCTGCACTGCCGGGCTCATTGCACCACTGCACTGCACCTGGGCCTCTGAGTTCAGAGCACCACTGCTTAGGACCTGCACCACTGAGCTCAGCCCAGACCTTGCACTACTTGGATCACAGCACTACTGTCCAGGACCTGCACCTCTGGGTCGAATGTATAACAATGCAGAGCACTACTGTGCTCGAAGCGCCACTTTACAGGACCTACAGCACTTGGAACAGAACACAACAGTGCAGAACCTGTCACTGTGCACAGAGCACCATGGCTAAGAAGCACCACTGTTTAAGGTGTGAAACTTTGAGCCCAGACAACCACAGTTCAAGGTGACGTGAAACTTTGAGTCTAAACCACCGCAGCCCAAGGGGTGAAACTTTGAGCATAGACCACCACTGTTCATAGCCTGCACAGCTACGTTCAAAGCAGCACTATTCAGAACCTGTGCCACCGAGCTCAGTCAGCATCCTGCGCTCGAAGCTTGTGAAAACACTGAAAATGTGTTTGGATTTACAAAAATAATCTGACAGTGGGGACAACAGATCCTGAACTCTCCTGGTACACACTAGAAATGAATAAACTAAAGAGAAAAGCCATGCATCAGAGAGACTCTTCAGTGGTCTAACTTTGTGAAGACAGACAAACCTGCATGCTTAGCGTCCCACTGTAATGTAAAGGAATCTCCCTTACATAAAATATCTGCCCTGCTGCTGCATGCCAATTTTTATAACATACTGTTATGCCATTAATGGAGTTTGACCAATGACTTTGTGTTTCACCACTGCGCATATTAGTTGCTCAATGTTCACCAGTAGCACATGTTATGTTTTGTTCAGTTTAGCCGCCTATGGGCTTTGACATTGCATTAGCCATTATATTCTGTATTCTGCCTATTGGCTTTGACATGATGTATTCAGTTTAGCTGCCTATTGGCTTTGACATGCTATTAGATATTCTGCCTATTGGCTTTGACATGATATTATATATTACATTTTGTATTCAGCTCAGCTGCCTATTGGCTTTGACATGATATTAGACATTGCATTTTGTATTCAGCTCAGCTGCCTATTGGCTTTGACATGATATTATACATTGCATTTTGTATTCAGCTCAGCTGCCTATTGGCTTTGATATGACATTAGACATTGCATTTGATATTTAGGTTAGCTGCCTATTGCCTTTAACGTGGAGTTAGACCTTGCAGTTGAGAATCCAAGCTGTATTTTTCCAAGCTGTGTTTTTGCACAAGATGAACCAAGCTGTTTTCTTCTCACAGTAGACTAGACCTGATAAGAGAGGGTACATTGGGTGTTTTTCTCTGCTTGAGCTTGGGAAGAGGAGCAGTCTCAGAGATCTGGCCAGTCTCCAAAGGCTTGCGTAGTTTTCCCGAGTCTGAGAGGAGGGGGCACACCTTTGTAACGGATGTCACAGGCTTCAGAGAATTAGATTCGAATCTGCCTGACTTCGTGCTGGAACTAGGCGCCAGTTGCCAGCATCCCGTGTGGGTAGATAAATCTCTTTCTCGCAGTTGACAAGGAGTCATCAACTTGCAGACCCTGGAAAGATGAAGCTGTAAATAGTTTCTCACACTGTGAAGTATTTGTTTTGCTTTGCATTCAATATCTTATAAATATAACCTGCTGTGTATATTGCAAACTGATATATTTTGTTTTCATTGAACGTGTGCTTGAAATCTACTAATCCGTCATTTACGAAATAGCGGTTGGGGAAGAATAAACAACAATAAAAGTCTTCTTTGAACTCAGAAGTGCATTCTTGATATGTTATGTAAGTGCTAAAAACGAGATAAGGTCAGAAGCAAGACATTTGGTACCAGAAGTGGGGTGGTTAAGAGGCGGTTGAGGGGTTTGACGAATTGGTAGATTTCTAAGTGCACACTTTAAAAGTGTAATTGTTTTTGTTGTTTGGAGAATTACAGAAATTGTTTTGTTGTTTGGAGAATCACAGAAGCACGGCAGACCATGTTTGAAAATGCATGTGTTGTTAAACTGCCCGATGGTGCTATGAAAAACTGTGAATTGTTTTCTGTTTGGAGAATTACAGAAGCACAGCAGACCATGTTTGAAAATGCATGTGTAGCTAAACTGCCTGATGGTGCTTTGAGAAATATTCTTTTTTGTGATGAAGCATATTTAGAAAATGTGCCTTTTGGAAGCAATGATGACAGAAAGGTTTGGATACCTTTATCTGCTTACAGAGAAATGCAGGAGAAATGTAGGCAGTTGGAACATGAAAATGAGAATTTACGTGAGCAAATTAGCCAGAATACGTTAATTCAAGATAATGCTGAAAGTTATAAAAATGCTGTTTTAGAAGAATCTTTATTTTCCCATTCCAGTAATGAGGGGGTTAAGACAGCTTCGAGCTGCCCTGAGCCTTTGTGTGAGCCAGGGTTTTTGGCAGTGAAAGCGCATTCCTTAACTGATAACACGGACGAGAACGAGAGAGCTCAGAATGTGATTTACGAGTTACCGTTGCAGAATGAAGTAAAAAGAAAGATTTTAAGGTTGTTTACTGTTTGTATTAAGCAAGAGACACCGAGTTTCATTAGCTTGTTTGATTTGTGGAAACAGAATAGCCCTCATTTGAGTGAAATCCTAACACTTTGGTATATGGTCACTGTGAAAAATAATATGCAGCTGCGCCCTTGTGATTTGGCAAATGAAATAATGCAGACTTTAGGTTTCTGCGCAGTGCAAGAGGCAAATACTGATGCACATGTAATTCAGGAACAGGGAAACATAGTGCCCCTAGCTAGGATCATACACTGGATCTGGTACTTGCAAGACAGGGCTAGAGTACCACAGGTAAAAGAGTCACCAGTGAAATTGTGTGCACCATTTGAATTCGTGTCCACTGAAGATAAAAAGCATGTTTGTTCTACTAATGATTCATTGACTGAAATGTTATTTTATGGCACAGGAGAAGGAACAGCGTTGTACAATGTGTGTCAGATTTTAAAGCAAGAGCTACGTGAGATGTGTCATTTTTACACTGATTTTTGGTTCATTGCCAATGGTTTAGCCGTTTGGTTTTCCACATGGCTTGCAACTAATTGGTTCAATTACCTTGCAGATGTTAATGAGAAAAATTCAGAGAGAGAAGTGTACACCCAGAATTCTGCCTTAGTGGGGATGGCTAAGTGGGTGCCCCAGAAATGTGAACAGCTGGGAGAAAAAGCCACTTACAGGTGGGCAGAGATGAGAGAGATGCACATTCCCCTAGATTTGATAAAAACTGTGCAGCACGCACAAAAGCAATCTGTCATGCAAGCAGTCACAGAGCAGTTGGGGAGAGGAAAGTTACCAGGACAGAAATGGCAAATTGATCAGGTTTTAGGGGAAGTGATTGCTGCAAATTACCAAGGAAAAATCGAAATTATGCTGATACCTAGAAAAGAATCTGATTTATTCATACAAATTGGAGACAGAATGGCCCAAATTGACAAAAGTGCAGTGAATGGAGGTTTGGTAAAGAATGAGTCTGCCCCAGCCCTTCTGACAGTGCAAGAAAAGGGAAGCTGTGGTGCAGCAGATAAAAACCTCAGTGCTGATGTGTGGGTTAAAGCCCCAGATGACCCTCCAGAACCTGCAGAAATTATAATAAAGGGCCCCAAAAACATCCTGCTGATTATAAAACAGGGAAAGAAAGAGGAAGGGTACATTTTAAATGACAAATGTTATTTGCAAGAAAAGTCATACTTGTTTCTTTTGCAGATCCTACCACGTTTCGCCACTGTCCATGAGTGTGCTGTGTGGTCCCCCTTCGGGTGTGTGCGTGTGGGGTCGGGGAAGGGACCGAACCCCCAACCTGAACCTGGCTGAGTAAAGTGCCAGCACCATGGATCCATTTTGCGCAAACTGCGCCTTCAGTTCAAGTTCAACTTGTTTAATTGCATTCTTCTACTGGAACTAAGCTGTGTTTTTTCGTGTGGAACTCTGACTTTCACTTATCTTCCAGCATACCTTTCAGGTGGACCGTGCACCTTTACATGAGTAGAACTCATGCCACATCAAATTGCTAACACTGTTGAATTAGAGACACTATAATCTCATTCAGTCTTTTCTGTGTAGACGTATCTGATGTGAAAGGTTATGAGATCAATGTGTTAATTCACTTTCATTGCTTTACAGGGATTGTTTTGATCATTCAAATCTGACTTGCTGATAATGTTTTTTTGTGCTAATGTTTTTTGTTTTTTTTGTTTGAAACAAGAGATATGTGAAACAAAAATTCATTGGTCAAAGGATGGAATGTTATGCCATTAATGGAGTTTGACCAATGACTTTGTGTTTCACCACTGCGCATATTAGTTGCTCAATGTTCACCAGTAGCACATGGTATGTTTTGTTCAGTTTAGCCGCCTATGGGCTTTGACATTGCATTAGCCATTATATTCTGTATTCTGCCTATTGGCTTTGACATGATGTATTCAGTTTAGCTGCCTATTGGCTTTGACATGCTATTAGATATTCTGCCTATTGGCTTTGACATGATATTATATATTACATTTTGTATTCAGCTCAGCTGCCTATTGGCTTTGACATGATATTAGACATTGCATTTTGTATTCAGCTCAGCTGCCTATTGGCTTTGACATGATATTATACATTGCATTTTGTATTCAGCTCAGCTGCCTATTGGCTTTGATATGACATTAGACATTGCATTTGATATTTAGGTTAGCTGCCTATTGCCTTTAACGTGGAGTTAGACCTTGCAGTTGAGAATCCAAGCTGTATTTTTCCAAGCTGTGTTTTTGCACAAGATGAACCAAGCTGTTTTCTTCTCACAGTAGACTAGACCTGATAAGAGAGGGTACATTGGGTGTTTTTCTCTGCTTGAGCTTGGGAAGAGGAGCAGTCTCGGAGATCTGGCCAGTCTCCAAAGGCTTGCGTGGTTTTCCCGAGTCTGAGAGGAGGGGGCACACCTTTGTAACGGATGTCACAGGCTTCAGAGAATTAGATTCGAATCTGCCTGACTTCGTGCTGGAACTAGGCACCAGTTGCCAGAATCCCGTGTGGGTAGATAAATCTCTTTCTCGCAGTTGACAAGGAGTCATCAACTTGCAGACCCTAGAAAGATGAAGCTGTAAATAGTTTCTCACACGGTGAAGTATTTGTTTTGCTTTGCATTCAATATCTTATAAATATAACCTGCTGTGTATATTGCAAACTGATATATTTTGTTTTCATTGAACGTGTGCTTGAAATCTAATAATCTGTCATTTACGAAATAGCGGTTGGGGAAGAATTAACAACAATAAAAGTCTTCTTTGAACTCAGAAGTGCATTCTTGATATGTTATGTAAGTGCTAAAAACGAGATAAGGTCAGAAGCAAGACACATACCCAGTACCTAACCCAGCCTCTCACTCTTTGGAAGCAACCATTACACGTCCAAATAAAAGAGCGGTAAGGTGTAAGAGAAACTGATGCAAATGAAACTCTGCACGTTGTTCATTAAATTATATACCTATTTGGTAAGCGACGGTGAGAGGGAAACACCACTCCACCTGTGTGAGTGTAAACGTTACAGGTATCTTTCACTCACCGGTCCTCTCTGTCTGCCCAGGCAGTCAACCTACTTACCAAGTCATACACCAACATGTTCACTCATTTGTTTATCCATTCATCTATGCAACCATGAATCAGTCCTTCAACTTGATCCCACAAATCAATCAATCCATCCATCCATCCAACCATCCGTCCATTAACCCCATTTTGTTTATCCATCCGTTCATCCATCCATCCACCAACCCTGTCATTCATCCATCCATCAGCCTAAATCCTTCCACTAGACATTAAACATCATGCCCTTTATACACAGACATCCATCCATGTGTTCATTATCTGCAAACACAGCTGCATACTGTGTGGAAAGTCAGAGGCGTGGCATGTTCTTTTCAGCAAGTGTAACTTTGAACAATGCTTCACAGAGATTTCGCCTGCCAGAAGCTCACACTAACAATAAGCGGTTCAAAATAAAGATCCTTAAAACACCAACAAATTCCGTGGCTTCCATTTGTGATTGAACAACATCCATCACAAATGACACCCGATCTTAAAATGAGCCAATATTTGATAGGGATGTGGTGCTGGCGTTTGGTTCTTGCTAGTCAACGTTCATCGCCGAAAGAGTATTTTGCTAACACTACACAGTATCCCAATATTCTGAACGATTATAATACTGCAAATAACAAACAGCCAGGCGCAACATCCAACATCATCTGCCCAGTCCGTCTCACTTATGTGATGAGTGTCTAAATTGGAAGCAAGGTCCAGCTTACCTTGAACAACTGGTGTTTCCTTTTTTTTTGCCCTAGAAAAGCGAGCTATCTGGTGCATGCCCCAGGCACCGACTGAGCCTACAACAGTGTTTTTAGCTAAAACACACAAAAAAACTGCAAAATATAACTGTTGCCGCCAAAACTCTATAATCGCAAAATCTACTGTAACACAATCAGGACATTACAAATTCCATACAAGAAGGCTGATATACAAGAAAGGAACAAAAAAACACTTGCATCAAAGCTTGAATATAAACTCGATTTTCAGGCGTTCCATATTAATTGCACATCTCATGTCAAAACTCTCCCTGGGCAAAATAAAACTTTTTTTATAAAAATGCTTTCAATAGTGCGATGTATTTATGAATTCAACCATTGTTTACAAGTGGATCTGAATATTGAGACGTTTTAACAAATCCTTAATCCTACGTGTTGACTATTGTGTACTGGAGATAAGTAGAAAATTAGATATATATATAAGCAGGATGTAAACACCCAAAGCAGGACGTAGGCAATGTGTGCTGGTTTGTAAACATTTTTAAATGAGTCAAATGAACGGAAGCACTGTTTGTGACGTCGGATATTTGGGCTTTTCAGTGGCAGCAAAAACACCATCTTTCCACATGAAGTGTCATCTCCCCCCGAAATGAATAAAAGTCGTTAGGGATGGATGTTTCAATCTCTAAACAGAAAAGCAGCTGTGGGCTTTCCACCCTGGATTCTTGAGGGGTCACAAGCCGGAGACTGCATTGCAGACACGCAGCTTCAAATGCTGGTGACAACACGGACTGTAAGTGAAATGTCAATAAACAAGATGTTAGCTGCTCCCCACCACAAACAAGCGGGCCTTCACCCTCTTCACCAACACCAGGGACTGCTAGCAGGCACACGAGGCTCCACCAAGAGCAAACGTGAGCAAGATAGCCTGATTTATAGCCCTGTTTACAGCTAAGCTAAACTCAGAACAACAATGCTCTCCAAATGAAAAGGGAAGCTTCCTTGGACATAAGCAGACAACAAAGTTAAAACGAGGGCGAGCTGGCCCTGGAAAAGCCCCCCTCTGCTGTTAGTTTTAGGTTTACAGATGGAGTTGGTAGGGAGGAGGGACTGAACACGCACCCACAGTGTAAGACAAACATTCAAATACTACAAAAAAAGTCCCCTACCGAAGAGGTAAACAGGGCATAGTGTAATTATACAGTAGTTGGTGCTGCTGCCAAGTTGAAAAAAGACAGGACAAAGAGGCAGAACTGACCACTAGCAAGCAAGGGTTTTTGAAGGACACTGGAACCAACAAATGAAATAGCTTTGAACCACAGTATAAGTATACTTAAAAGTATACAACACGTCGAATGCTTACACTTGACCTAAAAAAATGAATATGCACACTTGTAGAATAACAGTTTTTGCTGAGTAAAACTCCCACATCTTTGTAATTCTTTAAGAATTCCAGAAGTAAGCCTGAATAGCTAAACAAGTTGGCGACATCATGAGTATGCAAGTGTGCACGTCTCAAGTTAAGACTTGTAACAAGTTTACGATTCGGCATGCAGAAAGTCACCACACAGAAATAATGTTCTCTTTCTTTTTTTATATAAGAGGGAAAAAACTTTCCCATATGAAAAGTCGACTACCTGCAAATAATTGGGAGGATATCAAACCTGAAGTCTGTGGATGTGTACCAATTTTGTCTCGTACGCATGTAGAAACAACTAACCTGCCCCTAATGCCAAAATGCTAGCAAAATTTCAATGCATGGAAATCCTATTTGTGAGGGTAAATTTAGATGAATAAAGAACTCGATTTTGTAATTGCAAAATTGTTTTTGTTTAGAAAATTAGATGTATGAAGTCTTTTTGCATTCATAAACAGCCCAGGTTGCAGAATAAGGCGCTTCAGAACTGCAAAGAGGTTTTCTATTATGTATGAAACCAAAATTGTGATTCAGCAACACGCTACGGAATCACAATTCGGGTTTGTGATCAAATACTCATTCAGTATTTGGAAGGAACATGTTTAGGGCGTCCCTTCGTATTTGTTTAAGCTGACCATCTCTGCAGGGTCATCCCTAAACTTTCTGTCTTCACCTCTCTTGTGTTCTGAACCTGGTTATGTTGGCTTTTAGGACTGTGCACTTTATCACTGCTAACCAGTGCTAAAGAGCTTGTGCTCTGTCCTTTAAACCCAACTTGCATTTTTAATTTACCTATAAGTCCCTAGTAATGTAGGATGCCATCTACCCAGGGCTGGTAAATTAAATGCTACTAGTGGGAAAGCAACACTTATTGTGCCACTCACTTAAACAGCCCCATTAAAACGTGTCCAGGTCTGCCAGAGCAATCAGTGTGTGCAGTTTTAAACTGCCATTTTGACCTGGCAAAATAAAACTTTTAACAGGCCTAATCCTTACTTTTTATTGCAATGTATCTTTTCATAAATATATATGCCACCCCTAGGGTAGGCCCTCAATAGCCCATAGGGAAGGAAGAGTGTGTTGTATTTAAAAAGTTGGACATGTACTTTTAGATTTTACATGTCCTGGTACTGAAAAACTCTCAAATTCATTTTTCAATATTGCAAGGCCTACCTCTCCCCTACATTAACATAGGGCTATCTTATTACATTTAATAAGTGACAGCCTTGGTGTGGGAGCAGCTAGGAATCATTTTTGGTGTCTGACTAATTGTTATTTAAACCCATTTTCAATGGTAAAATCAGATTTTAAGTAACAATTTTGAAAATGCCACTTTTAGAAAGTTGGTATTTTCTTGTCCTAGCCATTTGGTGCCTGTATCCTGGGTCACATGACTAGGTGTAGTTGACCTGTGGCTATTCCTTCCAGACAGTATGACAATAGAGGATCTAGGTGTTGACAGGATGGACCATCCTTGCTTGTGTGTGGGAGGGGGTGCAGAGCTGTCACCTACCACACTTGCACTTTTAAGTTACTGGCCCAGTACACACACAAAGGAGTTCATACTAGCCTGTTGTGTCTCCAGACAGACTGGATCCAGGGAAGAGATTCAGAAAACTCCAGACACATCTGTAGAGGGCGAACTCCAGAAGTGTCATCACTTCAAAATTGATACTAGGCATAAAGATAGGACCCTGAGACCCACTCTTCAGTATACTCCAGGGTCTGTGGATAAAACAGAAAGAGGAGTGCCCCACTGTGATAGAACTGCCCTGCTGCCTGAGGCCTGCCCTGCGGTCTGAGAAGTAAGACTAGACCTACACTCTTCATCTTAGGCTGAAGTGACTCAAAGAGTCAGTTGACTGACCACCTGTTCTGATCTACAGGGACTCAACAAGCTCTAGAGGCCTCTCTGCAACTGTCCAGCTGACCTGCTGCAACTGAACCTGCATGAGGCCTTCCAGGTCCCGGACCCTTGGTGTGGCATTGGTTGAGATTCTCCTTGAAGAAAAGGAGAAATCCTGTAGCTTTGGGCTCTTCGCAACCGCAAGTGGGCCTCTTAACGCCAAGATTTTGCCGCCCTCCCCAACCACCAACATGAAGCTCCTTTGAACCAGTCTCTTCGTGGTACAGCAACGACCAACAATGATAGATCTGCACTTTGTACTACAGCATCAACAGCTGCCGGTGACTGCAAAAGCTAATCTCTCCAGCAGCGACTGTTCGCGACGCACAACAGGATCTTCACACCACAGCGATGACTGTCCGTGACACCTGGCCTTCTCTGCGCTACAGTGACGACCATTGGTGATTCTCTCCCTGCCTTTTGTGACCTCCTCCACTGCAAACAGAACCCTTTGTGCTGGACACTAGAAGGTAACCTTTTCGGCAGGACTAACCTGGCCCTGGCATCTGGCCCGAGCTTCATCGCATTCGGCCTAAAGTTGTGACTTCCACCTGGTATAACAAGCCCAGATAACTACGAATTATGCTTTGTGCTTTCAGGCGCTATACTTACATGAAACGTATAAAATTCCATATCTCTAGTTCTACTGGTTGCACCTTTGTCATTTTGGTGTCAAATAATCTATTAAATTATATTCCTCCTTCCCCTTTCTGAATGTTGAACTAAATATTTGCAAAGAGTAAACAGTAGTTCCTTGGACCACTTGCTACTCCTAAAAATGTTAGTAATACTTTTAATTTTTTAACACATTCCATTTTCCTATATGGAAAATGAGCTGTTTTTTATTTTTAATTGCTTTATTTAAAAGCATTCACAGACATTTGTGAGTCCGCTGACCTCAGAAAGCTAACATCGCTGGGATGGCTCCGATTCCGATTTCTACTGGGTCACAAATCCTGACCTACCTCATTAATATTCATGAGGTAGGTTGAACTGTAACCCAGTAGGAATCAGTCTTTTGCAAATCGACCAATTAGAACATGAGTTGGGTTGCAAAATACCACACTGGCTGCAAAAATACTGGTCGCAAATTGTGACCAATACTATGCACAACTGACCCTATGTGAGCAAAAATAATTAAGAACTGGGTCCAAAATATGTACAATATTGGTTTATTAAAATGGCTGAGCAATTAAAAAGTTAACTCTAAATATTGAAACTACTGGAAACTCAGGCCAACCAGAGCTCTAGAAGGTAAGGGTTAAACATACAAAATATTAATTATTAGGTTTTGGGATGCAACCAACTCTTTACCCACTTTGCGAAATGAAAAAAAGACTCAAATGAAGTCCCACTATACTACCAGAATAATGTTGACTGCACTTTACTTTAAAAAAAAATACCCTAAACATGGAAAAACAAAACAATCTGCACAAAGCTTTTGATTAGTTCTAAACCCAATATATGGTTCTATATGCACAAAAAGATGACCATTCAAAAACTGAGCGTGTGTTCTCAGTACTTAATGGACAAGCAGCTCAAAAACAACATTAACTGGGCAAAAGCACATACTCAAAGACCCAATCTGATGCATCGAGCAAACACCCAAAGAAGATCTGCAACCGTAAGAAAAACAGCTAAACTCCTGACTCTCTGATGCCTCTCTGATGCCAAAGGTAATCTTTCACAGCACTGCAAAACACTTAGGGGGTCATTCTGACCTCGGCGGTAAAAGTCGCTTACCGCCGGCCAGAAGGCTGCCATAACACCGCCGCGGCCGTGGTAAACCGCCACGGTCATTCTGACCCGCAACTGGCAAACCGCCAAAAACCCAACATCAACAACAATCCGCCCCACCAAAGGTCAGCGAAAAATGGCGATGACCAAACCTCCACCGTCACGCCAACAGAAATACGCCCATACCATTCCGACCCACATATCCATGCGGCGGTCTTTCAAACGCGGTATTCCACCGCCGCGGTCAAAATACACACACACATAGAAAACTCAGCAACATTGGTCAGTTCGAAATACACACACCTGATACACATACTAACACCACTCCCACACACCCAACACAATATAAAACACACACCCACATCACCCACAAGCCCCTACGACCCGAAATCATTGACGAAGGCTAGAGACAGAGCACAGAACAGAGAATCCCACAACATAGAGGCACACAACACCATCACCCACACAGAATCCACGCACCAAACACCACACACCACCACACGCACCACACTCATCACCACAAACGCCACCCCACACCTCAACCACACCACCCCATGGCACCCCAAAGACACCCCAGGTTCAGTGACGCCGAACTCAGGGTCATGGTGGAGGAAATAGTCCGTGTAGAGACCCAGCTCTTCGGGGCACAGGTGCAGCACACCACAATTGCCAGGAAGATGGAGCTATGGCAAAGGATAGTGGACAGGGTTAACGCGGTGGGACAGCATCCACGCAATCGGGAGGACATCAGGAAGAGATGGAACGACCTACGGGGGAAGGTGCGTTCCATGGTATCAAGGCACAACATTGCGGTGCAGAAGACTGGCGGCGGACCCCCACCTACTCCCCCAGAATTTACCGCGTGGGAGGAGGAAGTCTTGCACATCCTGCATCCTGAGGGCCTCGCAGGAGTAGGCGGAGGAATGGACTCTGGTAAGGCAAATCTTCACTACTGCTTCCCACCCCCACCCCACCTGCATGCCAAATCATACCCCCACCTTCACCCCCTCCCCCATCACACCAACCCCTAGCAAAAGGCTCACCATCACAACCCACCCATCCCAACACCAAGCCCTGCATGCGACCACAAAGCATGGACACCCATCACCAAAGCATGCCCACTGCACACAGACATCACCCCCACAAGCCACCCTCACAAAAGCCCCCACAAGGAAATGCCAGCCCATGGGTACACGGACACCCACCCATCACACGAAATGCCACACACAGAAGCAATAACCATACCTTTATACCCCTGCAGGACCCGAACGCCACCACACCGCCACGGAGGGTCCAGAGATGTCCATCCCACCCCCAGAAGAGGCCCCCAGCGATGACAGCAGCTCTGTCTCCCTGGAGCCAGACGACCAGCCCGGCCCATCGGGGACCTCTGGACAGTCGGTTCCCCCCCACAGACAGACACAGGCTACACCAGACCCAACCCCCTCTGGGAACACCAGCACAGCTCCCACCCAGCGGGCCCATGCCTCTGTCTCCAGGACACGTTAATCAGCGGTGTGTCCACCACTACAGGGCACCCAGGTTGACCCACCACCCCAACAACAACAGGGACCTGGGGGCAGTGGTAGTGGGCACACCGTCCAGGGGACGGAGGCCCAGGAACACAGGGGAACTGGGAGGGCTGCTGTGCGACAGGGGGGGGGCAGGCCCGGGGAACCCACTCTCCAAGAGGCCCTCTCCTCCATCATGGGAGCATACCACCGCTCCCAGGAGACGATGACCACGGTACTGACCCGGTTCCAGGAGATCCAGGAACTGCAGGAGGAACGGTACATGGGGTTCAGGGAGGAACTGAGGAACATCGGTTCCGCAATGGGGACCATCGTCCTGGCCCTTACCCAGATCGTCACCACATTGCGGGACCATGTGGCACCCCAAAGGGCCCCTGTCACTAGCCCAGGCCAGGAACAGCCTACCACCTCCGCCGGCGCTAGTGGACAGGAGGCCCCCACACAACGACAGGCCACCAGAACCCCACCTCCTGCAGAAGAAGAACCACCCCGCAAGCAGAACCTGAGATCTCACAAGAAGACAGAGTAGGATTGCAAGACCCCCGCCAGCCTAAGATACCCCCTGATGTCATCCCACTGTCCCACATTGTCACCCTGTCCAACCTTGAACTGCCCTTGCTTCATCCTTCCACAGGCATATGGACAATGCACCTGTGCGACTGAGAACTGGACTCTGCCATGGACATTACTCCACCCCCACCCATCCCGCTTCCCAATCATTTACCTATATGTAGCACTTAAAATAAATCACTTATTCCACATAAAAAAACAGGAGTCTGCTTGTATTCTTAACAAATGTATCACACATAACGGTGCAATAATGTCCAGTTACTTTGTGATGACAACATACCAATTTCAATAAGCTTTAGTCCATGGGCAAACAAAGCTGAAGTCAGGCAGTGGGTCATACAGCTCTGAAAAGGGAAGGGAAAGGCACAAATCAGTTAACAGGAACTGGGGGGAAACACAGACAGTGGAGACGCATGAGGCCTCAAGTAAATGTAAATTGGGGTGGCTGTTTCTTACCTGTGTGCTACTGAAAGTATTGTTGTATGACTGTATCCCTGTTGTCCGTGTCGTCCCCGTCGTCTTCCTCCTCTTCACTCTCCACAGGCTCCACAGCTGCAACAACACCACCATCTGGACCATCCTCCTGCAGAAAAGGCACCTGGCGTCGCAATGCAAGATTGTGAAGCATACAGCAGGCCACGATGATCTGGCACACCTTCTTTGGTGAGTACATGAGGGGATCCCCCTGTCATATGCAGGCACCTAAACCTGGCCTTCAGGACCCCGAAGGTCCTTTCTATGATCCTCCTAGTTCGCCCATGGGCCTCATTGTACCGTTCCTCTGCCCTGGTCCGGGGATTCCTCACTGGGGTCAGTAGCCACGACAGGTTGGGGTAACCAGAGTCACCAATTAGCCACACACGGTGTCTCTGTAGCTGTTCCATCACATAAGGGATGCTGCTATTTCGCATGACATACGCGTCATGCACTGACCCAGGGAACTTGGCATTTACATGGGAGATGTACTGGTCAGCCAAACAGACCACCTGGACATTCATTGAATTATAACTTTTTCTGTTTCTGTACACCTGCTCCCTTTCTTTGGGGGGAACCAAAGCCACATGGGTCCCATCAATGGCACCAATGATGTTGGGGATATGTCCAAGGGCATAGAAATCACCCTTCACTGTAGCCAATTCGCCCACCTCAGGGAAAATAATGTAGCTCCGCATGTATTTCATCAGGGCAGACAACACTCTGGACAAAACCTTAGAAAACATAGGCTGAGACATCCCAGATGATAGGGCCACTGTTGTCTGAAAAGACCCACTACCAAAAAATGGAGTACTGACAGAACCTGCACCAGAGGGGGAATCCCTGTGGGTTGGCGGATGGGGGACATCAGGTCTGGCTCCAGCTGGGCACATAGTTCATGTATAGTTGCTCTGTCAAGCCGGTATGTAAGTATGAGATGTCGTTCTTCCATTGTCGACAGGTCCACCAGCGGTCGGTACACAGGAGGATTCATCCTTCTCCTCGCAAGTCCCAGCGGACGGTGCCTAGGAAGGACAAAATGAGCACAGAGTCAAGCAACCCACAGGTTAGTTCACACAGCTTGCACAGTACACGAATCGCTATGCATTGAAAGGCTTGTATGAGTGGCAATGCAAGGCCTAGGCCTGTGTGACGCAGTAGAAATCATGCCATGTGGGCCCTTGAAATGTCGGCTGCCTGACCTGTGAAGTGTAACAGTGGGATGTGAGGTCACTGCACTGGCGTGGCACATCGTGGCGGTAGGCGGTCGAAGACCGCGGCGCAAAGCAGCATTGGTTAACATTGAACCCTATGGGTCTCAGGAGCCAATGACGATGTGCGCCGGCGGTCGCGGGACGCACCGCCGCGGTACGCACCGCCGCGGGCGTGACCGCCATTTTCTATCTGATTAATCACTCGAGACCTGATCATCCACAGGAGAGGACCTATACTGCAAGTGCTGCTGTGACCTCGGTCTGGGAGATACAATGGCTGCTGCGACTGGGGAAAGGGCCCCTGCCTTCACTGCCGAAGAGTTGGAGAAACTTGTTGATGGGGTCCTCCCCCAGTATGCGCTACTCTACGGTCCTCCAGACCAACAGGTTAGTACACAGTGTGCACGTTGAATGGGCTATGCCTGTGTTGAGTGGGGTGTATGTAAGATGGTGGGGAGGGGAGCGAATGAGGAGTGCAACGCATGAAAGATGAGAGCATGTGCCACATGGCAAGGTTGGGGAGGGGGGGGCCACTCACATTGACCAGGCAGAAAACTGATGCGATGTCCTTTACCACCCTGTACATGTCACATAGGTCAGCGCCCATCAGAAGATCGACATTTGGCGTGCCATCGCCAAGGACGTCCGGGCCCTGGGGGTCCACAACAGACGGGGCACCCACTGCCGAAAGAGGTGGGAGACCATCAGCCACAGGACGAGAAATTGACCCCCCTGATGTCCCGGATCCTGGCGGTGGCCTACCCCGATTTGGATGGGCGCGTGAGGACATCACAGCAGACACAAGGGGGTGAGTATCAGCACATTCTGCTATCTTTGCGCGCAGTGAAGGTGTCTGGGTGGGGGAGGAGGGCTGTGGCTATCTCCAGGCCAGGGCGCATTCTGTAGGCTAGGCCCCTCCGTTAGGCATGGCCCTGTGCCCCCGCCCCCACCTCTGTAGGGTGCCAAGTACAGCTATCCATGGTCCGGCCTCACCCATGTGTGCATTTGTCGTCCATAGACCCGTAGGCCTAGTCACAATAACTGAGTAGTGTACCCCCATTGCGCGGCCTAGTGCAGGGGGCTTCTGTGTCTGTCCTCTCCGACAATGGTGTTGCCAATGCATGCACTCAACCTGTCTTCATTTCTCCCTTTCCCCATTTTCTTTGTCTTCCTGTTCATGTGTGCATTAGCATCATCAGGCGGAGGAGAAGTGGCATCGGCGCACGAGGGAGCTGCATCTCACATGGCCCCGGAGGGCCATACAACAGACTCCGAGTACACCAGTGAGACGGAGGGCGAGTGGAGCTCCACAACGGGGACCCGTGGAGACGTCAGCGACACCGACACGTCCTCGGAAGGGAGCTCCCTAGCGGTGGCGGCAACATCCGTGCCCCCCGCCACAACAGGTACAGCCGCCACCCAGCGCACCAGCCCCGCCCTCCCAGCAGCCCCTCACCCTTCGCTCCGTGCCCGCTCACCCAGGAAGGTGGGCATCTCCTTCGCCCCAGGCACCTCAGGCCCTGCCCCAGTTACCCCTGCTGCCCTCAGTGAGGAGGTCATTGACCTTCTCAGGACATTCATTGTTGGGCAGTCTACCCTTTTTAATGCCATCCAGGGTGTAGAAAGGGAGGTGCATCGGAGCAATGCATACCTGGAGGGCATTCATTCGGGTCAGGCTGCCCATCAGCGATTATTCAACGCTCTGGCCTCAGCACTGACGGCAGCCATTGTCCCTGTCTCCAGCCTCCCTCTTCTGACTCCCTCCACCCAGTCCCAGTCTCCTGTTCCTCTGCCTATCCCATCCACACCATCAGACCAGCCTGCACACACCTCTACACCCAAGGGCAGCTCATCCAGACATAAGCACCACAGATCCCACAAGCATTCACTCAAGCAACATCCAGATGCAGACATGCCAACAGTCACTACCACCTCCGTGTCCCCCACCTCCTCATCTCCCTCCTCCCTCCCTGTGACGTCTCCACTCACACCTGCATGCACACCACCATCAGCCAGTACTTCCATCACCAGCACACCCTCCATTACAGTCCGCACACGTGCAGTCACCACCCCCACTGCCATTTACACGTCCCCTGTGTCCTCTCCCAGTGTGTCTGTCACCCCCTCTTCCAAAGCACACAAACGCAGGCAGCCACCCACCCAACAGCCATCCACCTCACAACAGCCTCCGTCACAAGCACCTGCACCCAAAGACAGAACACTTGACTCTCCTACAACCACATCCTCTTCCTCCACTCCCATACCCACTACACCTACCCGTCCCTGTCCTTCCAAGGTCCTTTTCCTTTACAACCTTGAGCTCGTTCCAATCACTGACCCACCCCCTCCATCTGGTAAGACTAAAAAAAGCACCTCAGCCACCACCAGCCCTGCATCTTCTGTGACCATAGTGCAGGGCTATTGGAGTCCACCAGATCCTAGGGCAGGAACATCGGCCAGCAGCAAGGGGACAGCCAGCCCCCCCCCTGGGAAGAGGACAAAAAAGAAAAAGGCCCGGCGCGACAAGCCTGAGACGGCTGCCACCAAGGACAGTAGCCTTGCCCCGTCACCTGCCACATCATCCAAGGGAGGCAAGGGCCACAGAGCTCCAGCGAAGGAGGGCAAGGGCAGCAGGGCGGAGAAGTCAGGCAGCAGGCGAGCTGCCCAGGAGGGCCCCACCAGCCCCATTCCGGGTGTGACGGACGACACCCACGGGCCCAGGACTCCATCACAGGAGGGCGCCGCGACCGCAGGTTCGGATGGTGAATGAGCGGGAAGTCTTGCCCAGGTCTGGCTCCCTCGACACACAGGAAAAGCACCGCTGAATAGCGCGCCCCGCCGGGAGGAGCACCGCTGAACAGGGCCCCGCTGGGAGGAGCACCACTGAACAGGGCCCCGCCGGGACAAGAACAGCTGAACGGGCCCCGCCGGGAGGAGCACCGCTGAACAGGGCCCCGCCGGGACAAGAACCGCTGAACAGGCCCCGCCGGGAGGAGCCCCGCTGAACAGGGCCCGCCGGGAGGAGCACCGCTGAACAGGGCCCCGCCGGGAGGAGCACCGCTGAACAGGGCCCCGCCGGGACGAGGACTGCTGAACAGGGCCCCGCCGGGAGGAGCACCGCTGAACAGGGCCCCGCCGGGAGGAGCACCGCTGAACAGGGCCCCGCCGGGACAAGAACCGCACCGCTGGGCCCTTCCTGTGAAGCACCGCTCCGCTGGGCCCTTCATCTCAAGCACCGCTCCGCTGGGCCCTTCATCTCAAGCACCGCTCCGCTGGGCCCTTCATCTCAAGCACCGCTCCACTGGGCCCCGCCGTCTCAAGCACCGCAACGCTGGGCCCTTCATCTCAAGCACCGCTCCGCTGGGCACCGCCGTCTCAAGCACCGCTCCGCTGGGCCCTTCATCTCAAGCACCGCTCCGCTGGGCCCTTCATCTCAAGCACCGCTCCGCTGGGCCCCGCCGTCTCAAGCACTGCTCCGCTGGGCCCTTCATCTCAAGCACCGCTCCGCTGGGCCCTTCATCTCAAGCACCGCTCCGCTGGGCCCTGCCGTCTCAAGCACCGCAATGCTGGGCCCTTCATCTCAAGCACCGCTCCGCTGGGCACCGCCGTCTCAAGCACCGCTCCGCTGGGCCCTTCATCTCAAGCACCGCTC
Source organism: Pleurodeles waltl (assembly GCF_031143425.1). NCBI lineage: Eukaryota > Metazoa > Chordata > Amphibia > Caudata > Salamandridae > Pleurodeles > Pleurodeles waltl. The sequence continues at coordinate 267,546,076 of NC_090444.1, read as the reverse complement.
CGCTGGGCCCCGCCGTCTCAAGCACCGCAGCGCTGGGCCCTTCATCTCAAGCACTGCTCCGCTGGGCCCTGCCGTCTCAAGCACCGCTCCGCTGGGCACTGCCGTCTCAAGCACCGCAACGCTGGGCCCTTCCTCTCAAGCACCGCTCCGCTGGGCCCTTCATCTCAAGCACCGCTCCGCTGGGCACCGCCGTCTCAAGCACCGCTCCGCTGGGCCCTTCATCTCAAGCACCACTCCGCTGGGCCCTTCATCTCAAGCACCGCTCCGCTGGGCCCTTCATCTCAAGCACCGCTCCGCTGGGCCCTTCATCTCAAGCACCGCTCCGCTGGGCCCTTCATCTCAAGCACCGCTCCGCTGGGCCCCGCCGTCTCAAGCACCGCAACGCTGGGCCCTTCCTCTCAAGCACCGCTCCGCTGGGCCCTTCATCTCAAGCACCGCTGGCCCATTGTCAGTGTCGAGGAGGGCTTCTGGAAGCACTCTGGGCACCATGCCTCCTCCAATAACAGTAGAGTCGGTAATCCATCTGATGGACTGTGGCTTGGCACTTCCCAGGATGGTCCAGTGGGCAAGCCACCCACTGTAGAGACTTGTGAGACTGTGGCTTTGCACTCCCAGGATGGTACAGTGGGCAAGCCACCCACTGTAGGGACTTGTGAGACTGTGGCTTTGCACTCCCCAGGATGGTCCAGTGGGCAAGCCACCCACTGTAGAGACTTGAGAGACTGTGGCTTTGCACTCCCCAGGATGGTACAGTGGGCAATCCACCCACTGTAGAGACTTGAGAGACTGTGGCTTTGCACTCCCCAGGATGGGACAGTGGGCATGGAGGCCCCTTGTGGATCTGGCGTCGTGGACTCATGTGGCTGAGGTGCCCCCCCTTCCCTTCCCCCTGAGGTGCCTGTAGTTTTAACATCTGATGCCCCTGCAGTGTTCTCTCCAATGGTATCTGGTCTCCTGTGTGGGCTTTGCCCATGTGTTTGTGCACATTGGCCCACGGACTATGGAACTTTGACGGAATGTGCAGGACTTTTTGCCTATGGATATATTGTGGACTATGTTCATTCCTTATTTTTGTATCTTTTATATGGCATATTTGCCATTCCTTAAATGGAGCTATTTATACATATATTTTATAGATCATTTAAATTGTGTCTTTGCATTATTCCGGGGGGTTTGTGTGGTGTCACTCTGACTTGTTGCTCAGCATTGGGGTGTAGGTATTTGTGGTGGGGGGGTGGGTGTATGGCGCATGTGTGTGCCCGTAAGCTTTCCTCCTCCCCCCTCGCCTGTGTCGTAGGTGCAGTACTCACCGTTGTCATCTGCGCCGGCATTCGTACTCCTGGTAGATGAGCAGGTAGACAATAGCTGGTAGGATGTGTAATTCGGGCTCCATGCTGTCCTCCTTCCTCGTGGAGTGTGTATAGGTGAGCGTTTTCCCGTTCGTAGTCTGTTTCCGCCGTGTTTTTATCGGCGGGGCTCCCGCCCCGGAAAAGGTGGCGGATTGGTGAGTCGTGATAGGGTGGGCGGTACATTGTCTGCCGCCTGCCTGTTGGCGGTGACCGCCGCGCTGTTTGTCGGTCCCGCCGTGGCGGTCGGAGTGTTAAAGTGGCGGCCTGTGTTGGCGGTTCCCGCCAGGGTTAGAATTCAATTTTTTTGACCGCCGGCCTGTTTGCGGGTTGGCCGCCGCTTTATCACCGACCGCCAGGGTCAGAATGACCCCCTTAGTATTTGTTCAGTTATTTGCAGAGTAAACTAACAAGCACAGACCACCTCAGAAGGGCACTTTTTTAACTGAATAGTAGTGTGTACATTAGATGCTTGCTGAAGGCTACACAACATCTCTTCCAAGATATATACACCAGTATCCCTCATCTGAAATTGGAAGTGCTGTAGGCCATACTATGAATGGAACAGGCAGAGGACCAGGTGGTAAGATCAACCCAAACAGTTAAAGCACATGAAAGAGGGTAGTTTGCTCCAATATATTAAAATATTATACTGCAGCACACCTGCTTATATTAGGAATCTGTGCTAACCAGGAAACGTCTAAACAGTGATTCCATATGGAATAGGCTCCGGCAAGCAGGGCTCTCTGGGACTAACTTTGGATGGCAAAGGTGAAGGGGTGTTGAATCTAGTCTTCTTCAGTATGAGCAGAGTGGTTTTCGAAAGTAGTGAAGTAGCAACATGTCACAAACATATCTTTTGCCCCTTACCCTAATTAATTTCTATCCCAATTTCATTGTGGGTGCACATGTGAAGGTGTTTCACAAATGAAGGGCTGGGAACTGCGGGGTCATTCAAAATTTGATTTTAAGAAGGACAATCAAGTCTTTTGAGAAATGTAAGAAAGAGTGTAGATTGAGCACGAGTGATAGACTGGAGTAATTCAAGCTCCAACATTAGTGTGTAATGCATGGAGTATCATAATACAATAGGATGGTACATTTTCCAACACTTATTTTAAACCACACTGCACCATTTTATAAGGAGTATAATACAATGATTAAAAAGAGCAAACGCAAAAACGTTTTCATTTCGACAAGGATCCTCCTTGGAACCACAGTACTTTCTCATCAAAAATTTCTAGTGCATCTTAAGTAGTCAGTGTAAATCAATCTCCACTAAATGGGGGACCAGATGAAAGTGGAAATAGAGCTGATGTTTTTATCAAATTAAAAGCTAAGATGTAAAAATCAGAAAAATAGAAAGTCAGTTATCACATCATTATCAGGTTGAATATATGTGCACCCTCACAAACAGAAAAAATCATCATGATACTGTAACCTGTTTTAATTGATCTCCTGGTGAAAAAGAACCACCCCAGACATTGGAGATCTCATTCATTATCGAGTTACAGCTGCCAACCATGTTTGTCACAAGTGTGTACCACTCAAATGCACCAAACACATCAACCACCTGTAACTAGCTTTGGGTATGTACAATACTGTGTATATATGTGGTTTATACTCTAAACGTCTTGAGGATTCGTTTGGCTAAACATATCCCAGCAGTGTTCGAATGCGAACCACATTTTTGCAACAGCTCAGATACATCAACCCTGGCTCTGCGCCTTATGTTGTGTGTCATATAGAAACTTTTCTAAACATCTTTTTTATAACAATGAGCAAGTGTTAGAAAATACAGAAATCAATACCAATGTAGTTTCGAATTTTCTGACCACGTTATAACATACAGAACATATTCTCCAAGGAACAGACAAGAATAATTTTAAGGAGAAAACATACAATGTAATCATGCAAGAGTGTCAGTTCTGTATTAAAAATGTCAAGAGTTGAAAGTCAGTAAATGTAACACAAGAAAGTTGAGTAAAAAAGATATGTTGGAAAGCAGAGAGAGAGAGGGAATGAAAGAGAGAGTAGGACAAAAATATTAGTATTAGGATGGAAATAGAGTCCAGATGGGGGTGTGTGATCTGAACGGCCAAGATGGCAGGCGGATTTTCTTGAGCTCCCGAACCGCCAATCTTTGTCTTGCCTTTCCTGGGTGCTCGCATGCACTGGAGGGGCAATGCAGCAAACATGACTGGTGGCCACATCTGCAGGTGCTGCCGGTTCCTTTTTTGACGGTCCAGGTCTGCCCCGATGGCTGACACATAAGAGGAGCAAGAGAAGCAGCCTGAGGAATTGCGGTGGGCCAGAGCGGAGTCCCAATCATGTGGCTCCCGCCGCGGTGAGCGCACAGCTTAGGGATCGCCAGGTGAGTGCACACTGATTGCCCAAGGAACTGCTGAGCCCGGGTTGCAGTAGGGAGTTCCTGCTGCGAGTGAGGCTGAGGCCAGACCATGCTCAATTCCAACAATGGAGATGGTGCCAAGGACTGACGGGATTCCAGAGAGCACGAGGTAGGCTGTGGGGAGACAGACCTGAGGAGGTGTCTTGCCCCGGATCCTTGCGGGGCGATAGAACAGCACGTTGGCCCTTGAGTCTAGAGACCCGGGGCAGCAGTGAAGACCGGGCCCTGGATTACTTCCCCTGGTCAGCACCGGTGGGGCTCAGGAGCCCGGGGACTTTCCCCTAAGTGACTTAGGGCCTAGATCCGGCACCCTGGACTTCACCTGGCACCACCTACCCCTGATACAATGTCCACGGCCTGGGATGCATTGGATGGGCCTCCCCAGCATAGAACTCCAAACTCAACGTCATTGGTCCCCCAAGGACTAGATGCCACTTTATCTATAACTGGTGCGGAGGGGGCACCTCTTGGACCACTGCTATAAAAGACTTATTTTGAGTATGCATAGTGGCCCACCAGCATCTGACAGTTTCTTCAACTGACGATTAACTCCTGCACTAGGCGCTCTTGGCCTGGACGGCAGCGGTGATTGCTTGTGGATACTTGGGGTGGGAACAGAACTTATTTCTTGTGCTGCTCAGAAGGCCCGTTCTCCTAGCAGGTATCACCCGATGCAAGCAGATCAGTTCTCCCCACTACTTATGACACAGATCCAATAAAACAACCCCAGGGGGCTACCACTCTCTCTGCAATATATTTCCCTCCTCAACACCCAAGGGACACAATGTTTTGTCGTCTGGACAGGACCATGGGCTGCGACAGAAGCCCTGGGGGGGCAAACCAAGATGGACAAATACACAGCCCCGCTGGTGGGGTGGGGGGTGAAGGGATCTTCAGACGGTGCCTCCCAGGACAACACCCCAGTGACAGGTGACACAACAGCACTCTTTTTATTGGCTATCCATGATTCCAAGATGGCACTGGAGTGCAAAATAGGGGAAGTGGGAACCAATGTGTCCATAACTCCACCAAGACCTCCATCAAACGGTGAAGAGGGTCTCAGACCCTCTACCCTTAAAGACACAGTTAAACACCTCTCATCGGAGGTGGCTCACCTGAACAAAAACACAAAAAGTATGCAAGTTCACGCATAGTGTGCCGAAAGCAGTGCCCGGCACAATAATCTTCGCTTTGTTGGCTCCTGGAGGGTGTTGAGGGCCAGGCGCCTGAACACGGGAGCTTTTGGAAGTATAAAGACCGGGTCGCCATTTTGAAGGCCGCACACCGAACTCCCTTATCAATCAGGGTGCATCTTGTTCTTTCCAGACTATACCCATATGGTGCAAAGCCAGAGTTAGTCCTTCGAACAAGTCAAAGTCAAACCACGAGTTAAGCAGGTTCCCTAGATGATCTTGTATCCTGCTAAGCTGAGAGTGGTGCACCAGTACAAGACGCTCCTTTTTGACTCCACAAAGAAGGCATGGACCTGCCTCACTAAGCAACAACTGCTTGTTTTCAACTTGCCTGCTCCCTGGGGCAACTCAAGTATCCATCAGGGCATTATTCAAGAAACTGCAAAACCATAAATCAAACACCAACGGAAAAGCCCAAGACAGCGTCCAATAGAACATTGCAATCCAGATCCAGCCTGGAGAAGGGGGGCACTGACCAGCGGAAAATATCCTGCAGCCCCACCCTGATCTGGCACACTCATTAAGTGACTCTGGGACACACTAGCACATAAACGATTCTGACATTGTTTGCATGTCAGCATCGTGGTATCATAACATGGTATTATTCCATTGCATTTAGGAGTGGCGTGGGGAAACTTATGGGCCTGAACGAAAACACACCCCCCCCCTTTTGTTGGATAGCTTGTTCTACACTATGTTGGGAAAGGGTGACATATGCTTCTGCTTGGTGGGAAGCATAATGTGGGGGAAGTTGGAGGGTATGGGGTTTGTTGTATGCATTTTTGTTCAGCTAGTACTGTTTTGTTTTGCCTTGCCTTTATGCAGGATGTGTGTCAGATGTATGTCAGACCAGATGGCCCATCTGACGGGCAGCCTACTGTAGGCCTCTTATGTGTGCTCTCCCTGCCATCGCAGTAAAGTAATATTATGCCATACCCCACTGACTGCCAATTACTCCCCATTACACCAACATGGCCCAATCTTTCATAGTTCTAACTTAGAACGTCAATGCTTACTGGATTTTATTAAGAGAGACATTGTTTTCCAATTCATCCAGTGACATTCCCTAAAGTTAGTATTACCACAGGAAATCTCCAGAGTACAAACTGCCACTTCCTTGCCCACAGGGTTTATGACAGAGTGTTTCATGCAGGGTACACTAGGGGCTCCAGAGATGTGGCCATCCTCCTGCACAAATACCTGCTCATGGCTGTGACCAAGGTTACGAGGGATACCCATGGCAGCTATATCCTAATAGCATATAGTATACAATACCCTACATAATGCTTTCTAAGTGTTTACATCCCATCGACATTGCATTCAAACACGCTAAACTCTCTGAGGAATTAAGTTGCTGCACTCCCTCAGGGAATGATGATTTGGGTGGCTGACTTCAATGACATAATGGAGCAGTCCTGACAGACCCAAGGGACATGCCCCCCGATGTGGTCAGGGGTTGGCTGACTGGACGAAGGGGCTAGGCCTCAGTGACGTGTGGCACCCAAGGGACCTTAGCTTTACTCACTCATCGGCCACATACAGTTCGCTTCTTGTACTGATTATTTGTTCCTGCCTGGGGAGCACGGGGTCTCAGATCCTGCCCGGATGATTTTATGCACCATTTCTGCTTCATTCTGATATGACACACAGTGGCACTCGCCTGATCTGGTGCCTCAATACCTGGTTTTGGCAGAGGACAAGTTCACAGTCCACTTACGGGAAGAATATAAGGCCTTCCTTGAGGTGAATGAGGGCTCGGTCGACTCTGCGGGACCCTGTGTGAAACAGGCAAAGCCTACATGAGGGGCCTGGCCCACTCGTTCCTCAAGAGAGCAGATTGTGAAAAACATCGCCTGCGGGTCGAGCCTGACCACTCAATATTGCTTCGGGGCCACAGGGAACTAGGTTCAATTAACGACTCAGAGACGACATCTAGACCAAACATCATTACGCCAAGTTGGCCTGGACGAGACACATAAGTGTTGGATGTCGATCACTCGTAGGGTCTACAAATGGGGTGACAAATCTAGTAAATTATTATATTGGCTGCCCACATAGCAGTCTGGAAATAGGGTGATACCCTGTGTTCTGGAGGGTTCGGAGGATTGGGTGGGCTCTTCTCAGGGGATAGCTGCTATAGTTGCTCAATACAACATGGAGCTCTATGCATGACGTAGGTGCCCAGACACTGAAACATCGTTCCCCCCTTGGTAGGGGAGCTCCTCCTGCCCCCTGGGTCTCCCCAGGAGAGGGCCGCCTTGGAGACACATCACCAGAGAAGAAATTGGAAAGGCACTGACGAACCTTAACCCAGGCAAAACGTCAGGACCTAACGGATACTCTGTGGAGTTCTATTGAAAACTCCACCTCGACATTATTCCCCCCCTTGCTTAAATTGTACACGGAAGCCATGACCAGGGGCCACTCCCCTACTCCTGAGACCACAATTGTGGTTCGTGCCAAACCGGGGCGACACAATCTACCTGGTCATCTTTCTGACCCATATCCCTCATCAACAGCGAGGTCAAGCTTTATGAAAAGCTACTGGTGAACTGACTGCTGACTGTTATTCCCAGGCTGGTCCACCCCGACCACTGTGGGTTCATCCCCTAAGGCGGCACTAGACACTGCATTCACAGTGTACATATTGTGTTGTCCCATATCAGGGCTCTGGGTGGTTCGGCAGCCCTTATGTTAATTGATTTCAAAAAGGGGTTCAATACAGTCAACTGGACTTATCTTGACAAAGTGCTCAAGAGTATGGGCCTTGATTCCGGACATACGTCAGGGTCCTCTATGTGGGCACCCGGGTGAGGGTTAATGGTGCGCTGTCAGATGCTTTTCCAGTGACACAGGGAACTAGCCTACAGTCCTCTCTCTTATTTGCACTTGCCATCAAGCCACTGGCAGTGTGAATCCACTACGATGCTTCAGGTTTAGGGCTTTGACTGGGGTTTGGCAAAAGAGGATCGCATAGCAATTTACTCAGATGACTTCCTTTTACTCATGTCCAGACCTGTGGATACCTGGCCTAGGCTTCTCCAGATTCTGTCCATTTTTGGGAAGGCCTCGGGGCTCTGGGTTAATTGGCACAAATCCCTGTTTGTTCCAATGAAGGGAGACTGCCGGGAAAAGACCTGGCAATCCTAAACTTTGGTGCATCTGGTTAGTTTTCAATACCTTGGGGTGCACATATCTTGGGAAACAGACTTGACATGAAGCCTGAATCTGGCACCTGTGCTGCGCAAAGCCAGAGAAGAGCTTTCACAGTGGAGTAATCTTCCTCCTAGTACTAAAGGTAGAATTTCATTGTATAAAAGGATGAACCGTTCTAAATTCCTTTATACTTTACAAAACTACCCCCTGCACATCCCTCAGGTCTGATTTGACTCTGTGCAGGCTCTGAGACGCAAATTTATTAGGATTGGTGCCCACCCAAAGTAGCCTTTGGCAAGTGTACATGGGCAATGTGTGACGGGTGCCTCACCATGGCAGACATGCACCTTCAGTATTTACTACTCCCTATCAATGATTGGTTACATGGAGGGCGGGATGATCCCTTGCACAGGGGTGAATTGGCTATTCTGAGCCTGGCCAACATACTTCACATATACGTATATGGTGCCCCCATCCCACCCTACATGCCGGCAGTAACCCAAGTGGTGACTGGAGAGTGGAGGGCTGCACTGCAGTGGTTGGGATGTAACCGCAAGTTGACCAAGGAAACCCCGCTATGAGTATGCAGGTGCCTGGATCAGGTGTACCCTAGACGAGTTCAGGGGATGGGACTCCATTGGAATATCGAGGCTTGGTAACGTGTGGAGCAGCAGCCACATAAAGGCATTCCAAGAGCTCTAGGTCGGCTTCAACAAGCCCACCTCCCAATTTTACTGTTATCTACAACTGCAGTACACACTACATACATACCAGGACACCCTTCAAAATATTAATGTGAAAAGCCCCTTGAAAAATAAGATTCTTATGAGCTACTTAGGTAAAAGGGGGGGGTGGGTCCCCAAATTTATAAATCCCTAGTAGTGCACTCACCTATGTCATTGACCCTTCTGAAGGAAAAGTGGGAAAGTCTGGTAGAAGAATTGGACGAGGCAGATTGGAGAGAGACCTGTATAGCCCATCATACCTTAACAATATCTTCTAGACTTTGCTTTATACAGTTTAAGTACTTATACTGAGCCTACGTTCCCCCCCCCTTTGTATGCAGTACGCGGGCCTCATTGTCTCTCCCCAATGCCATAGGTGAAAAAACCCTCTAGGGGATTTTTTCACATTGTCTGGCAATGTCCGATAGTTCAGGTTTATTGGAAAGCTATTTTTGATGTGTTGTCTGCTGTGGCAGGTGAGACTGTGGCTGTTGATCCCAGAAATCGCTTTGCTTGGTATACTTGATGATCTAGGAGGACCCAGGGGGACAGATTATTGATGGTTGTGGGCACTTTAATAGCCAAGAGAGACATTGCACATGGCTGGACTTCTCCAACAGCCCCCTTGATAACGACCTAGAATTGGGACATGGATTGCTGTGGCAAATTGGAAGAAAACATTTACAATGCTAGGGAATGGAAAAAATGGTGGGAACTTGTAGCAGTGGGGAAAATATGGAGTCAGACTTATTCCAAGATTGTGAGACATCAGGGATGCACTGGGATTTGGCTTTCATGTTGAGCAATTTCACATTAACATGTAAAACTGCAATAACCTGTGGCTATAAAAACATAATTCAGATGTTGCTCTGGTGAGGGAATGGACCAATATTAGAGAGGACTTGAAGTTACTCTCTAGGATAGTACTCTTGTTAATAAGAGAAGCAGACAAGCAAAGGTAAAGATATAATGAAAAGCAAAATGAGATCAACAGTTCATATATGGTAATAGGACGCATGCAAAAACAGGCCTCAAATCTGATCAAAAAGATGCTGTTGGTCCATAAGCCTTTCAACAACTTTCTCATATAATGCTGTTGTCCCAGAGCTCCCATCCAGTCTTTATGTACAGGAGTGAACTGAGATTTCAATTTCTGCAAGATGCAAATTTGGCAACAGTCTTAGAGGTATTAATCCACCTCTTCCAGTGGTTTGTCACTTCCTCTACCAGAGTAGCGTCATGAAATATGGCTAATGACAGAACATAGTATCACATACTATAACTGGACCGTCTATAGCTGTAGTTGCAAACTACTCTTGCTGGCAAAAACTTGTAGCTTAGTACAAGAAATGAGGATGTGCACCAAGTAAGCTCCCTGGTCTCCACATTTCAAACAAATAGGGTTTGGCTTAACTTTGCAATTTGGAGCTTTTGTGGGAACTAATGTGTAGTGAAAATAAGTATATTTGATCACTGACTCTGTGTTTCACCACTGTGCATATTAGTTGGTCAATGTTCACCAGTTGCAGATTACATTTTGTATTCAGTTTAGCTGCCTATTGGCTTTATCGTGGCGTTAGACATTACACTTTGTATTCAGTTTAGCTGCCTATTGGCTTTATCGTGGCGTTAGACATTGCAGTTTAGACATTGCAGATGAGTTGTGTTTTTCCACATGGTAAACTAAGCTTGTGTTTTTCGTATTTTCTCTTACCGAACACGATAGCATGATAAGGAAGCACATTTTTTGTGTTTTTCTTTAGTGCAGAAAATAGCCTGACCTTGAGGGGCATCTCTCGAAACGATGGCCAGCTTTCGACACATTCCTGTCAAGGGTTACCTAAACAAGCAAGCATTTTTGAATAATTCACATCTGAGAGGGAAGGACCTTTCAGAAGGCTTTTTCCCATGATTATTTAATCTATAAAAGGTGTCCCTGGGTAGCAGCAAGGGAAATTTTCAGAGACTTTAGTCAGGATTGGACGTCAAATGCTTGACCTGCCGTGAGGGTGGAAAAACTCTCTTGCAGTTGAACGGCGGTCATCAACTTGCTGGCAGGAGAAAGATGAAGAGCAGTGATAGGCCCTACGGTGATGAATTTTGACTTTATTGTTTGCTTTGCAGTTATGCTATAATATAATCACATATATTTGCTGTGTACATTGCAGTTGAGAATCACTTTGATATATTTTCCTTTCATTGCTGTGACTATTTTTAAACGTGAGCCTCCAACCTACTAATCTCCTCTGTCAGGAACCGCGTGGTGAAGTAATATAAATGTCTTCTTTAAACTAAGAAGTGCATTCGAGAGATTTTTATCAGCTCGGTCATGAGTGAAAGCAAAACATAGTGTCAATTTTTCAAGAAACTGTCAGGCTTCTCTGATGACATGGTTATGTGTTTGTAATAAATTGGCCCATTACAGATATTGGAAACCATGTGAGAGTCTAGTTTGCCACAATAATGTAAGCTTTTGTCTCTGCTGCTTGGAGTGGTGTTCCTCTATCAGTATACATATAAATATATATTAGCTGGGAAAGGACTGCTGCACATCCAATGGTCACAGTGTGGGTGTATGTTGGTTTCAGCAGTATAAATTAAGTAAAAAATGGTACTACCACAATGCTCAAAAACACCTTGCTGCCTTAGAATGTCATCCAAGCAGATAGGCAATATGGCCTCAGCTTCTCACAAGATAAGCAATTATGGAAATGGAGTAATCTATCACATTGTATTTGAACAAAGCCTGAAATTCAAATGGTATTCCTGTTTGAAATGTGTCGGTATCAGTGCAACAAAACAAATGAAAAAAATAAAGTGTTCGTACAGCTAACACGTGTTTCATCCCACTGGACTCTCTCAAGGCTAATGTAGAAGGTGTCTAACAACTAGAATGTGTTGTTGAATAAAAAAGCTAGATCCAAGACGGCTCGAGATTTACAGAGTACCAAAGAAATTGAGGAAGTCGTTCTAGAGGACACAATAGCCGTACTATTTTAGAGCATGAATGGCTGCAATCCTGGGAACGAATTGTATCCAAAGCAAAATCATAATGAGTCTTGTAGCTGGTTTTCAAAACAATGAAAGGATGCAGCAGTAATTCAAGTTGAACCGCTTCCGCCTCTTGTGGCAATATGTATGTGCCAGCATTGATATGGGCTATGACAGGCAGCATGCCAAGTAGCATGTGTAATCTATATGTTATAAAGACCTGCCACCAGACTTTTAAAGGCCCACCATCATGTAATGCATTGGTGCAGCACTGAGTGTATTATCTCAGCTGGTGTTTTCTCAAGTCTGCTTTGCAAACAAAGTTTCAGTTGGTGATATCACCAGCATTGGCTACTATTCAACTGAACGTAGGTTGGAGATCAGTAAAGGTTATCACCTCCCCATCCTGGTAAACGTGGTCTAGAGAAAGGATGCTTGGTTTCGACCATTCTGACTAGGTTAGCGTAGTCCAGTCAAGTGTTGTATTATTGTTTTTCTACATTGGCAAAGATAAAGAAGACTTTTTATGTAGTTAGCTATATTGTCCTAGTTTCTAGTGACACTGTGCTATGCGGGTCTAATGTTTTTCTGGTGCCACAATAAAGTGGCAACAGATTTGATGATGAGCCCAGAAGATAGCATTCAATATAGATTCAGCCAGGTGTATCTTCAAGCACTAGTAGTAGTTAGATGTAAAAAATTATTCACTATACAATACCGCTCCAAGCTGGGTAGTCTCAGACTGCCTGAGGCTGTAGAGTTTGGACAGTTTCAGCTGTGGTTTTTGAGAGTCCCAGATATATCCCTTGACAAGCTTGACCGCTTCACTGACCAGTTTTCAAGGTATTTAGAAATATCTCCTGAAGAGACCTTTTCTACTCAATGAAGATTCTTGTGAGTGAAAATTCTGAGAAATTTGTTTTTTTTTTCATGAAAGTTTGAGAGATTGTAGATGTAATGTAAAATTCAGGAATGTCATAAAAGAGGCAGCAAATTTAAATTTCACCCTGGTATATTATAATTGCTGATGACTTGTGGTAGTAAATGTTTCATTGAGTGGTATTAGGATACACAAATTTCGTGGTGAGATGTAACTAGAATAATAATATTTTGAATTATTTCCAGTACAGGGATGTTTTGAACTTTTTCCAACAGTGTTTAAAATCTGGGCCGGTAGGGGTAGGAGCCTGGGCCAAGACCGTGATTGCAAGGAAGTAATGCAGAATGCAGTTCTGCTACAACTGCGGCACAACCAGACCTCTTGCTGCTCACAGAAGACCCTCAAAAGTTAGACATCCAGGATTCTATGGTAACAGGCTTCAGGTGAACATATATACCTGCAACAACTCTGACCGGGGTAGAAGCAAGGCAAGCTGACTGCAGCTGGGGTGAATAGTTATGCTTGAAGCAGAGGCTGTTCTGAGAGGGTGCACAGCTGTGCAGGGGCCCCCAAAAGTCAAGAGCACAGCCCCACTGGTGACCAACCAAACTGGCCCAGCGGGATTTCTTGGAGGAAGGAGTGTGTACAAAAGGGTTACTGAGCAAATGATCACCTGCTGAAGAGGGATAGTGCTCACAGAGCAAGAACCCGGGTCCACACTGGAAGTGAAGGACTGAGACAGTTTGGAATCAGGCGGGCCAGAACAATAGATCCAAACAAGTAAGTGCACTGGAGGCCGTGAGCCCCACAGGAGACCCTGGCCCTGTGCTTGTATACCTCGGCAGAAGAGCCAATACTCACTCATAAAACTCATTCAGAGATAACTTACCAGTGATTTTGGGGAGACTGGCCATTGTGCACCCTCCAGACCAACCCTGGCACAGCAACAAGGGTGTTAGCCCAAGACAAAGTGACAGCCAGAGGAGGACCACCCAACTGTGATCCATCCCTCAGATGGGCAAGCCAGCCTCCATTTTTGAAGCGAAATATGTGGCCCCGCCCCCCTTCATTCACAACAGCAGGGCAAACACAATAGATAAAGGCATATGGCCTTGAAATAGTAGATTAAAGTAAAACAGCTGTCGCAAAGGCAACTCTATCAGATGACAGTGGCTCAGATATACAATCACTGGTATTGCCATCACTGTGCGGTCACCATGAAGGTACATAAATCTGCTGGAGGATATGGCAACTCATTAAAAACAGACATCTACATCAAGGCTTGAAGGCTGGACACATGAAACTCTGGCTCAAATTGGAATGTCACAAAAAGGACCACAGTTTAGCATGACTTGTCACACAAAACCATACAATAGCCACAATTGAGAAAAGCATTTTCAACATCAAAGATCTACTACAACACAGACCCACTAAGAAAAGGGAGCCTCTCCCAACAAACCAAAAAGCAGAAGCAGAAATAACTGCTGGTTACAAGAAAAAAAAAATGCAAAATGCTTCACAAAACTGTTCTTCTCAGATCAAAGTGGAAGTATGAGCGGTCGGGAAGGAGTTCAAAGAAACCTTAAAAGAAGTGAGAAGAGCTGGTCAAATGGATGAACTCTCTGGAAACCAAGCAAGACTAAAGGACCTTCGACCTGGAAACAAATAGGAACAATTTGATAATGCTCAAGGAGCATGTAGTCATACTCCAGGAAAAGGAAGAAGACCTAGAGAATCGTTCCCATGAGGTACAACCTATGGACAAGAGGTGGCCTCACAGGCAGAGAGGAAAAGGACACAAAAATGTCATACAGTGTAAAAAATAGGGTTATTAGTTCAGAGAGGTAGAAGCTCCATTCAAATAATAAATACAATCGTTGTCAGTGTGAACCACAAAAGTTACTAAATAAACCTATGCCTTACCCACTGATAGCTTGCCACAAAAGCAGTGAGGCATACATTTGAGGCAATGTATAAAGTATTTAGGCAATACTCAAAATGCAAAAAAGTGAAAACACAACACAAGAAAATCCCAAACCAATGTAAAAACAGAGTAAATTTTAATAAACAGAATGACACCAAAACAACAAAAATCCTATCAGTAGAAACAGAGTCATTAATTTTTAAAGGTTCTAGTGAAAATAGCACTAGAAAGCGCAAAACACAAATTAGGGTTGGGCTGAACTGGGTGAAATTCACATGTTCAGGTTGACAGCTATTGAGCTTGGCAAAGATATAGGACCAAGGTCAGCCTGCTTGGAGTTGTACTTTAGATCCTTGATGCAAGATCTGCAAGGCTTTGCATCCCTCTAAGTAATTTATGGAGAAACCTTTAGAGACGCAGCAATGCTTTATGGGACTTCACATTGTTTGGTACCGGATCCAATGAAGCCTTCGGGTAGGAACTACGTGGTTCTGCGGGGATCAATGTAGCTCTGAAATGAACACAGTAAAGCTCTCAGACAGAATCTGCAAGGCATGGCCCTGTGAGGATTTGTGCTGCTCAGCGCTAGTTTCAGTTAAGCCATTGGTTCTGAGCTGTGCAGCTTTGCGGAGTCCTATGTCAATTTGCACCAGATCTGATGGAAGGCAACGAGAAGTACGCTGAAACTCTATCAAAGGGTCCAGGATCTGGAGGGCAGCACTTAGAGGGTCAGGACTCATTCCTACAGTCAGCAGAGGGAACCAGGTCATGTCCAGTGGGGTCTGGTCTGCTGGAAAGGCATTTGGAAGCTTGCTGCATCTCTGTAGCTCAAACAGGAGGTCAGCCAAAAGACCCTTGGCATCAGGAACCTGGGGTCAAGGCAAGGTCTTGGCTCCAAACTGTCTGGGGTGAAAAAGGCCAGGGCAGGACTGGAGTCAGGTTTCTTTGTGTGTGGTGTAGTCAGGATGCTTTAAAGTGCAATCGGGGCTGGGTACAGCTTCTTCTCAGCCATCCTGTCAGGAAGGCATGCTTCCCTTACACACAGGCCTCTTTTGTTCCCATATCTGAAGGAATACACAAAACACCACAGGAGAGCCATTCACAGTCATGTGACCCTGAATATTGGTAGAAAGACAGTTGCTTTAGGCAGAAAAATGTCAGCTTTCTAATAGCAGCATTTTCAAAACCGTAACTTAAAATCTGGCTTTATCATTAAAGAGGATTTGCAATTACAATTCATTTGAGTGGAACAAGCATTTCTCTGTCCATTTCCAAACTGAAGTTATTACTTATTAAGTGTAATAAGGTAACCCAAATTTGGTCTATGGGAGTGAAAAACGACTTTGGGACTTCGTCACTATCATTTTCCACTATTAGGACATGTGAAACTTGAATACACATGCCCTTTTTTCTTTTTTAAATACCATGCACCCTACCTTGTGAGCCTTTAGGGCCTATCTTAGTGATGAATTATTACTGTAGTAGTAAAAAGTAAGGCTTATGTCTGGCAAAAAGGTTTATGTTCCATGGTTGAAATGGCAGTTTAAAAATGCACTACAGGCTGCAGTTGAATGTCTAAGACATGTTTTACAGTGTTACTTTTGTGGGTGGCACAATGAGGGCTGCAACTGACTTGTAGCATTTAAGTTACAGGCTCTGGGTACCATTTGCAATTCACTAAGGACTTAAGTAAATCAAATGTGTCAATTGGGTGTATACCAGTTTTACTCTGTTTAAAAGAGCGAGCACAAGTAATTTGCCACTGGTTAGCAGGGGAAAAGCGCAGAGTCCTAATGCCAAGGAAAATGAGTTCTGCAAAAGAAGGAGAGGAAGGGAAAATGTCTTGGGAATACCACGCCAAGGATGTCAGGTCTGAAATAAAGGTTTGTCTAAATGCCATATTAGACTGTAGTAGAGAGGAGGGTATAACACACCAACAGGAGGACAAGGAAACAAGAAGACTGCTGAACATCCTTGCATGCTTGCACTACTTTGAGGACAAAGAGACAGTCATGAGGGTAGCAGACAAAGTGGGATATTTTACTTACAATGGTGCAGACATCCAGATCTAGCAAGACCTATCCCCTTACCGCCCTGCTTCAACAATGAGCATTCAGACCAATAACGTCATGTAGGTGAGACCACCCACTCCGCATCAGTTCTTAATGACAGTGAAAGCAATGGGTGACAAAATCATTAACAGAAGCTTTTGAACTAAACCCACATTGCTGCAAAACAGGAGATGATAAATGTTCAAACTTCCCCCACCCAAAGAACCCGGAATGGAGAACAGTCCCATTGTGCCACAACAGACACACCCAGAAGATGAGGAAAATAATAGCAAGATGCAAATCAGCATTAGAACATCTTCAGAAAGTCAGTGAGCACTAAACATGAAACAGGCTTGAAATGGAAGACGCAGAGATCACAGATGAAAAGCTACAGCAATGGAAAGGTCTACAGAATGTTGTATGATATGAACCAAACAAATCAGAGGGAGGATCCATATTTTATTAACCACTGACAAATCAAGGACAGTTAATGGCAAAGCAGACGGTCATAGAATACTCAACAGAAGCAAACCAGTTTAGTATTCTTCAAACCTTTCTAACAGTTTGGACGTATACATTTTTCTAAAACACGTAGCATGAAGCCTGTCGTAACATACCATATATTCTCCAGCTTCACATGTTTATTAGTTATTCAATAGTGATATTAGCTATTCGACACCTGCTCGAATCTCATACACCCTTTTCTCAGCTGCAGATAATGGCTATGTTTGCATAGACCATCTTCTGTTGGACAAAAAACTGCTCACTTACATAAATGACATGTCACAAGGAACCATAACACTACCAGACCGTGGACCAATAAATAGTTTGTTAGATCAACAGAACCCAAAAACATAAAAGAGGGGGGCTTTGGTGCCTCAATGATGCCTTACTAGAAAGCCCCACTCACCATAAATAACATAAAACAAACCAACTAAGACTACATTATGCACACGACCACAAGGGAAGTCAGAGTATCAACATTATGGAAAAAACTAGAAGCAGTCCTCAGAAGAACCTTTATAACAGAGGTGGTTGTCTAAAAAAAAAATTAAAGAAGCCTTACTAACCCAACATAGGGACGACCCAAGTGAACTAAAAAAACCAACAAAAAACCATTAATACACATAAGCCAAGAACCTAAAAAGGAAAATTATGACAGTGTGGGGCAGGTCAAAACCATTGAGATAGGCAGAGCATCTTACTTATCAGCAAACTTAGAACAAACATATTATGCACTGGGCAATACTCCCAGCAAACTGCAGGCTAATCTGCGTAGAGTACATCAACCAAAAAAACTGTGTTGTAAAGGATGAAAAAGGCCACCTGCAGGAGAAAGGAATTAAAATTAATACCTCAAAAAATTCTATGAACATCTTTCTGAAAAGGAGATGTACCAGGCCATAGAAACGTATCTAGGAGAGGCACACTTGCCTAAGATAACAGCAATCGGCAAGATAACAGAGATGAACTGTTTAAGAAAAGTAATTCTGAAAGCTAACTCTAGCCTGCATCAGGGCAGGTAAGAAGTTAATACAGCTAGAAAAACTCTCCATCTTATAGGAAATAGGAAGGAAGGATGATGGAACAGCTGTCCTGGTCTCCCTGGGATGCTGATAAGGCTTTTGATGAGGTGGGCTGGGACTCTATGGAAGATACTTTGCATGCAAACTGCCTCCAGAAGGAGTTCTATATCTGTGTCCTGTCAGACTATCAATGCTTTGGGGCAAAGATCAAAATAAATAATAGTCTTTCCAAATGGCTACTAATCTAACGAGGCATCACTCAGGGACATCTTCTCTATTCTCTCCTATTTGCACTGATTTTGGAACCTCTGTCACAGAGGATCCAGAATAATATGCTGATCAAGAGAATAAAACTCTAAACTCATGTTTGCTGATGATATATTTATCTCTCCAACAGAGCCCTTGGAGTCCGTACCCAATTTAATGTGAGAATTATGAGAATACCAACGGGTTTCACACTTTAAGATCAACCCACAACCAAGTAGGAAATCTTTAATATTTTGCACCTACAAAACAGATTTAAAGTTTTCTAGGGAATGGCTCGCTTTCAATGATCAGTCACCTCCAAACGACACCTAGGAATAGACTTGGTGAATTCCCTAACACAACCAGGGAAATTAATCACAAACAGCTAATAAAGGATAGTGAGGGTGGACCTGGGTAACTAGAGGATTAAGACCTTGTCAGTTCTTGGATAGATTACAGCCTTAAAACTGACAGTTGTGCACAGAGTGCTCTACGTATTCCAGAATATGACACTGCACATTCACAAAGATTACATAGCAGAGCTCCAGGCCTACTGAGCAGACTATTTTTTTTTATTGGTTGTAATTTTTTTTATAGTTATAGTTTTATAACATTTATATTGAAGTGCATACAATAATCATGTAACACAGTTAAGAGCACGTAAATAATACGTTTATGTGATATGCAATAACTTACCATCAGTAGGAAGGGGTAAGACAAAAACTTGTAAGAACAGTCACAACATAAGAGGGGCAACCAAATCAATGACATTTCTTTATATGTCCAACAGGACAGTAATTAGTTTACTAGGTTCTCACAACAAGCATCTCCGATGCACGATCTTAATAGTACCTTCAACTAGTATATTATCATATAGGTATAATTACTGTCCGCCAGGTTTGTTCAGAGTGCTGGTCAAAGGGGGGGAATGATGCATCACAAATAGTCGCTACATGGGGCAGAGACTCTTGACTATCTGGTGTTGCGACAAGATGCATGTGCAGTTCTGCTAGGATTAACTCCCATTGAAATGCGAGTGGGTATTTACGTAGACCTAGGATGTCTTTACGACAAAGAGCCGTTTCCTCTGCTCTCGCCCAGATACTTAGTGATTGCATCCAAGCCTCAAAAGTCGGCGCATTAGAGGAGTGCCATTTGTGAGTTATACGCCGTTTAGTCAACAATAAGCACAAGTTTAGGAAACGGGATGTAGCTCTTAGTTTTTGCCCCTTGGAAACGTTCCCAAAATACAAGTTTCCCACATTTGTGGCACAGATCTGCCCACATAATGGGTCAAGCGGTTCTGGATTATGGTCCAATAATGCTGTAGAATCGGACACGACCACAACCACAACATATGTAACAAATCTGCTCCCACCTCCTCACAGCGTGGCCAGGCAGCATCAGTGCGACCATAATATCTTTTAATTTTATCAGGGGTAAGATAGGGCCTCTGTGTGACATAGTATTGCATTAGACGAAATGTCATATTATGTGGAATGCGCGTGGGATGTTCTAGTATTGCCGTCCATTCCTTATCAGTGAATGGTCCCCCTTTATCCATCTCCCATCGCCCACGTAGAGCTGTGAGTGGACCAGAAGTGAGGAGCCGTAAACAGTCTGCTATCCAACGCACCAGGTGTCTCCCTTCACCAAATATATGTAAATACTGTATTGTGAGATGCATCTGGGGTTTCTTTGTCAAATTGCCCCAAGCTCGCTGTAGCGCACTCATAATGGGGCTATATGGCAAACAATTTCCCGGGGATAAGCCAATGTCCTCCATCAGGGTGTCATGAGTGTAGAGCATGCCATCAGTGTAAAGATTCCCCCAATATATGAAGCCCCACTTCATGCCAGGGAGCTAATTCAGTGGTCGATGTAACATGTGTGCCATGCGGTGTCCCCAGCAAGGGGATGGCTGGTGCATAGGGGACAAGATCCCTAGTAAGGTAACAACAACTACGATAGCAGCAGTATGCCAAGTTTACTAATATGGGTTCTGGAGTAGGAGATTTGCCACAAGGGTGAAATAAATGTAACAATTTATGAGGTGACCATTCATTTAAGTTAGTAGCGGTATCCGAGAGGTATCAGGAAGAGAACCAACGGGCCACTCACGGTAGATGCGCGGCTAAGTGGTAGTGTTCTAGATTCAAGAGTGACAATCAGCCTTACGGGCAGTAGAGTTTAGAGAGGGCTACTCTACAGAGGGAGGCATTCCAAATAAAGCAGCCTATTTCATGCTTCAAGAATTGAAAAAAGGCAGCTGGAATATATAAAGGGAGATTAACAAAGTAATATAAAATGTGAGGTAAGAGTATCATTTTAACTAGCGTCACTCTGCCCATCACAGACAGCGGTAAAGTCTTCCAGAATGTCATCTGGCTTCGCAGAGCCACAGTGGCGCATACTAGGTTCCCATCACAAATATCAGTTTCAGTATGGTATATCTGGATTACCAAGATGGCTAAATGTGCCCAGTTGCCAGATTAGTTCAGGAGCAGCAGGGATGGGGCATGGGTCAACCAGAGTGCGCAACAGTGGGTAAATGCCAGACTTAGCCCAATTAACACCCAGGCCCAACACCGCCATGTATGTATCAAAGAGGGTTATTATATCTATAGGGAAGACAGTCAGGTCCCTAATTTATACAAGTAGATCATCCGCATACAGGGAAACAGAACGGATCCCTTCTCTTTGCATGACTCCACTGCCGAAGTGCAACAGCTAAAGGTTCCATAGCCAGGGCAAAAGCAGGGGCATAGGGGTCAACCGTGCCTTGTACCTCTTTCTATGTGGATTGGCGACAATACATGTTGTCCAATCTTGGTTCAGGCCAATGGGACGGTATACAGTAATCTCACCAGTTGGCAAAAGTGAGGGCCCAATCCATATCTTGGCTTTAAATAGGAAGGGCCATTCCAACAAATCAAATGCCTTACTGTGCAGTCTTTATATGGAAGGGGAAGAAGAGGTTAACTATTAATCAAGGTGTGTTGGTTTAAAACTGGAAGGGATAAGTGTCCTTAACTTACATAACTACTACTATGTAGTACCCTCTCAGTAACTGGTCTAGATGAGAAACCAAAAAAGAATAGTGCGTGATGTATCACACACAGGGTAGGGGGAGATTGTTTTAGGAAGTGTTTACTGGCTTTGAGTAGCGCTAGTGCTGTGTTTTGCCAGCATGGCAATAGTGTTTCCATAGTCCAGTGAGGTAGATGATACAACTTCAAAAATGGCATGTTTGCTACTTTATTGCAAATCAGTATGTTAGGCTTCTTTTTTGTGGCTAGTGTCCTTTGAAGGTGCATAATAGTAGGCTCCAGTTTGTCCCTAAACAAACAATTCCCCAACCTAACTGATTAGTGAAATGAAGATTGAATTGTAGTCTACTATTTGCACCTTTTTATTTTGACTTTTCTTTTATTTGTTGACAAAGTATTTCAATGTAGACTGACTTGAGTCACATAAAGAAACAGGACGGATTGAGTACTTTCTGCTATTATGTGCAGCAGTAATGAAATACCTCTCTTACAATATATTGTAGTTCTGATCTCAACAGCCTACAGGGGTTTCGAGCTTTTTTTTTTTTAATATCCCTAGGTTTATAACTTTGAGGTCTGACTGCTACAACAATCAAAGCAAGGAAGACAAGCATAATACTTTGCTGGTGTCTTTAATAGCATTAAGAATTTCCTATGCTAAACTTAGAAAAATCCACATTTACAACCACCTTCCATCAGGCCATAATCAGATTTTCTTGTCTTCAAGAAACAGCTGAAAATGTATCTATTTTGTTTTTAACTTAAGTAGTTGTAGGTGATACCTTCCCTTATCCTGTTCCAACCATCCTCTGTTTTTTAATAGTTTTGCTCTGTCCTTACATGGATGGTCTTAATCACTTGTATTGGCACACTTATGTCCGCATAGGTATAGCAGTGCTATAGAATATCAAAAATAAAAACACAACACTTTTACAACCTAATAGTCAATAGGTAACAGTGAGATTAAAATACCGTGCAGGCCTGATCCAAAATATTTAAACACATTTTGCTCCACAGTTAAAGGGGGCTCTCCCAACTCAAGATTAGATGGGTTGACCCAAAGCCCTTCTCTGTGGATGTAGGTGTTTTGGGTGTTGATGACATGAGCTCTCTCAGACAGGTAGAGCTTTATGTAGCCAAATCCAAGGAGGTCGCAAGCATGTATGTTTAAAGGAAACATTACATGCATGCAAATGACAAGAGAATATAAAGCATTGGCTAAGGCAATACGTCTGTCTTTAATATCAATCAAATACAAACACAGGATTTGATAAATGCTGTTTATCTGTGTTGCATGCACAAATGCTGAATAGCACATAAAAGGCTGCCCTATTGGATCTACCAACCCAGGTAAAAAAGAAGGGAAAAAGATTGTTATTTGTACAGAATGTGTATAGGAATGAGAGAACTGAATGCGACAAACAGCGTGATGATTGAGTGTACTGATCAGATGTAAAATAGTTACTCATGCATTTCAATGGACGAACCGCCTGCTGGGAAAAATGATATTACAAATAGGTTGAGGCAAGAGATATTTAACTAAAGCCCAAACTAGGTATATTTTAAAAGATTTGTAACAATAGTTCTTGTGGGCAGTTGGCCTTTCAAGCCAGATCTGAACCTGCAGCATTTATAAGACTCCCAATGAGATTCCAATTCTTATCAGTATTGCCCAGATCTGTTCCTTTAACCTTTACTCATCTCCCATATCATATTAGGAAAAATATGGTCAGCATTGAACTGACTTGAACTAGGTTGGCTCAAAAACGCACACAACTAGACATGCATTTAAATGTACTAACAAAAAGGTTTTAAGAACTTGGAGAATCTGACATTTTAGATTCCTCTGTAGAACCCCGGTTTGATTTACTTTGCTTTTCCATCCTCTCTCAAACGAATGAATGAGCTACAATGCCACATGTGGTGGATAATATCAGAGCACACATTAAATATTCATTTACCAAACCAGTCAGAGGTAATTTAAAATCGGAATGCCTTCATCCCCCTTACTTGTAGTGTTCTGGGAAGTGTCCAGGCTAGGGGTTAGTAAAAGGAGTAAATCTTTACTCTGGACCTCCAGTAGGAATGCAAAGTGAGGATGCAGGGGAATACCAGCATGGTTTAAACAGGCATATTTTTGCTCTGCTGGTGAAATCTTGTGTAACTAATGGCATTTCACACTTAAACAAAACTGGCAAGGTTATGCCATTATGCCACACAGTGTAATTGTAAGTAATTTCAGGTGGGTGACTGTTGCTCTTGGCACTTGTTTTTGTGCTATTTTGTTAGCACAAAGTACATCCTCGCATCCAGAACTGGTCAAGGATGCATTTTGGTCTAAAATATGGAACTGAAACACATACTTGCATGTTCCATATTTTTTTAACAATTCACATGATTAAGCAAAAAGAACTTACACCAGCAGAACCTGTTAGACTTGGCATCCTTGGCGTGGTCTCTCCTGTCTTTTTTGCCTCTGCTTCTCATGTTTTGACTGTGTGATTGACTCTGTTTTTGGTACTCTGGGCACTTTATCACTGCTGACCAGTGCTAAAGTGCAAGTGCTCCTGAGTAAACTGTATATGTAATTGGCTTATTCCTGATTGGCATATTTGATTTACTAGTAAATCCCTAGTAAAGTGCACTAGAGGTGCCTAGGGCCTGTAAATCAAATGCTACTAGTAGGCCTGCGGCACCCACCTGAGTAGCCATGTAAACATGGCTCGGACCTGCCACTGCAGTGTCTGTGTGTGCAGTTTTAAGCTGCCAATTCGACCTGGTACGTGTACGCACTTGCCAGCATAAACCTTCCCTTTTCCTACACGTAAGGCACCCCTAAGGTAGGCCCAAGGTAGCCCATGGGCAGGGTGCACTGTATGTTAAAGGTGGGACATGTACTGTTGTGTTTTACATGTCAAAAACAACAAGTGATGGACGGAATGCTGAACATTGTCAAACATTCACCCCCAGTACAGTGATCTGGGCCTAAATCCATCGTTTTTTTGCTGCCCATGCCATTCCAGTTTGGACCCAGCCATATGCAAATCAGTCTTGACCCTGTTCCCCATGGGAACAGTCCAGCCCGAACTGCTAGGCCAGGTCTTCCCTGGACTGAAAACAAGCATCCTGGGACCGGTTTCGGGGTTTCACCCCTCATCAGCCAGGCTAGCTTGAATCCAGTGGCATGGGAAGCACGGGACCCACGTCTGGGCATACCCTTCCCACTTAGGGCGACAAAGCAAAAACAACAAGTGATGGACGGAATGCTGAACATTGTCAAACATTCACCCCCAGTACAGTGATCTGGGCCTAAATCCATCGTTTTTTTGCTGCCCATGCCATTCCAGTTTGGACCCAGCCATATGCAAATCAGTCTTGACCCTGTTCCCCATGGGAACAGTCCAGCCCGAACTGCTAGGCCAGGTCTTCCCTGGACTGAAAACAAGCATCCTGGGACCGGTTTCGGGGTTTCACCCCTCATCAGCCAGGCTAGCTTGAATCCAGTGGCATGGGAAGCACGGGACCCACGTCTGGGCATACCCTTCCCACTTAGGGCGACAAAGCAAAAACAACAAGTGATGGACGGAATGCTGAACATTGTCAAACATTCACCCCCAGTACAGTGATCTGGGCCTAAATCCATCGTTTTTTTGCTGCCCATGCCATTCCAGTTTGGACCCAGCCATATGCAAATCAGTCTTGACCCTGTTCCCCATGGGAACAGTCCAGCCCGAACTGCTAGGCCAGGTCTTCCCTGGACTGAAAACAAGCATCCTGGGACCGGTTTCGGGGTTTCACCCCTCATCAGCCAGGCTAGCTTGAATCCAGTGGCATGGGAAGCACGGGACCCACGTCTGGGCCTACCCTTCCCACTTAGGGCGACAAAGCAAAAACAACAAGTGATGGACGGAATGCTGAACATTGTCAAACATTCACCCCCAGTACAGTGATCTGGGCCTAAATCCATCGTTTTTTTGCTGCCCATGCCATTCCAGTTTGGACCCAGCCATATGCAAATCAGTCTTGACCCTGTTCCCCATGGGAACAGTCCAGCCCGAACTGCTAGGCCAGGTCTTCCCTGGACTGAAAACAAGCATCCTGGGACCGGTTTCGGGGTCCATCACTTGTTGTTTATGCTTTGTCGCCCTAAGTGGGAAGGGTATGCCCAGACGTGGGTCCCGTGCTTCCCATGCCACTGGATTCAAGCTAGCCTGGCTGATGAGGGGTGAAACCCCAAAACCGGTCCCAGGATGCTTGTTTCCGGTCCAGTGAGGACCTGGCTTGGCAGTTCGGTCTGGACTGTTCCCATGAGGAACAGGGTCAAGACTGATTTGCATATGGCTGGGTCCAAACTGGGGTGGCATGGTGAGCAAAAGAACGATGGATTAAACCCAGATCTATGACTGGGGTGAGTGTTTGACAATGTTCAGCATTCCGTCCATCACTTGTTGTTTTTGCTTTGTCGCCCTAAGTGGGAAGGGTATGCCCAGACGTGGGTCCCGTGCTTCCCATGCCACTGGATTCAAGCTAGCCTGGCTGATGAGGGGTGAAACCCCGAAACCGGTCCCAGGATGCTTGTTTCCGGTCCAGTGAGGACCTGGCTTGGCAGTTCGGTCTGGAAGAACAGGGTCAAGACTGATTTGCATATGGCTGGGTCCAAACTGGGGTGGCATGGTGAGCAAAAGAACGATGGATTAAACCCAGATCTATGACTGGGGGTGAGTGTTTGACAATGTTCAGCATTCCGTCCATCACTTGTTGTTTGTGTTTTACATGTCCTCACAGTGAAATACTGCTAAACTCAGCTTTCACTGTTGCAAGGCCTATCTCTCTCATAGGTTAACATGGGAGCTGCCTTTAAATATTTTTAAGTGCACATTCCCTTTGGGAGCAGAAAGAAATTTGGAGTTTGGTGTCTCTGAATTCACAATTTAAAAATACATCTTTAGGTAAAGTTTGAAAATGCCACTTTTAGAAAGTTTGTATTTTCTTGTTTAAACCATGCTGTGACTCTACCTGTTTATGGATTCCCTGTCTGGGTCAGTTGGACTGTTTACAGTGAGACAAAGGTAGCTGGGGAGTAGCCTGCATAGCCGATGGGCCTTCTGAACTAGAGTGGAGACAGGAGTGGTCACTTGCACTTGAATGGGCTGTGTCTGCCATCTCACAATGCAGTCTGTACCCCCCAGGTGTGAGTCTGGAGCCTGGCCTGGGCAAGGCAGGATCATGTAAACAACAGAGATTTTCCTTTGAAGTTTGCCAACTTCAAAGGCACAACGGGGTATAAGTATTGGACCCAGAACCCCTGAAAAATCAGGTTTCTTCAAGGATTCAAGAGGAACCTCTGCCAAGGAGAAGAGCTGAAGAGCTGCGGAGAAGTGCTGCCCCTGCCTGTGACTGTGCTTTGTTGGGCTATAATGCAGTTGCTGCTTCTGCCTGTGAAAGGGGACAAAGACTGGACTTTGTTTTGCATTCCTGCTTGAGAAGAATCTCCAAGGGCTTGAGGTGAGCTTGCCTCCTGTTGTTGAAGGCTCAGGACCATCAAAGACTTCCCCTGCCAGCACCTGGACCCTCTGGTGAGACTCCTGCCCTGCCAAGTGGTGCCCCATCCAGTCCCAGGGCCCTTGAAAGGTGAAGCTAGTGGAAAAGGACTGAAAGGCATGCAAAGACCGCCGTGCAAGGACATTTTTGACGCCCCATCTGCAACACGCCTGATAAACGACGCGCCAGCTGGCCTCACGGCTGAAATCGGCGCTTCACCTGAATCGCTGCTGGAAAAAGGACAAGCAAAACACCCGCTAGCGGCTGCTGATAACGACGCAAACTCCATGCAGCGCTGTTTCCTGACTGTGTGATGGATTTCAACACAACATCGCTGGGCGTGAAAGATCGACACAAAGCCTGCCCGGACCAGAGGTGCCCGTCAGGAAATCAACGCATCGCTCTCTTGCAATTGAGGAAAAACTACGCATCGCCGTCCCGACCAGAGAAAGAAACCACGCATAGACCCACTTGTGAGTAAGGAATTGAGGCATCGCTGACTTTTCCGACGCACGCTCGCCTGTGCGGCTTTATTTTTGATGCAAACCAATTACTTTGTGTAACAACAGCATTCGCACTGTTTTCTAAGGATTAAGGGGGTTATTCTAACTTTGGAGGAGTGTTAATCCGTCCCAAAAGTGACGGTAAAGTGACGGATATACCACCAGCCGTATTACGAGTTCCATAGGATATAATGGACTCGTAATACGGCTGGTGGTAAATCCGTCACTTTTCCGTCACTTTTGGGACGGATTAACACCTCCTCC
Source organism: Pleurodeles waltl (assembly GCF_031143425.1). Lineage (NCBI taxonomy): Eukaryota > Metazoa > Chordata > Amphibia > Caudata > Salamandridae > Pleurodeles > Pleurodeles waltl. Next base: position 267,518,270 of record NC_090444.1, on the reverse strand, counting down.
AAAGTTAGAATAACCCCCTAAGACTCTTATTCTTTTTAAAATTCATATTGTGACTTGTGTATGTTGGATTTTTGTCATTTTGATCTTGTTTGATTTAGATAAATATGACCTATTTTTCTAAACTGGTGTAGTGTTCATTTTGAAGTGTTTTTACTGTATTACTGTGTGCGTTGGTACAAATACTTTACACATTGATTTTGGGGTTAAGCCTTTCTGCTCGTGCCAAGTTACCAAGGGAGTGAGCGGGGCTTAATCAGGTGTGTTTCTCCTTTACCCTGAGTAGATTGAGGGTCCCTGCTTGTACAGAGTGCAAAATGACTGCCAACCAGAGACCCCATTTCTAACAAGCCCACTTGGGAGACTAAGACATTTTGGGAAAAGCTACATTTGTATTGGCCATCCGAATTCCAGATGGTTGTGGATTGTGCTTATTTTCTTGGGTAAGCTGTTCTATAGTTGGCAATTTATTATGATTATGAGCTTCCACCTAACCAAGTTCTTTTGAAAGGCAGGCTAGTTAGTATCAGTGCCATTCCTGATCAAAGGTTCTTATTTTGGGTGTGGAGATTGAATTTGAATTATAAAAACATTTGTCTTCTGAATTCAAATGGTTCATGAGTAAAGCAGAGGGCTTTGAAGAATATTCTTATTGCAACCTGTCACTAGTAGAGCGCTCTTAGAGCAGGGGTAATGTGGTCATGTCTATTCAGATTAAGATAGCCAAGGTAGGGAAAGATCTGCAGTGGAGTTCCCATGATGATTACCATCATTTTCATCACCTTGTTGAAATTACTTTTGAGAGACCATATGGGTTCTACACTGGCACCTAGGTTTTTCAGATTATTTTGTGACATCAATTTTGCAACAACCTTCAGGCATTTAGTAAGTTCAGCTGTTCCAAGGTTTTAAAACAATTGGGGTACAAGCTATAAAGGCTAATTTGACAGACTGCATTAGCTCAGGAAATAGGGAAGTTATATATTAAAAACTAGAGGTGTTTTTGTTGGGCTGTGGGGGATACATATATTTTGGTGAGAATTAGGATTATAAATATCGAGGTAGCGATGCAATATGTGCTCTAGCAGTGAGATATGACATCCATTTGAACGAAGTGCCCTGTAATGCTGTATTTTTGTTTTATTTTTATGAGTAGTAATTGATGCTTAACAATACCAAAAGCAGTTGAGTTACACTAGAATTTGTGCACCAAATCTGCTGCAATATAGAGTGTTTTTGAGGTCATGTCTGTTAACAGTCATTGCTGATTCAATGCCTCTTACAGGTCTGAATCGTATTTGTTGGTCAAACAGGAGGTTGCTTTTTTCAATGATTTATGAAATCTAGAAAAAAAAAACTTGCATTTTGAATCAGTGAACCCACAAATGGTCCATCAGATATGGGTCTGTAATTTGTTGGGCCTTCTGGGTCCAATCCTTGCTTCCTCAAGGCTTGATTCCCCAAATGATACTGATTAACCAATGACTGATGGGACAGGTATAGCTACAGAGGTTCATTTGAGGATGGCCTTAAAGGTATGCAAGGGTTACTGGTCAGTAAGAGATCCAACTATTCGGACAGAATTAATTTGCTTGGTTATTTTTTATTTTAGAGAGAGTTGGCTAAACAAACATAGCTTGCATGGACATTGCTATGATCATGACTTGACGTGATGAGTTCTAATATTTAAGCTTATGCATAAAATGTTTAATAAATGTTCTAGCAAATTCTCACACAATTGAGTAGCATATAAACATATTTCTAATGATAACTGAGTTGTAACAGAAAAGTCAGTGTTGCAGGATAACTGTAGTAAAGCTCTATGCAAATCAAAGCAAGTAGTGAAACAATATCAGAAAGATACAGAATACTCAAACAGCTTAAACGTGAGGTTATTAAACAGGATATAATTTCACAGATGAAGAGGATTCCCCATAAACAGGGCCCCCTTTTGAAGGGTTCAGCAAAGAGTCATCAAGTACAATAGCAAAAGTAACCCAGAAGGACATAATTTTCAGATGTGTCAAACTGTCTTTGGATATAACATGTCTCAAGAGCGAGCTAAATGTCAGAGGCCTACTTTGGAGTACAAGCATTATCAAACATCAAATGGGAATTTACTTTGTTTAGACACAGATCTCTATAAAAGATTAGAAAGATCCTTACAGCACTGTCACGAAAAATGGCTAAAATTAGTTACCTGTTGGTGCATGTCTTTGGACATTAAGAAGACCACTGTATGGAGGTTCCTGATGATTTCAGTCTGTTAAGAGGCTAAATCCAAATAGTATTTATTTACTTGGCATGCTAATACTTCATTTGCACCGGAGAGAAGGAAGGTGGGACATTGAAAATATCTCAAATTAAGAGGCTGCAAACAAGCGGAGAAGCAGGACAAAGGAGGTGGTTTGTTCAACAGCCTTAGGAAATACAAGTCAAGTTTTGCTACTTTGAGTGAAGCGCTATCATGTATATTAAGGGTTCTGCGCTGCTCATGGAGGCAAAGAAGAACAAGCAGAGGGCATGGGGGAAATCAGGCTTATATATCTGGTGAATATGGTAGATGGGACATGCTATTTCCGTTTCAAATTAGGGGGTGTTGGAGAGTAGCTCTTATAATCAAAATTAACATGAAATGTTTATGAACTAATACATAATAATGCCGCATAGAAAAAGTATTAATGTGTTTTTACTAAACATGAGTCTGAAATGTGCCCACGGGGAGTGGTCGACAATATATACGGGGACTAATAAACATGGCTAATAATGGGTTATTGATGCACTAATGTATGATTTTGTATTAGTATTAAGAGCTATATCTTAAGGTTTTGCTAATTAATTCACTAGGCCTTAGTTAGCATGAGTCGAGGCCTAGCTGCCCGGTTTCATATTAAATGTGTTTTTCTAACGTGCAGTGAGCTGACTTGCTGAAGGACATGTAACTAACTGTATTTTTTCCAGAAGCTAGAAGATGAGTGTAACTGTAATAGATCCGTTCTCATGAAACTCGACTTGCTCAAGGAAACATTCTTGTTGAATGCAACTGTGTAGACTCGCAAAAGGTACAAGGTCGCCTAAACCGCTATAGACAATGGAACTACTGACTGGGGATGCGAGAGGACCACGAGAATATGAAATCATACCAGACATTCTATCCGTTGAAGACGTCAATCACAAGAACCAATAAACTACGTGAGAACTGTTATGAGGTGACAATTTTGATAGTACAACTGGAAAACCATTGGATGGAGATAGTGGGGTGCCAAACCTGCCCAATTAGAAATTAGGGGACTGTGCAACAGAAAAGGGATAAAAACCTTTGACACGAGGAGCCATTAGGAGATGCCATTGAAAATTATTCTTGCTATGACCCAGACGCTTTGTCACTTTGCCTAGAGACTTTGCTGTTTGACTCTTCAAATCATTCTCAGCCTTACCTTGCCCGTTCTATACTTCTCCTCCTTATGAGGGAAGTGTCCCTACTAACCCCATCTTACTGAACTTTGCTGTGTTTCCTAGCTGATGGCGAATCAACTGATGTCCTGAGGACGAACACTGACTCTGTATGCTGACCCATTACAGAGGGTAACTATATGATGATGAAATCGTAATTGTCTGTTTGCCTTTCCTTTCTAGGTACCAACTGCTTCTTTTGACAGAGACCATAGTTAAATGTTGTCTAAATTTGTGTTACCAAATTGTTTTGCATAAAGCCCAACATGCCAATGCTAATTCGAGGTTAGTTAAGGAGTCCACTAGACAGACGCAAATAGACAAATGACTGAATCAATGCTTTGTTGAATAATGCGCTAATGATACTCTGCTAAGGTTAACCTATGTTGACGTTTTGTTATGTTCTAATGTTCGTGATCTTTGCTTTGATTAAATCTTATTTGAGTTGCCATATTATGACAATGCTGATGTGTTTCATGGTTTTGAGACTAATAAACTTGCTAGTAGAGTGTAATCAATAGGGAATAAACATCACAAACTTGCTAAAAACTGTTGTGGTTATTCATGACGTCATGGTAGTTTCTGAGTCTTATTAAAGTTATTGATTAATCCAAATTGATTTGTTATGGTGAATATTGATGACGTTATTGACTTATTGATTGGCATGTGGATTAGATATCTCGTCTTAAGGTGTCTTCAATCAGGGTCAAAAGATTCATCGGCCTAAAACGAGTCCCAGAGTGAATAAATTATCTAGTAAGGGACGCGTTAGCAGGGGCTAGGTTAAGACATTTACAGAACCACTAAATTAGAAGTACGAAGGATCCTTACATATTAGATTCTGTAAACAGCTATAAATTGTTTTAAAAAAGGCAATAATGAAGGTGCCTTGGAATTTATTGGGGTTCCGTAGCATCATTATCCTACTGGAGAAAAACAAAAGGGTTTGAATGCTGCAATCAGTTTGAGAGCACTGAACAAATATCAAGTTTACAGGGATTTCAAGATTTTCAGGATCCATTTTCAATGAGCCATTCAACAGCAAAGGGATTGTTCGGTCAAGATAGATCTAAAAGATATATTTTGCTTTTTGCTGCATTTTAAAGGGGGAAGAGTCAGACTGTTGTGCAGTTTTGCGGGGAAACCAGAGCCATCAGTTTATTTGGTTTTCATTCCCACATTATGTTGTTCTTTTCAAATGCCTTAATGTTGGCAGCATCTTATTTTAGTAAGTGCAGTATCGAATCAATTGTGTTAATTCCCCAAGTTCTTCTGAATGCCAGGGTCCTGTTGGTGGACCGCTCAATAATAAACATATTTGGTTTCCTGAGCCATGGTTTAGAGCTCTTCTAATCACAGTGGTAAGCTAGCTTTTTTGTTACTTCCATCTCTTCTTGATTTACTACTTCATCCTAGTAGGAAGGAACATCTCTTATATTCTAGGGATCTCTGGGCTATCATGCTGGAATGTGTCAGGCAGTACCTAACTTGAGTTGGAAGTTGCAGGTGGGGTCCACAACACTCAATGCTGGGGACCTGGACTGATATTTCATCATCAGAGCTTGCTCCATAACAAGAGATAGAGGGGGAAAGGAGGAGGGAGTGAAGGATGGAAAAACAGTAAAAAAACAAAATGAAAGAAGGCACAAAAAGAATCTGCAATGGTGAAATAGAGGGACTGGCAGTGATAGATGAAAGATGTTTGGGGTGGAATCAAGAAAAGACATTGTTGGTATTTTCCATCTAGACATTTGCCATCATCAGCCACAGACCTCTAAGCAAAACGCATGGTCTCAGTACTTGTTCTTTTACATATTTATCACTGGTGTCAGTAGATCATAACGTTCAAATGCCTATGGGTCAAGCTCAAAGCATGCTCATTAATCCTGGGTGCAGAGAACTTGAAGGAAGCATTCTCTGACTAGCAAACATGGTCACATTACTCCTTGGAGAGTATGTGAGTGTGCCAATATTTTTGCCAAATTTGAAATCAAAAGGTTTAGGTACAGGGCATTTAACTGTTACAGATTTGTCTTGGCTGCAGGCAGTGGATTGATGAAAACAGATCTCCATGCTGGAGAATGCAGATTCACAGGCCACAAACCATGATATGATGCTAGGTGGGGTGCCACAAAGGTGCTTCTATGCCTGGCCAGCAAATTGAGTATTCTCTCAAACAAATTTCGATGAAGTTGCAACTCTTCCTTGTTTAATGTTAGGGCTTTATATGAGAGTTGAAGACCTCTTAGTTCGTCTGCTTTGACTTTTGAGGAGACGCGGAGGAGAAATAATCCAAGCATCTGTAAGTACATGCTGCTGTCTAATGAAGTGAACTATTTTGTAAAATCGCATCATTAAATCAGGCATTCATTGCAATAACAGGGCACAGACATATGCAGATTTAGGCATGAACTAGATAACTATGCAGGTATCTGTGCAGTTAATTTGAGTAGATTGCAGAGTGCATGATCAAGGGAGACTGAGTAATTAAGGCTTGACTATCTGACTATTAGTGAATCTGTCCCAGAGTACTAAACAAAAACAACCATTGGCAACGCCAACAAGTCTGACATTGACTGCGTACTTTTTTTACTTTGTCAATTCATTTTGAACTGGTATGGATTTTGCAAAACTTTATTGTTGAGGTAGCTGCTGGGCCCTCAACTTTCTAAATAAAAATTGGCTAAAGGCAATTTATTTTGTTGGTTTTAAAAAGCACACATTAAAATAGTAGTGTCAAGCACTAAAGGGAACTACTATGTGTTTGGATGTGCTCCTTGTAAAAGGGAAGCATGCCATAACCCACACTGAAGTCAGTCAGTGGGTAAAGTGGGCTGCCCCATGGACAGTGGGTGAAAGAAATATGAGAATGACACAACAACATAATAAAGGATAATGTCTGGCTGAAACCCCTATAAGTAACTATGTTAAACACATAACTGTACTAAAACCAAAAGGTCTTGACCGACAGGAGGTAGCCAGATAAACAGATGAGACAGGTAAATAGGTTGATAGAGAAATACATAGGTTGATATAGAGCGGCGGACAGGTAGATGGCTAGATAGATAGATAGATAGCCAAGTAGACAGACAGACAGAAGGCAGATAGGGTTGCAAAAACAGACAGATACAACAGAACATTGGAATTAATGGTGCGGCTTCTATTAGTAATATAATAGTAAAAAGTCTATATTAGCACAATGTACAACAACACTGAAAAAAACTTGAAAGACATACAAGCAGGACATGCAGACTAAACTGGGTTACGAGTAGAACTGTACTCATCTATTAAAAAGCGTATGTACCTGCATGGCATACAGGAGTGCAGTTACAAATCCACATTACTGCATGCACAATAAAAAGAGGATAACTTTATAAAAACAGTTTCTAATGATCTGGTATGCCGTGAAATAGCAGAAGGCCACACAGAAAGATATTTACACTACATTAGCAGGAGATAGGAACTGATAAAGCTGGAATGTGTCCTGAGCTCACATCAAAACAACATGAAAAGCTGGTAGAAAACATCCTGCTATCACATCATGCTTTAAACACTAAGACAATGCTAAAGTAATAATAAAGCAAAAAAAAAAAAAACACTAGCACTGAAGGTAACTACCTTGGGTGCAGATCTGCTCATTGAGAAAGAGCAAAATGCAGTCATTCAAAGTGAAGTTAGCCAGTGGCTTAACGAGGATGATCCACTGCACCATGCTGTAGTGGGCAGAAGCAAAATGTGAATGGCAGACCAATGGATGAGTAGAGCTGGCTGAAAGCCCTTTTAATTACAGTATATATATATATATATATATATATATATATATATATATACACACACACACATTTAGTAAAGTCAAAAGGTTTTAGCTAAAGTCAGAGCTAATAAAAGATTATTCCAAGTTTGTCCATTTTCTGAGAATGTTATACCAACTTTAAACATGCAGCTTTAAATGACGAACTGAAATCAGATACAAGGGAAATTAGGAATTCATTATTAGAGGAGACATCAACGAACACACCTACTTCTGAAATACATAAATTTGCAACACACTGCCTGTCTACCTGCACAGATGTTTTATGGTGCTTAAAAAACCAAATAAATCAAAAAGGTGCCTGTGTGTAACATCACTGATTACATGCTTAATACCTTGGGCTGTATCACAAAGTGAGCATGGGGGGTACAGGGGGGACGCTATCACATAAAGAGATCGCTACAACTGCTAAGGTATGACAAATTGTTGAAGAGCTGAAGCATCATATAGGCAGTAGTAAATGGTTGATTGTGATTAGAACTTTAAAAGCATGTGCTGCTTTTGGCTAAAAATGTAGAAAAATGTGTTGATATTTCTAATGTAAACAACAGAGTGTAGAACAATAACAATAAAGCAACCTGACAACATAAAACATAATAGTGTACAAACACAATACAACAGAAGCAAACACGACAGACAGTACACCACAACATCAAAATGCAACAACGCAGCACATGAACAAAACACAATAAAAAAAACATAACAACACGCATCGCAACCATAACAAAATATCACACAACAAATTTACACAGAAATCCTTGTCACGCGTTGGCACCCCCAGAAACCTGTTTTCAAAAGTTTGGTAGTATAAGTTATGTGTACCATGCACTATCTTAACTCGCCACAAAGCACTAGTCAAAATGTTTTTGATCCAGCAATTGAAGTGCTAATTTGAGAACGATATTTACCACAATTGTAAGCTGACTGGTGTTTTACAGGGTGGAAGAGCTAGAAAGGGGTCTTTTACTACCTTAGACAATGATAGGTGATAAATAATTGTCTGTCACTGAGACTTTAAAAGCAGGTGCTGCCCTTAACTGGATATTTGTCAACGTTTGATGATAGCACTTAAATAATTACAGAATAGAACACAAAAACATACAATAAAGCAAAACAAACATAACAAGGCACAGCACAGCAAATCAGTCAAAAGACAATGCAACTCAACAACCAGGTTAAAACAATCATAAAATAATTCAGTACCACAGCACAAAAAATATAACAATACCATCACAACAAAGGGCAACTTGTGCTTAAATATTCTTACCACGCATTACCACCTACACAAATTTGCTTTCATAATAGAGTGGTAAAACAAGCGCTGCCTTGCCACCAATGTGATAGGAATGTGCATGTGAAAAATATTTTTGTGAGATGGCCAAGATACAACAAAAATTTTGCTCCGCAACCGAAAAATGTCAGTCAGAAAAGGAAACGATCCACTTTGCCTCCCGGGGGCAGGCATTCCTGCTGCCAGGATTCTCTAACCAGGGAAGACCACTGGGCGCAGCCCTTTAGTAAAATGAGTCTTGGTGAATAATACTGTTGGACATTGACGTCTCTATTTATTGGAACATTTATTTTCTAGTCTGAAAGCTTGAACGAAGCCACGGTTTAGCGAACGCACTGGCTAATATACATTTCCCAAGAGCTTACTCCGTCTAATTGAAAGCCAAGACTGGAGATGTGCCAATATTTACCATCCGATTAGGGGCCATTCCCATTTCCCGCCAGTTCCAGAGAATGGTAGTTAGTGAAAGCAGAGGAGCAGGGATTACACTGTGTGCTTCTACATACGACTTTTCGTTTTATCCAATAGTTATTGCACGGACAAAACGCACATCACCAACGCAGCTGATCAAGAAAATTAGAGACCTTAATTGGGAAATAATGTATGCTAAAAGAGAAGTAAATGTCACCATAGCGTGTAAACAACCACCTTGTAATCACTGCAGTACTTCACTTCAGCATGCTTCATGCAACAAATCTCTGAACGTCACTGAAAACGCACTTATGTAAAACACTCATGAAAAAAAATGTGAACGGACACATGGCAAATGCATGCCTGTTAGAGCCCCTTTTAGAGGGCCACGGGGCACCCCGGGGCTACTGGGCTCAACTGTGGTCGTGGAGGCATTTTACTCCTGATGTCCTGGGACCCGGCCATCTATAAGGTCCTTAGCAAGTGGGCCTAAGAACCCCTTCTGTACTTGACTCTCTGTGGTAGCTGTGGTCAAGCAGTCAAGGCCCGATCGGAGGAGGGGTGGCACATAGATGCAGGTCAGTGAACACACTTACAGCTCAAAATGCACGCAGAGCAGCCAATAATTAATGTCCAGTCCAATATTCGTTTTTGTAAGAAAATAAGTATTTTATCTCTAACTCCACACATGTTAAAGTATACGACATTCAGAAGAAATAATACAACACCCCTTGAGGTCGAGGCACTAGTAGTTATCGGGCGAATCCCTGTCCCACTCTCCTTTGTGTTCAGGGTTATTCCCCGTTCACCAGCGGCCACAACCAGGTAATGCAAACTATTAGGCCATACTCAAGAATTCTCTCTTTGAATTTTTAGGAATTCATCAAAAGTGTCTATGGTGCCGCAGCACCGTTAGCAGCAAGTCTTCTGCGGTCCTAAAGGCCTGGCTTCAGTTTTATCTGCTCTAGCCATAGACACTGTTGCTGCGGTGCAGCGAATGCCCTCTTCTCTGGTGCTGCCAAGTCCGGATCCTGTACGGCAAAGTCAGGAAGCTCAAGAAGGACGCAATAGCACCCAGGCAGTGCAGGCTCTTCTTGTCGAGCAGTGCTGCTGGTCAGTTTCCAGTGCTGGGAGCTGCAACTGCACGGCAGACACAAAAGGTTAAGTTCCTTTTCCCACTAGTAGGAGTAGGAGGAGAGGACGCTGGTGTGATCCTCCGGCTCAACACCAGATCTCCAACAAGGGTGCATGTTCTCTGAGGCATCTTGGTAAACATCGGGGACATCATGACATGCATATCACATTGGTCCACTGGTCACAACAATACTCCTTCGATCCGTGCGACGACCCGAACCATGGGCCAATGTCATGCCAACAGCCTATCCTGGCATACAGGGTTGCCACGGAAATCACGATCCAGGTGCAGTCTCACCTTATGCAATCACACTCACTTAGGCGGCTCGTCCTGCCATATGGGGTACTGCCCAAACTCAGTTCACCTGTGACTTTCTCTGGCACACAGGGTGACCGCTGCTCAGTGGTGAGCCTTGATGTTTCCTGCCCAGTGCTTCCAATATGGCTCAAAGCATTGTTGCACTCTCCTGGCAAACGAGGATCGCACAGCCAATACTTCACATGGGCAACCTCCCAATCAGTGTATAGACTCACACCTCATTCAGGGAATGCTCATGCAGAGGTCCTCACTGAACCTGGCTCCCCCCAACACTCTTCTCCCTCACAGGGCACACTGGTCTTGGCAAGCAGGCAGGTGATGTTGCTCCAGGCTCCAAGGGTGGTGATCTTGTTCTCCTGGGTGATATTCCCTCACCCAGCGGGGAAATGAGCAGGCCTTTGCACCCCAGTCCTGGTCCAAGGCAGACGTCTTACAGAGTTTCTTCTTTTTATACAGCCCATCTGGGTGCTTAGCAGATGACAATGTTTTGGGACACAACCCCTCCTTCTTATAGTCCTTTTCAGACACCAAATGTGATTTAGGGTCTGTGTCTATAAAGCTTTATGTTGAGGTTCTGCTTCTTTTGAAGTGGGCACTTCTCTCTTTCTTTTTTCCTTTGAAAGATGTCTGTCACAGCAAGCATGACGCCGAAGCTGACTGACCCACAATTTAAATTCACCTGAATGTCAGTCACAGTGATATGTGCATCAAGAGGTAATCACAGGCTCCCAGTTCTACTCTTTGTGATTTCCTTATCAGCCCCACCTCACTTCCTTGCGATCTATCACTGAGCAACCTCTTTAAGTACAAAGGACATCTCTCCCTTCGTTCCAGCATGTCTCTCCCATCTCTCAGTCTCCTCTTCACATAGGCCTTGGCTTCCGAAAATGGAACCCAGGTTCCTCCATGTAATGTACCAATCTAGGCACACTCACTTAGTGTACATTCATACCACACTTTCGGTCCAGCATTGTTACCTCTATTCTTTGTGACATTACATGTGCATATGCATTCAGCACACAGCCTGCATGCACTGTTTAGCACTGAACCTTTTCTATGTTTAACCAGGGTGTACTATTTACAAACACAAACACACACACACACACACACACACACACTTACCATGTGCACACTGCATAATGCTTCACCCTTCCTATTTTGTACTTTCACACAAGCATATATACATCCATGCATAGCACTGCATCTGTTCCTAAAGTGAAAGGTATTGCAAATGCAATATCAGTGTTCAGTTACAAAATCTATTTTAAAACACCTTTGGACAATGACAAAACTATATGAATATTGTAATGACGATTCTAAAGAGCATACAGAGGTTTTCTAATTAATTAGAGCAGCTTTCAAAGTTCCTTGGCAAAGTATGCTAACATACTGTATTTAAACAATTAAAAATACAGTTTAGTGCAAAAACAGAATAGGATACTAGTCAAACTGTTCCAAATATAGTTTTATTCACAAAGTTAATTGACCCATGTAGGATAAAACACTGAGCTCTAGATTTTGAGGGGTTCGTCCTTTAGAGACCAAATTCTCAATTGTGAATAGGTGGGTAGTATGCCAACATACCACAGAGGTATGTCACTGTGGTGCTCTGTCAGACCAAGTAAAGGATCTGGCAAACTGACAGCTGTAGATAATGGCGTGATGCACCCTCAAGCGATTCATAACCAAGATGAAGCCTCCCCAGTGCTTGCTTTCAGAGGCAAGAGCTTCCGAGAGAACAGAGGGGTGCAGATTTGTTTTGTGAGCTCAATGAGCAGAATTTGTGGGGAGGGGAGTGGGGAGTATGCAGAAAGTTAAGTGACAGGAGGCTTATAGGGCCTTCCAATTCCACATTCTCAATGACATTGGAGGCTGTGAGGCAAGAACGGTGGAGGAGTGCAACCCCATTGAGTGATCAACAGAGCAGGGCCCAGAGGCTCTTAGCAGAACATTGGTAAATGACTGTCCGACATCCTGCAGAGTGGAATAGCATTGTAATAAACCAAGGAGCCACTTCATAGTAACTATAAGGAACATTTTGTTTGCGACCTGGCCGTAAGGAGAGGAATGAGAAGGAAAGAAAGAGCAGAAGGATTTTATAAAGCTTTGTTTTCATGGAGGCTGGCTTTCCTTTCTGATAAAAATGAGGCTCCAACAGGAAAGATGGAGGAGTATGAAGAAGATGCACCACCTAGAAGTGAATATTTAATATTGGTTGCCCTACCAGACATTCAACAAACAACTAGAAAGACTGAAAAGGAAGTTACATTGAATGCAGAAGTAATATCTTATATGACAAATGCATAGTGAAAACTAATGAGGCATTGCATGGAACAAATGAAAAAGGCCAACTGTGTAAATCCACTGTGGCTACAATGCATGGGAAAAGGAAAGTGGCACAGGGATTTCACAGTAATGCCATTTCTGCAATGATTCAGTTGGAATTGCAGACCAATTACTTAGAAGATGCACAGAGGGCTGCTAATGTTTGCATATCTGGATTCTCAAAAAGGCCCACTAAGAAGGGTACTTTGCTCCACCTTTGTTAAACCAGACTTCCTTGGCATGGCTTCCTCATCCAAACATTTTAACTTCACCCCACCTGTTTTGCTGAATTCTTTTTTGTTGGTTTTAGTACCCTATGCACTTCACTACTGCTAACCAGTGCTAATGTGATCATGCTTTCTCTCTTTTGAACATGGTTAAATTGGCTTACACCCAATTGGCACTTTCATTTACTAATAGTCCCTAGTAAAGTGATTCTTCGTGTACCCAGGGTCTGTAAATTAAATGCTACTAGTGGGCCTGCAGCACTGATTGTGCCACCCACTTAAGTAGTCCTTTCACAATATGTCTCCGGCCTGCCATTGCAGTCTGTGTGCAATTTTAATTTCAACCTACTAAAATAATCCTTTTGTCAGGCTTAACCTTTCCTTTTTAATACATAAAAGTCACATATAGGGTAGGCCCTAAACAGCCCATAAAGCATGGTGCATTGTATTTACAAAGCTGGATATGTACTTTTAGGTTTCATGTGTCCTGGTAGCAAAAAACTCTTACATGTATTTTTCATCACTGCAAGGCTTCCCTCTCTCATAGGGTAACATTGGTTTACCATATAACATTTAAAAAATGATAACTTTTGCTAGGGAATAGCTAGAAATGTCATGCTTGGTCTGTAGAGAATTTTAATTTAAAATTCTCTTTGAAGGTAAATTGGGCTGTTCCAATGGGAAGCAGGGTCAAGAGTGATTTGTATATGGCAGGGTCCAAACTAGAATGGTGTGGCGAGCAAAAAACTATTTATTTAGGCCCAGATCTATGACTCGGGGTAAACATTTGACATTGTTCAGCAGTCCATCAGCATTCGTCGTGCTAAGTGGCAAGGTCATGCCCAGACATGGGTTCCGTGCTCACTATGCCACTGGACTCAAGCTAGCCTTCCTGATGAGGGGTGATACCCTGAAACCAGCCCCAGGATGCTTGTTTTCGGTGAAGCAAGGACCTGGCAGGACATTTCAGGTTGGACTGTTCCCATGGGCAGCAGGGTCAAGACTGATTTGCATATGGTGGGGCCCAAACTGGAATGGCGTGTTGAGCAAAAAAAAACAATGGATTTAGGCACAGATCTGTGACTAAGAGTTAATGTTTGACATTGTTTAGCATTCCATCTATCATCTGTTCTTTCTGCACTTTTAGAAAGTTGCCATTTTCTTGTCCTAACCATTTGGTGCCTGTCGCCTGTCTTCTGCATCACAAATAGTTGTAGTTAGCAGTTGACTTTTGTTTATTCCTTCCAGACAGTGTCATAAAGGGAGTTGGGCGTTGGAAGGACAAGGAATCTTGACAGCATGGGTGGGCGAGGAGCTGTCTCATACCACACTAACATTTCAAAGGAGCTGCATCAGCACACTACAAACTAGCCTTCTGTCACACCAGACATTCTGGGACCAGGGCAGGTATGAAAGAAATGCCAGAACCAGCTGTGGGGAGGGATTCTAGAGGTTTCTCCTACTTCAAAACTGGCAGGTATAAATATAGGAACACTTCTGGACCTGTAGATACTACAGAAGAAAGACTGCCCTGGTACTTGATGCCTGCCCTGCTGTCTGAGAAGGAACAGTAGACCAGCTCCCTTCATCCCAGACTTCCTGATTTACTCCCCAGGGCAGATGGCCCACCTCCTGTCGGAGCTACAGGGACCCAAAAAAGCTCGAAAGGCCTACCTGCAACTGCCCAGGTGACGTGCTGCAACTGGACCTATCTGGATCTGCAACTGGACCTGCTGGTCTCTGCAAGAGTGAGTTTCTGACCCCCCAGGTGACGCCTTCCCTGCTCCTGGGCCCTTTGCTGGCATCAGAGTGTATTCCTCTGGACGCGAAGGAGGAATCCTGATGTTTTGGGCTCTTCACAAGTGCGAATAGGCCTGATCGCACCAAGATGTTGCCGCACATGGTGACTGACAAAATAAAGCTCTGGTAAAAACCGACTCTTCGCACTACAGCGACAACGGGACAGCTACACTTTGTGCTACTGCATTAACAGCCTTCGGTTACCGCCAGTGTTAAGTTCCAGCAACAACCATCCGCAGAACCTGGCCAGCTCTTCGTGCAACCACAACGACCATCCACAACACTCTCCCTACTCTTCACAGCCTCCTCCACAGTGAAGACTCTTTGTGCTGGACTTTGACAAGGGAACTGTTTCAGCAAGACTAACCTGGTCCCTGTACCTGAGGTGGCTCCATTGCAGTTGGCCTGAACTTGTAACTTCCCCCAGTCGAGCATCACCAGATAACAGCGAATGGTGATTTGTGCTTTTGGGCGGTGTACTTACCTAACTCTTTAAAACTGCGTATCTCCCATTCTACTGATTAGATTTTTGTCAGTTTGGTGTCAAATAATTTATTAAATACTACTCTATTTTGCTAAATTGGTGTTGGATTGTTCTTGGGTTTTATTTTCATTGTATTACTGTTTGTGGACTGCATAAATACTTTACACATCGCCTCTAAGTCAAGCTGGCTGCTTTTGTGTCAAGCTACCAGAGAGTTTAGCACAGGTTAATTTAGTTACTTTTTTGTGGTTTACCCTGACAAGTATTGTGGTTGTTGCTTGAGTAGGGGTTTTGCCTCTTCAACCAATAATCTGGTTTCTCACAATTGTGATCCAGAGAGTTTTAGAAAACAAACTTCTGCCCTCTGCCTTTCTAACTCCAGTAGTGCTTTACAAAATTTAAAGGCTCCCAACCATAGGGAAGAACAACCATTGCCATCTTGACAGTGAGGCTGAAACGGAACTTAAAATGGAGGTAACCCACAAAGCACGCTGTTAGACCCGTCCGCCTTAGGGTGGTCTTCCCCCAAAGATTTTGCCTTCACCAACCATTCTATTTTTGCTGCTCCTGTTTTTGTTGACCTTAGAACCTTTACCACTGCTAGCCAGTGCTAAAGTGCTTGTGCTCTTTAAGCATTGTAGAATTGGCTTACACCCAATTGACTTATTTAATTTACGTGTATATCACCAGTAAAGTAGTACTACATGTACCAGAGACTGTAAAGTAAATGCTACTAGTGGGCCTGCACCACTTTTTGATCACCCACCTAAGTAGCCCTTTTAAACATGTCTCAAGCATGTTTGGGATTTTGGCTCTCGGGTTCCTTTAGCACCACCAACAAGGGTCCAGGACTGGAGGGGCATCACCTAGGGCATTAGGACTCACTTAGGCTAAGCCGAGGTGCGTGTTCAAGGCGGTCGGAGCCTTTTCTGTCCCTGAGGCTCTGATAAGAAAGCCAGTCAACTAGCCCTTGGAGTCCCTCTGGTAGTCCTTGGTTCAAGTGTTGAAACAGGGCTCAATCAGCAGGCCAGGCCTCTGAGGGTTCAAGGCAGGCTCCGGGCAGGCAAACAGTCCTTCTAAGTGCAGCAAAGCATTCTTGTGGAGTACACAGAAGGCCACCGCAGCAGGCAGTCTTCTGGGAATCCTTGAAAAGGGGCAGAATGTGAAATGAAGAGTGGGTCCGAGGGTCCTATTTAAGCCTGGTACCTCCTTTGAAGTAGGCAAAGTTTCAGGCAATTCCCTTTGAAGTGCTTGAAGTTTCCTGACTCTCCTGACTCTCCTGCCCTGACTCCAAGCTGGTGGCATGAACAATGCAGGGGTGACAAGTCCTTTGTGTGAAGGCAGAGCACAGCCTATATAGTGTCAAGTGAGACTGGGTGCAACTCCATCCCAAACTGACAACTGATGGTCCACCCAGGCATCACCTAATCCCTCTATTGTGTGTCTGTATGGGAGGAATAAACAAAGTCCAACTGACAACTACACACAGACATGTGACTTAGGACAGGACAAGGCACCAAATAGCTAGGATAGGAAAAACCCAACTTTTCAAAAGTGGCATTTTCAAAACTGTGACTTAAAATCTAACTTCACCATTAAAAAGGGGTTTTAATTACACAGACATCAAACATAAAATGCTTAGCTGTTCCCAATCAAAACTTAGCATTTATAAATGTAAAAAAGGCAACCCAATGTTATCCTACCAGGCAGGTTAGCCTCACAGTAGTGAAAAATAAATGTAGTTTTTTACTACCTGAACATGTGAAAAAGTAAAGTGCACGTCAAAGCTTTTAATTACAATATACCCTACCATGTGGGCCACCTAGGGCCCACCTGAGGGGTGATAAAATGCACTAAAAAAGGAGTTTATGACTTGACAAGGAGGATTTATTGGCTCATCGAATTGACAGTTGAAAATGGCATTCTGGCTCTAATGGCAGGCCTGAGGCATGTTTTAAGGGGCTACTTAAGTATGTGGCACAGTGGCACAATGATTGCTGCAGGCTCACAAGAACTATAGGTCACCTTCATCAGAAGATGACAATCCACCTTGAACTGCTCCTGGAGTGTGGGAGACCACAAACAATCCATCACCACAGGCGACCACAAAACATATTCTCTACCTCCTGCTGAACGCTGATTCACAAATTTAGAGTCTGCCAGAGTACTTAGGAGGGTGGAGGCTCACATGGGGTTTCCGGGAGCTTGCTCCCACTCCATTAGACTGCCTTTGTTATTTGTCAAGACCTTTACTTTGGTTATCTCTGGCGAGAATGCCCGCACGCCACAGGTTGGTCGCTTTAGTGCTTAGTTATATGCTTATGTTCTGTTTAATATTGTTGTCCATTTTTTCCTGTTTTTTTGACACAAAAGTACACCAAGCTCTGGGATAGCGGGATGGGGACACCCTCAATACACTATATTGCCCACATGAGCAGGGATCACCCCTATTAATTACTATGACTACACTACACATCATTTACCTCAATGTCCCAAGCCTAAATACCCCACTCAAGCATAGAGAACTAACAAACTGGCTACACCAGAGGAAGGCAGACGTGGCACTCTTAAAAGAGACACATCTCCTCCAAATCGATACAAAACAGCTTCACTCCTACTGGTATCTTATACAGTTCCATTTATCCTACACCTACAAGTCCGAGGGGTGGCCACTGTCCTTCGTCGGGATCTCTCCTTCAAATTTGATAGCACATATAGAGACCGGGAGGGACGTCCGGTAGGAACACATGGCAGATTTGGTTCCACCCAGATGACTATAGCCTCTGTATACATCCCTAACGGGGACAGGGAAATGTTTTCCCCAAGGATATCCCTTTTTGCAAGGGGTGATATGGTGACATCGCGAACATCGTGAACAAGGGTGAACCCCGTGCACCCTCTGCTCCTACCCAGCGGATGCTGGGTCTGTCCTTTGTGGACATCTGGCAGCTCAGAGTGTCACTACATGTTCTGTTCTAATGTCCACAAGATGTACGCCTGTCCAGATCACTTTTTAGTCTCTGAGTTCCTAATTCCCATGCTTGTGGACACTAAGATAGATGTTTGGGTCCTGTCTGACCACGCCCAGTGTAGCTGTCGGTGGGTCCCACTGTCCCACAGCGATAGTTTCCGAGACCATGGATCATCAACCAGGTGGCACTTCGTGACTCTACCCTCAGAGACTGCATCAAGGATGTAACTGAACAATACTTTCCTAGAAATGTCAATGGTAAGGTGTCCCTGGAGCCCTTATGGGATGCTGCAAAAGTGGTCTGCAGAGGGGAACTCCTCTCTTATACCATGCTGTTTGAACGATCAGCCAGGCTTCCAAAACCAGAATTAGAAATACAGATTCAACAGACTGAGACCAGAAACAGAAAATGGCAATCACATAGGACTCTGCACAATTTGCGATGTCTAAGGGTGAACTCGAGCACATATTGATGAAAGTTGCAGCCAAGAAGCTGCTATACATTAACCAAACTGACTATGAACAGGCGACAAGGCAAATAGGCTCCTAGCCCATAAACTATGCATATGTACCACATGCTATGACATTAAGGAAATCAAGGATGGAGAAGGCTGCCTTCAACAAGAGACAGAAGATACCATTTCAGTCTTCCACCACTACTACTAACTCTATACCAAGCCCAACATTCCAGTGAGCAATATCACGATGATTGCTTCATTGACTACTCTCCTTTGAACAGGGCTGAAGAGTTGAGCCTTCACAAATGAGGACATTACCCCAGACGAGGTCCGGGCAGCAAATATTAAACTCCCTTCCCATAAAGCTCAGGCCCAGACAAGTATTCTGCCATATACTGTAAGGCCTACACCTCCCTACTAATACAACCACAGGTCCCAGAGAGTGATCACTGACTCAGTGTTAGAGTCCCATCTTACCCTGCTCTTGAAACCTGATAAACCCCATACACAGTTCTCTTCATACAGGCCTATTGCGTTATTAAACTGCAACGTGACATTGTTTATGTTGATACTTGTGGCCCGTCTCCACCACATATGGCCTACCCTTATAGGACCCAACAATCTAGTTTTAGCTATAATAGACAGGCAAATGACAATACACGGCTAGCAGTGGCACTTATGGAGGTGGCTGAATGGCGGAAGCAACCAATGGCTCTCCCCTCTCTTCCAACAGGGTGGACTGGGCATACATGTCGAAGGTGCTAGACAAAGTTCATCTGGGACCCAAGGGGAAAACTTTCATTCAGGCTAACTTCAAGAAACATTCAGCCAAACTCAAAATCAACACCTCTTATTCCCAGAGCACCACACTCACTAGGGGTACACAACAAAAGTGGCTAGGATCCAAAACAACCACGCAATCCATGGCATGATAATATCTGGCAGGGGGCACAAGCTAGCCCTTTTCGCCAATGACATACTGTTACTGATCCGGACACCACCATCACAGAGCTAATGAGGGAGTCAGACCACTTCTCTCAAGCTTCTGGCTTTAAAATACATTTTTCAAAATCACAGGCATAGGGATGGCAGACCTGCAGAAAAGTTCCAAAGATCCCAACCAGACCGGTTACTTCCACTGGGAGAAGTCTGCAATTCCTTACCTGGGGATTAATCTCCCGTCTTGTTCATGTGCTATATACAACAGCAATGTCCCCCCCACCTCATCTTCCTTTTAAAGGACACATACTGGTGGGGTAGACTGGAGATCTCTAGACTAGGTCGGCTTAACGGCCCTCGGTCACTGTATGTCCTCCAAACCCTCCCCCTTAACATCCTCAAATTGACTCGACTACAGATTCGTAGCAAAATGTTTGACTTTGTGTGGGGGAGGGGGGTACATTTCTGAGAGTGGCAAGGGCGTCCCTCTTTAAACCAACGGCCAAAGGTGGTTTGGGCTTCCTTGATGTCAGAACATCCATCTTAGCAGCAAAACTTTGTCCCTCACTCGACAGGAGCCACGACCCCGACAGCAAACCTTAGGTACTGGTGGAACAAACCTTCTCTTCAGTTCCCTTATCTGGACTCCTGTGGCTCCCCACAACAGCTTGGGGGGGTGTTCCCCTCCCCATCCCCCTGCTGCTGACATCACTTTTGGCTCACCTGCGGGAGATACAGGGGTGGCAGACCTTCTCGACTTAACCTTCCCTACTCACCTCCCTGGTACATAACCCAGACTCTCCTGTGGGTGGCTAATCCCAGCTATTTTGGCTGGGACCAAGGATGCTCTCCTAACTTCAAAGACTTTTATACTGATGGGGATCTAGGGTCATGGGGAGATCTAACACTCACCAGATGGTACGCATACAGGCTTAGTCAGGCCCTCCACTGGGAGGGTAGATCATGACACATCTAGCAATGCAACAAGAGGAAACCCCTATAGAAGCACTGTATCTTAACATCTGTTGTGAGAGAATATTGTGGCTGTATCAATATATCCTGAACCTTAACCCCCACCTTCAAAAATCATGCTTATGCGATACAATATGAGAGGGAGCTAGACATTGATATCTCAAACGATACATGGAGATACAAGGAGGTCTATAAAATATTAACACGTTGGCACCTCACGCCCATTAGGCTCACCAAGATGTTTGAGGGGCTGACCTCTGCTAGAAGGGGTGTGGTGAACGTGGAACCTTCCTACACTCTCAGTGGTCATGCCCGATAATTCAACCATTCGGGGACAAAGTCCTCCGTACGCTCCACGCCATTACTAACGTTTTGCTGCAACATGACCCACTTACGGTCCTTCTGGGAGACCCAGGGGTGGACAGGCTCTTCCCCTTGACGACTTCCCAGGGATGATTATTCTCCGATCTACTACTGGCAGCAAGATTGAGCGTGGCCAGATGTTGAAGCAACCACAGGCACCATGACTAAACATGTGGTGGGGCAAGGTCTGGGCAATTTATACCATGGAATAACTAATGGCGATCATTAGGGATAGGGTGGCTTAATTTAATACAATATGGCGCCCAATCACTAGTTATACACAAAGGCAATAAAGGACTGGAGGCTGCAACTAACGATGTCCAGGACTCTGAGGCATTGAAGGTTCGTGCCATAACCCCCTCAAATGAGGACGGACACTCACCAGGAGCCTTACATTCAGACTGAATGATACTGCTAACTGGCGGTTGTTGGTGGAGCTTAGAAGACTCTTTGTGTATTAGTGGACCAGAAATGTACAGCCTTGGCAACCACTGTTTTTAGTGAGCATGTAGGAGTTATGTCACCCATACTGTACTACTCATGACACTTCAACCGGAGATGTAATGCGTGTCATTTTATTTTGTTCAAAATGCAAAATAAAATTGTTTTAAAAAAAACAAACAAAAAAAAAAAAAAAACTTTCCTTTGATCCTACAATTAATTGTGATCCTTGCCCAAAAATGTTTTAACAACTGAATCAGAATTCCTTCCAAAACTGATTTCAGTAATTTATTTTTCGGTCTTTCAAAACCCGCGTACATGCATAGCACTTAGGTATGCAATAAATGACCAAATGCAAGAATTCCAGTTAATGGAAAGTTTACCTTAATCCTGAATGCATATTTCTGGAGGAGTGACATTTTGCATAATGATTTATGTGTATGTGAAAAGAAAAGAAATAATAAAAAAACTTTGGGGGTCATTCCTACCCTGGCGGTCTATGACCGCCAGGGTAGGTGACGGAGGAAGCACCGCCAACAGGCTGGCGGTGCTTCCGGGGGCATTCTGACCGCGGCGGTAAAGCCGCAGTCAGAAAAGGGAAGCCGGCGGTTTCCCGCCAGCTTCCCGCTGCCCCAGGGAATCCTCCACGGCGGCGCTGCAAGCAGCGCCGCCATGGGGATTCCGACACCCTTCCCGCCAGCCTGGTTCTGGCGGTTTTCACCGCCAGAACCTGGCTGGCGGGGACGGGTGTCGTGGGGCCCCTAGGGGCCCCTGCAGTGCCCATGCCACTAGCATGGGCACTGCAGGGGCCCCCTAACAGGGGCCCACATAGATTTTCAGTGTCTGCGTGGCAGACACTGAAAATCGCGACGGGTGCAACTGCACCCGTCGCACCCCTTCCACTCCGCCGGCTCCATTCGGAGCCGGCATCCTCGTGGAAGGGGGTTTCCCGCTGGGCGGGTGGGCGTCCTTCTGGCGGTCGCCCGCCAGCCCAGCGGGAAACTCAGAATGACCGCCGCGGTCTTTTGACCGCGGTACGGTCTTCTGGCGGTTCCCGCTTGGCGGGCGGCGGTCGAATGACCCCCTTTGTTTCTATTATAAAATCACAATATTTTAATGGTCGAAAAGCAGATAAAGGTAGCAAAATTATGCCTTTAAATGTTCAAAACTGTCAAACTGAAAACATACAAGTGTGCTTGCCACTGCTAATTCTGCACTGGCGTTACGGTAGATATTACTAGAATGAAGTGGGACAAGTGTGCAAATCCCTGTAGAATAAATATCGCTGGTAAAGTATTGGACAGTGCTAGATGTCGAACAGTGTAAATCACTGTGGAGAGATTTCAACAAAAAACAATCCTCAACTTCACAGGCTAAATTGTTAAATATTTGTCATGAACCATGCCAGGGTAATCCATCAGGTGGCACTCCAGAAGCTTTATGCATAGACAGAAATGTCCATGCCGATAATTTTACTATGAACAATCCCATTAACCAGTGCCACTGGAACTATGCAGCATTTTCCGTATAATTAATTGCTGCAATAGCCACATAAACCATCACCTGTTGCACAAACAGCAGATGAAAACAAACAGAAAAATGTTTCTAGAGCGGACAGATCAAAACTTGCAAACAAGTATTCCCACGCAGTGTAAGCCCTTAACAAAGGTTTCCTAGTCATCTTTGTTGCATATTATTGTATTTGGTTGTTAAACTGGTACTAATTAGGTTAAAGCAGACAGTGTTACTATGTGAAAAAATTACAAAATGATGAAGTAATACTATCACAAAATGAGCCACGTTACACTGCATACTTTGCCTTTTCTTGCCGTAAAACTTGGTCAACCCTGATGCATAATTTGGACATCCTCTGCTGCCAACTCCAGTGGACCTGGCCATCGCACACACTGATGCTGATCCAGATACAGATGAAGCAGGTGCTCACAGAAAGCAGATGTCATGCTGAGGAAAGCGTGAGAGCTTCATGTAAGGTCTCGTAAAGAGACAGCTGCCAAAAGTAAGAGTTTGTGAAGTCAGGACCAGGATCTCACCACAAATCAAAATGTTGGAGGTGGGTGGATCGAGGAACAGGGCGAGATGACTGTGCTGCAACTTAGAATGTTGAAGGTGGGAAGGGAATGTGCACCACCATGGATGCCCAGAACTGGCTTAAAAAGATCATAAATGATCCAAGGTTTGCTAATATATCGTACAGAAATCTAAAAATTGTCCTTACAGTGCGGTGTAAGTTATGTTCTTACATACCGCGTAAGTCAAATAAACAACACACATGGATTTGTAACACAGTGATCACTCAAGAAACAAAGGAGTTCAAGATATGACGTGTTCCTGTACGCCCTGTGGAAGGAACTTGTCACCAAACTGAAATGAAGGTAATGCCAAAAGCAGGCCAGTTGTAGATATCAGTAGTTTATTGAAGGACAGCACAACGTCCACTCTTCTAGAGATGACATAGAAAGTCAACAGACGCAACAGAACACCCGTTGAAGGAGGGTGCCAATCAAAAGATGATTTCCTATAAAGAGGTGGAAAAATCTTTCTCTTCCCTGAATTTAGATCAACTTGGAAAAAATGTTCGAGCCAAAAGCTAGTAAACAAAGACTTGCTCTTCATATATGGCAAGCAATTTGTGTTTTCACTGGTGGAGGCGGCTGAAAGCTTTTTGGCACAATGAAGATATGATAAAGCTGGACTGAGCTGGCCTAGGACCTAAATCTGTTTGTGGCTTGGATGGGTTGGGAAGGATGTTGTTGATCCTTATTGTGTTGGGGTGAATATAGCGGTTTGTCCTGGTGATTTAATAATAGCTGCTTTGTTGATGTAGTTTAGTGATCTGTCCTTGGCTTCATTGCCATTAATACATCCAACACTCCACTGAGCATTCTCAATAACTCAGTGAGGGTGACTTCTTGTAGTAAAAGGGAGGAACCTCTGAGATAATAAGTTGTTCTTTGAATGGGACAAATATATCAAGATTAAGTTGTTTTTCCTTTCCTCCTTCTTTTTCACATTTATAACACTCTCTGAAACAAAGTGGTGGTTACTGTGATCCGCCCTTTAGAGTTGAAGGTTGGAAATTTAAGGCAGTTGTCAGCAAGTTTGATTTTGTTGAGGAAATTAGGTCTGAAGCCGTTTTAAAAATGGATGGCTTTTATTGTTTTGCATAATTGGAGGTGGAGCTCCAGTATGTGGTTGGGATATTGTCTGGAAGAATGTAAGGTGGGGTTTTCTTAACAGTTGCTCTAATACACTTAAAAGAATCTGTAAATGTGCATGTTATTTAGTAGAATGTTACATTTATTGAGGCTGATGAAGTGCAGAATTGGAACCAAAAATGCTTGAAATATCACAGAGGAGAAACAAATTAAACCTTTTCTGTTGACTAGACTCTTCACTATCACATTTCATAAATGCTATCACCTACTTTAAGATTCAACTCCCTAAATAATTTGTGTATACTTTATTCTCTAACAGAGAAAAGTACTGAATAAATAATTGGGCTTTTAAGTTTCACTTTTTAGCAGGTGTTATGTGCAAGCGCGCCTGGTCCTTAGTAAGTAAACTTACAAGGGGACGCGTATAGGCCAATGAACCTTTTGGATCGCATGGAGTATCCTAGCCATGTAGTAATCGATGAACATCAATTATTAATATTATCAATCACCAACCACTAAGAGAATCGTTAAGCATGAGACAATATATCAACATTTCATGAATAACCACAACTCAATTATACGTTTGATCAATTTTATTCCCTATTAATTACAATACTAAGTCATCAAATTAGATCAAACTTTATTCAATCCACTCAGAATCAGTTCATTAATGACCACCAATAACAATCTAATCAGCATAAGCCAATAAAGATTAATATAACAGCATTAATAGCAGAGTTCACCAATCAGTCTGTCAATCATTTGTCACCGTCAACGTCACCCAAAGGACCCTTACCTAACCCAGATTAGCATTAAGCATGTGGGACTTCATGCAAAACAATTTAGAAAACGTGAATTTGGAAAACATCTAGCTAAGAGAAAAACTATAGAAACAGCGCAGTTGGTACCTAGAAAGAAAGGCATATAAGTTAATCAGTCACATTGTCATAGCTACCTATCCACGAAATGGATCAGCAACAAAGTCAGTCTTCATCTTCAGGTCATCAATCGATCAGTAACATATCAGGCTCTCAAGAGCATGAGCCCAATGACAGAATCTCAAACCGCATCTCTTGAAGTCATCAGCATTCACCCCTCGCATCTCGAATTTGCCCTCGCCTCTGAAGTTTTAGCCCCTTGTTATGACTTTTTATTAGAGTTTTTCAGTCCATTCCCCCTAACTCCTAATTGGTCAATCAGTTCTCCATATGTGACGTTACCCAATACTTTTTATTCTACTTATCTATGAGTTCTAATATTTCGTCTTTCTCAGTTCATGGATTGGTCCACTGTACGATGTCTTCATCATTCGGCTCTCCAGGTATCAAAAATGTTGCATGTTCCTCTTCAGTCTGTGTCTCTATTGTTCAAGTCCTGGGAAAGTACATTCAGCCTACTCTACACATAATTGTATCAAATTGACTTCATCATCTCCTGTCCGTCGGTACATTGCAGAAAATTCCAGCTAAGCACACAGTTCACGGTCAGTTCATAGGCACCAGCAACTTCTACATCGTGCGTTTATTAATTCTGCTTCTGTCTGAGGCCTGGCAAGTAGGCCACGACTTTGGCTAAGTTAGTTTCTACGATTTCATGCAAAACATAGGTTATACATCTCATTATGGCACATTACTACATCATAATTACACATTTTTATTGTTTCATGCATTTTTAGTTCTTTTAGTACAAGTTCCTATAAGTGGCTGGCATACCCCGTGGGCACATTTTAAAACATGCACATTAATTTTATCTACAATTAATTTTTCTATGAACTTTTATAAATCATAACATATACGCATTTATTAATAATTTCTAATTAGCATATCTGCGTCAACAGTCACTCCTCTGATGACTAAATATGTCATCCCGTCTTTCTTTCCCCATCATTTCACAGTTCCGTTTCAACTGTATTTCATCTCCTTCTAAAATCTTCCCTATGAATTATTTCCCTATTTCGTTCTTCCCTCCTCTGATTATTTTTAGATCTTTTCAATTTTATCTTTTGGAATAATTTACCTGAACCCCATAATCCTAATATTCAAGCAATCACAATTAGTATCCATTGTACGATTTTTTAATAATACCCCATTCCAAATTTGACTAAGCCAATTTCCTCCTGAACCAAATCCTTTTCCAACCTTTTCCCAAACATCTGGTTCCTTCAATTCCTTCAAATCTTTACTTGAGTTAGTCAGATTAGTAAGTCTCTTATCTCCCTATCATTATTTGGTATGAATGAGCAACAATGCCTAGCATTAATCATCTTACAGACTCCGCCATCTTTCACTAAAAAGAATGTCTAAAGCAAGCCTATTTTGAAGCGTCATAGCTCTATCCGCGCCTAATTCAGTATCTATCAGGAGTATTTCCCCTGTAACATTTGTCAGCATCTTATCCACCATAGTAGACAACTTTCGTATCTTGGTCGAATTCAGAATGACTACCACTGAAGGAATCACTGCACCAAAGATATCTCCCACAATTGCAGAAGAGGTTTCCCTCCTCCGTCGTTTATGATGTAATTCACTCAATTTCTTTAAGTCATCTATCTGGTAAATTTTAGGTAAAACTATCCCCAAATAACATGTCCCATACCATCCTCTTGGAAGACAGTAATAAGTATTGAGTCCATAAATATAGTAGATCCCAGGAATAGCAGGGTCCTGACCATTCAGCATAAATGTCCACTTACTCTGAAACAAAAAAAACATGCCTATATTCACTCGTTCCCACAAATAAAGTGTCAGTGCGTGATTTTGGCCTATATATACAAAGCTTCCCTATATGTAGTGCATCTAATGCTAATTTCCCTTGCGTTTTAATAACAGTGTAAGCATAATCATTTTTATAAGCCCTTTTCTCTAAACCTTTCTCTCATTTTTCTTTTAATGCTTTTCTCCTATCACCAGTATGCCCTGTGAAGCTCTTTTCTAAAGATGTAAGCAAGCATGTAAGGTTATTACGATGCGCATATGCGGTCCCAAATGTTAGTGTTGGCTCAAAGAATCCTCTAACTAGTACTATATCATGCTCCTTAGCTACTCTACCCAGATATCTAATAATAGGAACAAATGAAAACACCATGTCATAGTTGGAATAAAAATACTGTATATACACTCTTCATTATAGAACCTTGTTAGTAGCAAGCTACAGTGTATTCCGTAGGTTAAAGGTAAGCTGTGGTACGTAACTCCTTCCTCTACTGACGAAGAAATGTGCATACACACAAGACAATTCTTCGCATCTCTCGTTTCAACATACTCACTCAACAAGCGATAGAAAACGTTGGAAGAAAGCTCTCCTTGAGCATTAGTATAGTCACGCAACTATTTCTCATCTAGCTTAAAGTTCTCTAAAGCTGTTAGTGTAGTAGTTTCAGGATCAGAAGTAATAGTAGCTCTTTTCATATCATGAACAGACATTCCCACAATCATCACTATAAACATTATTCCAAACATAACTGCCAATCTAATACTCATATATCTACAGCTCCTAGCAATTCTATCTTGAAGCTCAGCCATGATCTATCAAGAATCAGAAAGCAGAAGTAACTCTTATGTAAAATGCAGTAAAAATAAAATAAAATTAAAAAAAAGATTTTTCTCTCACAGTTCAGTTTCACATCCAGCAACCCTTTTCCTTTGTCAAAATCAATTAGCAGCTTGTCACATCCGGTTTTCGGTGTCAAATCAGGTTATCAATGTCTCTTCCAGTATTATTTTCAAACAGTCTCTTTTAGGATTTTTCAGATTCGTTCAACAATTCAACTTCCTTGATCACCTTCAGGTTACATCAAAGTACTGACTCAGAACTTCTCTATCAAAACAAAAAGACATAAACTCGTGTTGCCATTCATTGGTAGTTGCCTATGCCCATTCAGGACATGCGTAACATCGACTTGATATTCTCTTTCTTTTTAACCTTCGATCATCAGTTAATTCTCCTTCACTCGATTCTTCTTTTCTCATAGTATCCCCTTCCTCCTCTATTGTTTCATTTATGACCAGTTCCTTTTTCTTCCCTCTCTGCAGTTCAGGCCAATTATCTCATTTTCTTGTTCCTTCTGTTAATATTCTTCTCAGGATTGGACTCTTCTCCTTCTCTTTTTCTATGGTGTTTTCTCTTGATGGACCTGCAACGGGTTCCGGAAGAATCAGATCACTTTGACTTAGATCCGTCTCAACTCTTTCACCCTCTTGGTCTGGCACTTGCTCTGTCTGCTTTTCAGCACCGTCTGCTTCTGGGAGAACCTCTGCTGAGCTAGGCTCTCCTGCTGTATCCGTTGAAATTGGTTCTTACGCACTCTCCTGTAATTCTTCACCTTCATCTCTTACAGGGGTAATAAAACCATATTCCACGAGCTCTGGTTCAACCTCAGGCTCTATTGGATCCTTTGATGGCTCAGGTGCAGCAACCTATTTCACTGTTGTTGGTGCTTTCAACAACGCTTCTTCATGATCTGGTGGACATACCACTCTCTTTGTATGGCTCGCATGTATCCAGTTTGGAAGTCCTGCACACTTCACAGCTGTCATAGTCATTAACATCACCTGGTAAGGACCCCTCCAACGTGGTTCCAAACAGGTCTTGCGAACATGCTTTCTGACAACAACCCAGTGACGGGCTCTCATGTTGTGCTCTGGATCATGGTTGGGTGGGCAGGGAGGTGGCCTGCACCTGCTGAGAGAAAGAGCAAACCACATCAGCCAGACCCTTGCAGTAGTCCAACACCATATCATCTGTAATGTTTACAGGTGCATTGGCTGTAACTGCTGGTAATCTCATTCTTCTGCCCATGAGGATTTCATGGCGCGACAGCCCTGTCCTCCTGCCAGGTGTGTTTCTCATCGACATCAACACCAAAGGCAATACATCCGGCCTTTTCAGATCTGTAGCTGCACATATCTTTGCAATTCTTGATTTCAAGGTACCATTCATCTGTTCCACCAGTCCTGATGCTTCAGGGTGATAGCTACAATGCAACTTTTGCTCGATGTTTAGTGCTGCATATAAGAGTTTAATCATCTCGTTATTGAAGTGAGTTCCCCTATCTGATTCTATAGAGATCGGAAACCCGAAATGTGGTATCTATTCCCTAAGTAACAACTTTACTACTGCGAGACTGTCATTTCTTCTGGTAGGATATGCTTCAATCCAGTGACTAAAAACACACACAATCACCAACACGTATTTCAAACCTCCACACGCAGGCATCTCAGTGAAATTCAATTGCATTCTGCTGAATGGACCTCCTGCTTTTCCAATGTGGCTCAAATTCACCACTGCCCCTTTTCCCACATTTAGCTGCTGAAAAATTATACAGCGATGACATACTGCCTCTGCTGCCTGACTGAATTTAGTGTTAAACCATTCAATCTTGAACAATCTAACCATGGCATCTCTCCCAATGTGGGCCTGTCCGTGATAATACCTGGCCATTTGGGAAAATAACCTATTTGGCAGGACCATCCGACCCTCCTCAGAAACCCAAATTTCATCAGGTCATTGAACACATTTCAATTTAACCCAAATATGTTTCTCTTCCTTGTCAACATTACTTTGCAATGTTTTTAACTCTTCCAGAGTATCGATCACTTTCAATGCAAAACTTATACATGTACTGTCTTCTTCTGACATCAGTTCCCACTTGTCTTTGAATGATATACAGTTAAGCGCGCAAAACCTTGCGACTTGATCTGCATATTAATTTCCCAGTGAGATGTAATCTTGTGCCTTTTGATGTGTGCTGCATTTTACCACAGCAATGTTTTCAGGTAACTGTATCGCATACAACAACTCCTTTATCTTGTCGCCATTTCTTACTGGGGTACCAGTAGAGGTCAGGAAACATCTTTGCGACCACAATTGGCCCAAATCATGAATAATTCCAAATCCATACTGGCTGTCAGTATAGATTGTGACTATCAGTCGTGCTCTAGTAAGAGCTACCAATTCTGCTACTTGTACAGAATATACACCTCGAAGCCAGAAAACTTCTAAGGTACCTGTGATTGTGCATACAGCATATCCTGCTCTCAAAGCCCCTGTACCATCTCTGAGACATGAGCCATCAACAAAGACAATTTGGTCCTTTTCTTCCAATCGAGTATCTCTGATATCAGGTCTTGGCTTTGTACACAGTTCAGTTACCTCAAGACAATCATGACAATCATGCTCGATATCTTCCTCTTTTTCAATTTCAACAGTATCACTTGGAAGTAATGTTGCCGGGTTCAACACTGTACATCTTTTCACTGTTACATTTGGAGAACCTAGAATGCTCGTCTCATACCTTGTCAGTCTGGCACCAGTCAAATACCTGCGTTTTTGTCCTTGTCAGTAAGATCTCAACAGAGTGCGTTACCATTACCGTCAAAGGATATACCATCACTACTCCCTCAAATTGAGAAAGATTTTCACCAACTACGACAACTGCACGCAGACACCCTGGTAAAGCTGCTGCGACTGGGTCCAAGGTAGCTGAAAAATAGGCTACTGGGCGATAAGCACCTCCATGGACCTGTGTCAAAACAGACAAAGAACAAGCATCACGTTCATGACAAAACAATGTGAATGGCTTTGTGTAGTCAGGCATTCCCAACGCAGGAGCTCTGCACAAACTCTCTCAACAAATCTTTCATCTGATCCTCATCTAAAGTTATGGGATCTGTAACATCTTTGTGTGTCAACTGCTGCAATGGTTTGGCAATCTCAGCAAAATTTGGAATCCACTGTCGACAATAACCTACCATTCCCAGAAACATCCTGACATCTCTCTGAAGTCGGAGGACTTCTCTACAGTATCACTGTAATCCTCTCTCTGGAGATTCTACTTGACCCTTTCTCAATCTGGTGTCCCACGTATTTCACTGACTTCTGTCAGTACTGCATTTTCAAAGGTGACACCTTATGTCCAAATTTTCCGAAATGATTTAACAGGGCAATCGAGTCATACTTACACTTGTCCCTTATCCTGGACACAATTAGCAAATCATCAATGTACTGCACTAGAGTTGATTGGTACAGTAGTTCCAATGACTTCAAATTCTTTTTCAGGATCTGATTGAACAGAGACAGTGACTTTGTTTACCCTTGTGGAAGCCTGCACCAGCTGTAGACTCTGTCTAGGAATTTGAAACTAAAAAGAAACTGACTATCCTCATGAAGAGGCACAGAAAAGAAAGCTTGTGACAAGTCAACCACTGTGAACCACTCAGCAGCACAAGGAATCTGAAACAGTATCACTGCTGGGTTCGCCACTACAGGACAATACTTAACCGCCATGATGTTCACTTTTCGCAAGTCCTGCACAATGCATACTTTCCCACAGAGCTTCTTTAAGCCCATTATCGGTGAATTAAATGGACTGCTCAACACTTCTTTCAAAACTCTTTGTTTCAGGAAATCTCCAATTATCTGTGCCACTTTCATCAAAACATCTTGTGCTATGTTATACTGTGGAAGCTGCGGAAACACTACATTCGGCTTCAAAGTAATGTTAATCAGTTCCACTCCCTTGATCAAACCTACTTCTTTACCTGTCAGATCCCACATGTTCTCTTGTACTGTTCCCTGCAAGTCTGCATGCAATTCTTTCACAGTAAACATTGGGAAAAACTCAATCAATGGGTACTCTCCGTTAACACTTTCAGTCTCAGTTTCAGGTGCTTCTTCTTCCTCATCATTGCTACTTGTTGGAACCTCTATTCCAGCAGTTGAACAACTAATTGAACATTTAGGCCCTCATTATGATCTTGGCGTTAAAGACAGCCGAGATCAGTGCTGGAGGTCAACAGAAGACCGCCAGCGTGACAGCCCCTCCACCGGCTGTATAATGTTTTCACTGCTGGGCCGGCGGGTGGAAACAGCGTTTCCACCCGCCGGCCCAGAAGGGTACAGGGCCTTTACATGGACGGCAACTCCAAATGGAGCCGCCGCCAAGGTTGGTGTGCGGCAGGTGCAGCAGCACCTGTCACGCAGATCACAGCCCGTTAATCAGGCAGTGACCTGCGTGACGGGGCACTGCAGGGGGACCCCTGCACTGCCCATGGGCATTGCATGGGCCCCGGAGCACCCCTTCCGCCAGCCTTTCCCTGGCTGGAAAGGCTGGGGGAAACAGGGTACATTATCCGGAGGGCAGCGCTGCTTGCATTGCTGCCCTGTCGGATAATGCAATCCGCCATCGGCAGGCTCCCTGTCGGTGGCAGCCTGGCAGTGGCGGAGGACCGCCTGTGGCAGTCTTCCCTTGTTATTTATATGGCGGTCGAGACCGCCATGCTGGTGGCAGTAATTACCACCGCCGCCAGCATGGCGGTCTCGACCGCCATGTACATGATGAGGGCCTTAGTTTTACACAGTAAGTCCCTCCCCAGTAGGGATACTGGACTTGAGTCCCAGACTACAAACTTGTGCAGTCCCTGGAAGTTGCCAATCTCAACCTGTACTGGATCTGTGATCGGATTTGTCAATTGTCTGTTTGCTACTCCCACAACCTGAACTGTCCTACCTGAAAGAGGTAAGTTTGGAACTTTTGCACTTCTCACTGTACAGCGTGTAGCTCCTGTGTCCACTAAGAATGAGACTCTGTGACCCACTCCCGCTTCCAGTGTCCCACGTTTCCGCACAGATGACACAGTAACATCTTTTTCATCCCTTGAACATCATTTTGAACCACTGCAGTATTCAAATCCGGACCACGAGTCATGTAGACTCCACAACCCCTACCTCTCATCTGAGGTTGGAACATGACAGTTCCCTGCTGCTGCGGTATCTGTTGCACTAAAGCTCCCTGCACTTTTGTCTGAGCTGCCTTGATTTGCATCACCATTGCTTTCTCCTTCAGCTTTTTCTGCTTCAACTCAATCTCATCACTACAGTATTTTGCATACTGCAACACCTCATCAATCGGCTTTGCTTGCCAGCAAGTCAAATGACTTTTAATCATCTGCCCTATTTCAGGTCTCAATCCTTCGACGAACCTGAACACGAAGTGCAACATGTCTTTTGTCTCAATTGCATCTTTACCACTGTACTCCTTGAACACTTTCAACAATCTCTCATAATAGGTATGTATTGACTCTTTCGCCTGCTGCACTGTCCTGTCAATCCTCTGTCAGTCAATATTTTTAGGTGAGATTCTCGTCTTCAGGAACTCAATCACCTTACAGTAATGTTTAATCACTTCAGGTGATGGTGCACCTGTAACTCTATCCGTTTCCGGTTCACTCGTCGGCCAGTCCACTGCTCTCTTGCACTCAATCCACAAATCTGCTGGAACCACTATTTCCAACAAGGTATTCAGGTCTTCCCACAGACATTTAGAAAATTTCACAAATCTGTCTGCTGGTACCACTCAACCGGTTTCTCTCTCAGTTTTGGATAATCATTTGTGAATGACAAAATATCACTCCTGTGCCATGGAACATGAACAAACTGCCCTCCTGGAATTTCCCTCATCGGTAGAATTTTTACTGGTTCCTTTTCTTTCTGAGCACCTTCAGGCCCTTCTTGTGAATCTCGTTTCCGTTTATCCTTCTTCTTTGCCCATCTTCCTTTTCACTTTTCTAATGCTCCCCAAATCTGAGCACTCTGCAATAATTCTTTTAGATGCGCCTTCATCCCTGCTGACCTTATGTGCTCAAAATCTTTTGCCTCAAAGTCTAACCTGTAACTTCTTTTCAAATGCTTTGTTTTCTCAATTTCTGTCATGCTTTTCTGCCAGGTGTGCCAATTTCTGGTGTATCTTGCCCACTTGTCTCGTAATTCTCAGACATAAGTACCTTAGCTCTTCTTCTGTATAGGATTCTAACCTATTCACTCCCATTGTCCCTTCAACTAGCTTTGTTATTATTGGCGTGGCCAAGATGGCGGCCGGAGCGGGCGCTTGAGAAAAGAGCTCCGCTCGCGGCCCTCCTTCTTGCCGAATATCCTGGTCCCTGGTCGGCCATAAAATGCTGAGGCTACCCCCCCAGTGCCGGGGGCAGCCCTCAAGGACACAAAAGTAGCTGCGGATGGCCCCGTGATCAACTGCTGGATTCGAGGAAGCAAGACGCGCCTGGTGCTGTGGATCGGGAGGTGAGGCGGCCCTCCCGCGGCCGGCGAGACGTGAGCACGGCGGTCGGGTCGCCCCGTTCGGCTTCCCCGTGGGATCGCCGGGGGGGTCGAGGGCTGTTGGGCCTGGACTGCGGTGGGCCCTGGGAGCGGGCCTGCTGGCTGGGGCGCGGCCTGGGGGACGCCGCGGCTTCCGGTTCGGCCGCGCTCCATCGGAGCAACAAGAAACACGGGGGGCGCGCGGCAGTGAGCGAGCCCCCCCTGATATGGCTTAGCATCCCTACAGCTCCACGTGGCCCCCCTACCAAGAACTGGTAGCAGCGTCGTGCGGTGACGCTGCGGCGGGAGCACTGGGCGGTGTTTCCTTGCGGGGTCGGGCCTTGGACGTGTCGGCGCCGGGAACGGGCGTCTGGCTCGCCCTGGCACTCCGCCCTTGATCTGTGGAGGTGGCCGGCGGACGCGTGCCCGGGTGGAGTGGGGGCCTCGGCGTGCCTTTGGTGGAGTGTACCGGGCCGGCTGGGGGGACCTTCGGCCTCTCCTCCCGTGCAGGGCACTGGGCCAGTGACCACGACCCTCAAGCACCAGCACCCAGCACAGAAGATAAAAAAGTAGGAAGCAGAGGCGGAGGAACGGGAAAGAAAGGAAGAAGGAAAAAAATTACAAAAAATAAAATAAAAATATATAAACAAAAAAGAGAGGAGGAGCCAATAAAATCAGAATAAAGGAAAAAAGAAATAAAAAAGAAAAAAAAAAAAGAATGAAAAAAACAAAAACAGGAAGAAGATAAAGAAATTGAAGCAAGTAGATTGTGAGCGCTGGCACAGAATAAATTAAACGCACATAAAACAACCACGTTGGGTCACCAAAGTATCAAGCCACAAGCAAATAAGTGAAAAACCCAACGCACCTGTACCAGGCCAGTGGCATTCAGCTCTCTGCCTTGCAACGAGGAGGGCCTCAGTCAACAAATTAACATACTAACTCCTAATATCCCTGAAAATAAGCAACCACGCCTGGACCACTGATAACGCTAAAATCACCCACTTTGACGTGCGTGGCTCTGCTTCGCCCCACCAGTACACATAGCTGATTTCACACGGCCTAATTCTCCCCGGTCGCATAGTGGTCACAATGGTCAAGCCTAAGCATTCCAAAACAGGGACTTCTGCGGAGGGAGATACCCCCCCCTCCATGGGCCAACTGGACATGCAAAAGGCAACGCAACTTCAACTGAGCGAGACGCTACGCGCACACTCCCAGCAATTTGATAAAATTATGCAGGCAATTATGGAAACCAAAACTTCGCTAGAAGGGAAAATTGATGCCGCAGTGCTGGAGGTCTCCCTACTCCGAGCTGACCACCGCAAACTGTCTGACAGAGTGCATAATGCTGAACTGTCGCTAGAAACGGTTCACTCGGAAATGAAAGACATGAAAAGCAAATTCAAACAGATGGAAACTGAGTTGGCACAGCTACAACGCCGAGCTGAAGAAGCAGAGGGGCGCTCAAGACGTAACAATATCAGATTCATTGGCATCCCAGAACGATTGGAACTACCCAAAGCCGAGGATTTCTTAGAAAACTGGCTGAAAGAAATAATGAAAACTCAGGATGCCACAAAATCACCAATGATAGAGAGAGCCCACAGAATACCGGGCAGACCCCCTCGGCCTGGAGCGCCACCCCGACCCATGATAGCTAGATTTCTTAACCACAGAGAAAGAGATTCTGTTCTTCAACACTTTAGATCTTCCAGTCAAATCAGCTTGGAAAATAATAACATATCTGCATACCCGGACTATACGCTGGAAGTACAACGTAGAAGAGCAACCTTTGTAAAGATCAAACAAATCTTGCGACAAAATAATATAACTTATTCTCTCATGTTCCCAGCCCGCCTGCGTATCACCATAGATGAGAAAACGCTCATATTCCCTACCCCAGAGGATGCATGGACTTGGATTCACGCTAAAGGTTTGATCAGCCCGCCAACGGAAAAGACAACAACTGAGGACTGGATAACACCCAGCTCCAGGAGGAAAAAAAAACAAAGCAAGACCACATTGCGCCCAACGAAATCGCAAATGGAATCAGAGCAAGCTCAAATATTAAGGGAAACTAGCTCCTTCACTCGACCACAATCCAAAACCCGAAGTGACACAGATGCTACAGACAGCGGATCCCCAGGAGGGGAATCAAGTGCATCCTCCTCCTTCCTACTGGCCGGCCCTGACCTTACACCGCGCGTTGCGGATGATCTCTAGACCTCGTGAGGGAATATGAACTGCGCCACAGACACGAGTCCGGCGTTGGGACACGCGACCTTCCGCCCTTATGCGGCCTGGAGCGGTGCTTGGTGGTTTCTTTGGGATGGGAACTGGCCGCTAGCTTCCTTGACTGGGACTAACAGGGTAACCAAAGCGGTTGTACTTACAATTTGGACCGAGCAGGGACAAAATTATCCTGGA
This sequence comes from Pleurodeles waltl, assembly GCF_031143425.1. Classification (NCBI taxonomy): domain Eukaryota; kingdom Metazoa; phylum Chordata; class Amphibia; order Caudata; family Salamandridae; genus Pleurodeles; species Pleurodeles waltl. The sequence goes on along the minus strand of NC_090444.1, from coordinate 267,481,179 downwards.
GACGGGTCGGTTCCCGCCCGGCTATACCAAAACCACGCTCTCCGACTACCAAGTCACTCCCGAATGGAACTTAACTTCGCAGTTTGCAGTTTAGGCACCAGTTGTGCCACTATGTTTATCTCCGGGCTTTACCCGAAATATCCTTTTGCCTATTATTTTTTTTGCTCTCATTTTTATTATTCTCTTATGATAATGTTGTTTTGTAGGACTGGGGGGGCTGGCGGGCGGGCGCTGATGGCGGAGGGGAGACGTGGGTGGGCAGCGCGCACTAGACTAACAGCAGTCTCTGGACGCGTCACGGGATTGACCCAACTGTACAAAAAATAGGTGTGCAACAACCTAACTTAACATGACAAAAAAGGAACCAACATATAATATAATGACGTGGAATGTTAAGGGTATGGCGGGCATAAGAAAGCGCAATAGGATACACGCGCACCTAAAGCGTCACAATATTCATATAGCCATTCTCCAAGAAACGCACATTACCCCTGTAGATATTCCCTGGCTGGAAAGAAAGTGGGGCGGGCAGGTCCACGGATCGGGAAATTCATCATACGCAAGAGGGGTTTTGATATGGATAGCCCCGGGGGTCCCGTACACTGTGCGGCGCGGCGTTTCTGACATAGAGGGCAGATACATACATTTAACAGGCCACTTAGATGGGGAACCAGTAACACTGAACGGACTGTACGTCCCGAACATCGGACAAAGTGAATTCCTACACAAAACAATCTCACACTTCTCAAACGACCTACCCTCTACATGTATCTGGGGCGGGGATATGAACTGCGTTCCACATATAGATACGGATAGATCACACCCCCCCATAGCAGCCTCCCAAGCAATCAAAAATTCGCAGATGCTGCGTCAATGGATGGTAGACCACCGTCTCATAGATACCTGGAGGCATATACACCCCCATGATCGCGAATACTCATACTACTCCCCAGTACACCTCCTCCACACTCGCATAGACCTTATCCTCATCTCCCAAGACATCACTCACAAGATCACTAGCGCTGATTACACCGCTAGGGTAATCTCAGATCACTCCCCTCTCATCGCTCATTTCAGATGGGGCAGCCCGCGCACATGCATCCCAACTTGGCGCCTCCAGTCCCGATTGCTACAAGACCCCCCTTTCCGAGATGAATTAGCCATACACATATCCTCTTACTTCATCCAAAACAAGGGGACAACGGGCTCTAGATCAACAGAATGGGACGCACATAAGGCAGTCATACGAGGAACATGCATCTCAGCAACAGTCGGCGCGCGTCAAACACTAGCACGTGAGCTTAGTAACTTAGAAAAGGAAGTACATTCTTTCGAGAAAGACTTCGCCAGGGGCGAGATTACACACACAGAACTAGCTGGAAAGCGCGCACAATGGCACGAAGCTGATAGACGACTAGGTCTGTTTGATCATCGACACTACATAGCTCGTAACCACGCAGAGGGTGACAGATCGGGTAAATTACTGTCATGGCTCATACACAATGGTGGCCGGAAATCCCCCATAGGAGCCATCCGATTAGAAACAGGTCTAATAGTAAATGCACAGGCCGATATCAACCTAGCCTTTAAGGAGTATTACAGCACACTATACAAAGCTCCCGTCCCCCCACCCGAAACATCACTGAGCGAGTTTTTTACTGATATCGAGCTGAAACAACTAACGACCGCTCAGGTTGCAGACCTGGAAAGACCAATTGATATTAATGAGATACAGCAGGCCCTAAAACAATTGCCGCATGGCAAAGCACCAGGCAACGATGGACTGCCTATTGAATACTATAGCATGTTCCCGACTCAAACACTAACCCCATATCTAGAGATGCTGACGGAGGCGCTAGAGCGTGGACAACTACCAGACACATGCCGTGAAGCGCTGATAGCAGTGCTACCTAAGCCGGGGAGAGACCCATTGGATGTACGTTCATATAGAGCACTATCACTACTGAACACAGACTGTAAGCTACTCGGTAAACTGCTAGCCAACCGTTTGCTCCCATGTATGCCGGACCTGATACACCACGACCAGGCTGGATTTATACCTGGCCGGAGCACATTTAGCAATATTCGAAACTTATTGCGCCTTATGGCGAACTCACGAACGGATGACTATGCTCAAGTGGCAGTATCACTGGACATAGAAAAAGCATTCGACACGCTGGGTTGGCCCTTCTTGATGGAGACGTTGCGCCGTATGGGCTTCGGTCGAACATTTATCAGATGGATAGAGGTACTCTACACTAACCCTTCTGCAAGAGTCAAAACGGGCGACACGATTTCGCAACCGTTTAAAATAGAGAGAGGAACCAGGCAGGGCTGCCCATTATCCCCGCTTTTATTCGCCCTCGCAATCGAACCCTTAGCAGCTCACCTACGAGCGGTAGCCCCTGCATGGGGCATCCGAGACGACCACACACACCGTATAGTGTCGCTATATGCAGACGATGCACTTATTTTCTTACGAGATCACCAAAAATCCCTACCTGAAGTGCTGAAGTTACTGCACAGGTTTGGCATGTTGGCCGGACTCAAGGTAAATTGGTCTAAGTCGTGCATATTCCCTATGTGTCCTGTCCCTGAAGCACACAGATTATCCTCCAACCCTGGCGAACTGAAATGGTGTTACACAACTTTCAAATACTTGGGTGTAAACATATATCACGACGCACGAGATCTCAGGGACGGCAACTTGGGGCAGGCGATTCGATCCATTAGAGGCTCCCTGCCCTTCTGGTGCTCACTCCCTCTATCACCATTGGGCAGAGTAGCCATAGCGAAGATGGTGATCCTGCCCCGATTGTTGTACTTCTTCATGGCCCTCCCACTGACTCTCCCAGCCTCTTTCTTTAAACCTCTGAATAGCCTATTAATAAATCTCATATGGGGCAACGGCAGACGGCGAGTGGCACTAACAAAATTACACCACCCACTAACAATGGGTGGAATGGGAGCGCCTAGATTCGAAATGTACTACGCAGCTTCCCAGTTACAATGGATCTCATCCTGGCTAAGCCGTCCAGACGGAGCTGAATCACAGATGATCCACTCGTCTTTGGGGAACAGGGGCTTAATACAATACTTGATGAATCGCGAATCCCCCAAACACCCACGCAACATACTACTGAAAATTGCGCACTGGATATGGGGCCACCATGTGATCATGAACAATAAAACACCACAATATTCCCCCAGGCTTCCATTTTTGGCCATCTCGAAAATAGCCAACATAGCAGCTAGAGTTGGCCTGAACAGTTGGTCAGAAAAGGGAATACGCACCATCGGCGACATCTATAGTGAAGGACGCCTCCTAACTTTCAATACACTAATTGATAAATATGAACTGGGGCGCGGAAGCTTTATAGCATATGGAGCTGTACGCCAGACACTAAGGTTTTGCTGGGGCAATGAAAACTCAGAACCAAATATCTCCCCTAGACTGCATGAGTTGCTAGGTAGCATAGAAGATTCAATAAATGTGTCAAGAGCATACATAATCTTAACTTCTTGCGCTGAAGATAAACAAGTACAATCAAAGAACAAGTGGGATGCAGTGCTAGCAGAGCCTCTACCACAACCCGCTTGGAATCAGGCGTTGACAATGACAAAAGAAGTATCACGCAACCCGCGTTTTCGCTATACCCAGTTTAATTATTTACATCAAACATATTTATCACCTCACCGAATAACCCGTATTTTCCCCCACTCAAAGCAAACATGCCCTAGATGCGCCACCCCCGAAGCCACCTTTTACCACATGACCTGGGAATGCCCCCCAATCCGGAAAGTATGGGAAGACATAATAGTACTGCTTGTTGATTGGACAGCTGTTGAAATGTCCCCCACCCCGGAGCTGTGTTTGCTGGGTGTAGGTCCAAGCCTTAAAAGACGGAAACAAACCCTAAGATGCATAGCGCTGGCACTGGTGTTGTACAGACGCCTCATAGCCATGCACTGGAAGGCACCAGCCGCGCCGAGCATTGAACAATGGCGATCGGAGCTGCGGCGTTGGGCCAGGGCCGAAGCCGACACGCTGCAGCTCCTATCAACAAAGGGTGTTCTGGTCAAAGGTCTTGACACCTGGAACTCTTTCGTAGCAATAATAGAAAGAAAAGATGACGAACGCCCGCCCTGAACGATCCCCCCAACGAACATTAAAATCTGCATTTTATAGTCCTAAATAGCTGTAACCCCCCATTGATAGCGCGCAACCACCCTCCATCAGGCTCGAATCAGAATGTCAAATAGAGGAAGGCGGACAGGAGCTGGGGGAGACAACATGAAACCGTATAACCTAGCAGGCGGTAACCAACTAGCAATAGCACCAGCACACAAAGGGACGCATGACCCAATGCTCGCGCGCGTGTCTTCCTTTCCTCCTCTGCCCCCGTTTCCTCCGTCTTGGGGGCCCCCCCCGGCCTTTATCTCCCCCCCCACAGTAATTCCCCTCTTTCTCTTTCTTTCTTTTCTCTTTCTTTTTAATGCAACAGGATGCTTTAATATGATGTCCAGTCAGGACTATTCCCCCCCCCTGCTCCAGCCCGTGGCAACACGTGCTCTCTGGCAGTGGCGCGGAAGTGGGCGAAGTACAGCATAGCCCAGTCATGGTACATAAGCCGTCTAGGGTGATGTGATGAACGAACCTGTTGCAAATGTTATTCTTATTGACAGCTTTCACTTGTGTAATTTTGTTGTGTGATAATAAATAATAAAAACACATTTAAAAAAAAAAAAAAACTAGCTTTGTTATTTCTGTAGCCAGTCTTCCATGGTTTATCTGCTCTTCACCATTGGAAGTATTTTGAGGAGTATTCAAACTATCCAACCACTCATTCAAGTGCTGTGCTGTCAATATCTGTAATGAGATATTACTCGCATTCAGTAATGGCACCTGTTGTACCGCTGCACCTAGAGTCTGTGGTGTCAAAAGCTTCAGGCTCTGACTTGCACTCAGGCCATTTACGGCATCTGGAAGAGTAACAAGTGGACTAAGATGCATTAATGGTCTAGATCCATCAAAGGTCTGACCCATAGACGATATCACCTGCACATGATCACTCACTCCCTTCCTCACAGGCTCTGTGACAATTCACCCTGTTCTCCTGTAATCGGCTTCTTTTGTGAAAATAATGGTACCGCTGGACCAACAGTAATCTGCAACGATATTGCACCTGGTGCTGCTCTGACACTTGCATTTTGAGGAAGGATTACTCCCATGTTCTGATTCATCACTGGTGTCACTTCGGACTGTGTTCCTGTCATTGGTGTGAACTTCGGCAAACCCTGTGTCTGTACCTGGGGCAACAACATTGGAGTCGGCTCAGTCTGAACTAGCATTGGCCTTGGAACCAGTTGCTCCGACGGCACCACTAAGTTCGAAGTTGTCTCAAGAATTGGTACATCTGGATAAGTTCTTTGTATCAATGGGGGGTGAATCTGCGCTTGGACCACCGAAGTAGTCACTGCATTAGGAGTACTCTGCACTACCCCTTGTATCTGTCCATTATCTGTCTGTACTGGTCCCACTGTTCCCGTCACTTGTGCTGGAGCAGTCGGAACAGAACTAGTACTTAGACCCCCTTCATACGCCGCATATGGTGGAGGTCGATCCCTCAATATCTGTGTAATAAGATCCTCAACATCTGAATCTTCTTCTTCTACATAAGTCTTTCTCTTCTTCTTATCTCTTGAACCCTTTTCACTATTGTCATCATCCTCTTTTTAATCTGACTCATCTTCTTCTGCAATAGCAGGAAACAATCTAACACCCTGTAACGTTGTCATTCTCCACTTCTTCTGTTCCCAATCCCACCTTGCTTCTGCCAAGGACTTCTCTCCCTTCGTTACTTTTCTTTGGAACTTCATCTCTTGCTGCTGTCTGGCTACGAGTTCCCAAACTGCTAAAGCCTCAAACCGTGCTGGTCTCGGAAGTGGCTTTGTCTCATATAATGTAATTTGCAACTGATCCAAAATTCTCAAATTAAACGTTCTATGCTCTGGAAACGCCAAAGCTCCCGGTTTCTCTGTCAATTTGCACCACTGCTTTAACCAAAGACATGGTGCGACACCTCACTCCTCCATCACAATATATGCCGGAGAATTTTCCGGTGGGGTAGGCTTCCCAACTGTCGCCTTAATGTAAGGATCACCCTTCATGGCACTTCTGAACGCTTTGAAAAACTTCATTTTGCTATCTTTTGTGTATTCGATTCAATAAGGAAATTACTTTTACTCCCAAGATTCCTTTCACCTGCTTACTCAACCAGTTGTCTCTTACGGACAGCTGCCAATCCACTCGAGACTCTTCTCATTAACCAACCTATCCCAGCGCAGCTCACTCTGATGTCGCACTCACACACTGCGGCTGACGAAGTCTTGAGGCTTGTCCTCCTAAACTTCAACTCACACGGAACTAATGCAAAATTATTGCGAGCGCTAACTAAAAACCATTAACCAAAAACAAACCTGCTGGTTTACTACAGGAAGGTACACAATCGCTTCTGAGACTTTACGGATTTTCACTAATGGCCCTTTCGCTCATGTAGCTATTCCTCTTTCTCAGTCTCCCACATTTGCAAGCCAAATTTGTCCCGCAAATTTTACTCTCAACTGATCAATGGGTCTGTCTTGGCGCACACAGGACTCGTCAAATCCTATTCATCACGAGAAGAATACAAATAAACTACAGTTCATGGTCCTAGATAGATTGGTAGCAACCGGCAACCAATGTAGGGCCCTCGAGGCAGGGGAGATGTAGGCTTGTGGCTTTACATGTCAGAGTAGTCTGGCAGCAGAGTTCTGAATCCATTGTAGTCTTTTCATGGTAGATAGAGATGATCCATGGTGGAGGCCATTGGCGAAATCCAGTTTAGGCAGTACAATAAAGATAGTAGCTAGAACTTGTGTGGAAATCTCAGATGGGGGAAGATGCATCGCAGAGTTTTCATGGTGATAAAGCTTGAGTTTGCTAATTCGTCCACTTGGGCATTTATTGTTAACTTGGAGTCCATGGTAATTCCAAGGTTTTTTTCTTCCTTAAATACATTAGGAGATGGTCCCAGATCTTCAGTCCAGGGTCAGGCCATGGGTCATAATTTTTCCAGTTGCCACATGTAAGTATTTTTTTTTGGAAGCATTCAGTTTGAGTTGGCTCTGTGTCATCCAAAGAAAGTATGGAGTTATCTTCAATGAATTGTGACATCTGGGTGAATGCTGCTCTTTCTATCAGTTTGAAGGAAAGGTCCATTTGTAAGTGGTCTGTAGTTGTTGGGGTCATGCAGGTCCAGGTTTTTTTCTTTAATAATGGACGTATGTTTGCCTTTTTAGGTCTTCTGGAAAGATTTCTGTAGTCAAGGAATTATTGATAATTAATATTGTATAATTAAATATTTAATTGATTAATAATGATATCAACTGTGTAATATATATATATATATATATATATATATACACACACATATATATATATATATATATATATATATATATATATATATATATGGTATGGGCTGTTGGGTTTGTAGGGTTGCTGGGTGGGGGAGGGAAGCAAAGTAAATATTAATTAATAATTGATAGTTAATTATCAATTATGTAAATTGTGTTATACTTATTTTCATTATGAGTTGCTAGGCCCGTATGGGTTTAGGGTGGCAAGTTACTTAATAATTAAATAACCATTATTTTTAAAGTGAAAAGTATGCCATTTGTTATTAATTTTGTAACTTGGTGTGGCAGGCTGAACGGTATAAACAAGACTGAGATCGGGTAGTACGGTAAGTAAGGTTTTTTTTATTGTTTTCCTTTTCCTTTTCTTTGGTTCCAAAAGATTACAGTCTACTATAGGGTCTTAGGGCTGTGGTTCTTCTCTTCTTCTAACTCTGTCTTTTCTTCTTCTTCTTGCCTCCTAGGTCGGTGGATTCTGGGGAACTCGGGCGGCTCCAGTGGATTACAGGCAAGAGAAACAGAAGAACGCCAAGGTAAGTGACTGGGTATTTCTGGGGTTTCTCTTCCTATAGAAAGGGGGAAAGGTATGCAGGGAGATAGGGATAGAGTGCTGATACACCAGTGCAAGGGGATAATAGATAGTGGTGACGTGGTTTAGTTAACACACTGTGTTCCCGGGTTGGGCAAGATAGCCAGTCTCCCTTTTGGTTACTGAGGCTGCGCCCCTCCCCTTTTCACCTCTCACACCTCCCCAGTTCCCTTCCCCAGTGGCTTTTTAGCTCTAAGTTCTTTTGTCCCCAAGAGGGACCGTACCTTTGCAAGCCACGACCCTCCGGGGTCGTGGCTGGCTCCTTGGTTCTCCGGCTCCGGTTCTTCTCCATGTGTGGTCTCCTTCTCCTCGTCTCCTGCTTCGGCTGCTTCCTTGCCTGTCTCGTCACGCTGCTCCGCTACTCCGGAATTCGGCTCCCACTCGTTCTCTCCTTCAACTCCTTCCACCCCTTCCTCGCGTACCGTCCCCTTTTTACTCCCGACGGCCCGGAAGTCCTCGAGCGTTTCCCTGGAAACAGGGAAGCGCGTCATCGACGCCGAGAGCGTTCCCATGGCAAAGCGGAACTGACGTGTCGGGTTTGCCCGCCACGGAGTTGGATGACGCTGGCAGAGACGTGGTCGGGGCGGCCCGATCACACTTGGTTAATTGTTTTTTAATTTGTTATGGATATATATATTATGTTAAGCAATAATGTTTATATTAAGAGTTTTATATTTTTCTAAATTAATATATTTATGCAAATATGTAAAGTGTTTGAAGTGTAACTACTGTTGCTTAGGTTGGAGGTGGATTAGTAAATCTTACCGCTCCAAAGTCCATCCCTTTCCTTACTGTTGAATAGACTGGAGTGGGAAAAGTACATTTGACCCCTCCGAAGTTGAATGCTTTTCCTATTGTTGCTTAGACTGGACTTGGAATAGTGTGTGTTATTCCCAAACTCAAATACATTTCCTCATATTGTTTAAATACATTAATTATTAATATTTGCTTATAGTTTTTATTTTTTATGTTATTTGCTTATATTTATTTCACAAATGTTTATAATATTTTTGTAAATGTTTTTTAATCGTTTTTTATTTGATAGTAATTTATATAACACTTTGGAATTTAATGGCTAATATTTAAATAATCAAAAATAATACTGTAAAATATATATTTTTATTAGTTGGGTTTTATATATATATATATATATATATATATATATATATATATATATATATATATATATATATATATTGTAGAACAAAGTGGTCGAAGAGTTGCTGGGCGGCGCACTCCACTGCCGGTGACAGTGACAGAGAGGACCAATCTCGAAAATATATATAATACCAAAAGGATTTCACTGCACTCCACGAGGTAAAACTAATGAGTATATTAGGAAAGAAGCAGTAGATTGAGAATGTATGACTCTAGCTTAATGATAGATGCAGTATAAAACACAAAGTAGCCCTTCCTTTATTGAGCAAATTACTAACAAGTAATACCTTTAACTGTGTAATAGAATTAGTGCAGTATTAGAAATAACAACAGAAAATAAAGCAGTGTTAAATTGACAGTCGGAAAGGATTGGAGTCATGTATTGTGAAATGGGAATTTTAATTTTAATTTTAATCTGTGTAAACTACGATATCCAGAATGCATTGTGCATGAGGAAGGGATATTGAGTATAAAAAGAAAAAGTAAAAAGGGACTCACTTACCGTGACCAAGACTCCTTGGTGAGTTGAAACACGTTGGTGGTTGTTACTGCAATAAAATACATGCTACTTATACCTCGTGGAGTGCGGTGAAATCCTTTTGGTATTATTATACATATATATATATACATATATATATATATATCTATATATATATATATATATACACACATATACATATATGTATGTTTATATATATATATTTTTGTATAGTATTACATATTAGTGAGATTTAACTAACATCATAATATTTAAGATTTATTACTTTAGCGGGGGTAGCCTATTCACGAACCATGGCGGTCGCTCCTTAGATGACCTCCAGCGTCCTGCACCAAATCCATTTTACATTCAAAGGAAATCACGCTGACATGCTACTGAGCACGGAGCAGATGTGCACGCTGAGGGACAAGCCTGCTGCCTGTTTCTGTCCTCATAGTGGCAGATGTGCGCAGGGTACCTGGTCCGGCTCGCGCTCGCTACTTTGCAGCCTGGTGGTTGCTAACGGGGTCCGCAAGCAGAGTTGCAGCCCCAGGATCAAGTTGCGGTTCTCCTGTGGGCGATGCATGCAGGCTCACCCCCGCTGCTTCTCCTAGGCCCTTCACCGGAGATGAGTGTGGAGGGGGCGGCTGCTGAAGTGGGTTGCTATCCAGATCTGTTGGGCTCGGCTGTTTGACCCGGAGACATATGATGACCACAGCCTTAGGGGGCAGTCACCCGAATTCAGCGGTTGGGTCGGAATGTTGTGACGATGCTGCAGGGGCGCGCAACTCCATATCCTATGCGGCAGTCGGGTCAGACGGTGAGGGAAAGCATGCACTTGGGCAGCCAGCCCTGACTGGAGTGCTGGGGCACCCTGGCCCTCCTTCTCCGAACCACCGGAAAAAATACAGGTATCCCTCTCCCCTGCTCGCCTTCCTACTACTGGAGCCATACTGAACCTTTCCCCTTGAGGGTGTCCCATGACTCCTTACTCTGTGACTACCCTAGGGTTATATTCCCAGACTACACTGTGTCCAGCAGCAACGTCGATCCTTTCAGAGATTAAATAGAAACTCCAGGCCTTGGGAGTGCAATACATGTTGCTCTTTGTAGGACACCTCAAGGTTCTGTTTGGGGGCAAATCCTTGTTCTTCGATACCCTGGAGGCGGCCTGTAAGTGGGCAGAGAAGAGGCCTCGTATGGACTGGGGTGATGCCCCATCTAGGGTGGAGGTCCCCCCAAATCTGGACACTCCTCGGGAGAAAAAAAAGATTGCAGAGTCGTCACAAGCAGCCTTGCTACAAGCATGAAGCCCATCAATTTGAGACAAAGGCAATCTCACTCATCAAGTTGGAGTTGGAACTGCTGGCCCTTCATCCCCGGTCCGAGAATCCAATTCAGACTTTAGCCCACCTATGTACACCTGCCAGTTACTGCGTCTTCTTGATGCCGTCCCCTCTTATATCGTGTGCCACTTTCGTATGCACATACGATGGTGATGGCGATTGTTGAATAAGTGTTGGCTTTTTGTTCAGGTTACTACTAAGCTATCTTATCTACTCATTTGCTTTGTGTGTTCAGTAATGTGTTAAGGCTGTTTTCCCTTACAGCCATGTTGGTTTGGGTGTGGGGCGGGTCCTGTGGGCTCACCTTCCGTTATCGGTGGACCATTTGCTCACGCTCCCTAGTTTATGGGTGGGGTTTTAGTTGTGTTCAGTTTTGTAAGACAGTCAGAGAGGGACTCACTCTCCAGTATGCTCAGTTAGTGGCATCCTGATTTTCGGTCTTCAACAGGTACTTCTAGTTTTCAAAGTGTGGGGGGTGAAGGGATGGGGGGTTTAGTTTTCTGATCTATGATTTGCATTTAATTATTTCCCCCTTTCTTTCCTTTTCTCCTTTGCACCACTGCTGGCACACACACACCACTGCCCACGCTCTGCGCTCACTTCCCAGGACCAATGTCATCCTTACTCGCTATTCCCCAAGGCGGCTGACCTATCTTGAGATGAAAGACCTGGGTCCTTTTGGCTGCTCACCTGGAATGTCAACAGTTTATTTGACAAGATCAAGCAAGGTGTTGCCTTGAGAGCTGCTCAGAAGGCTGGTCCTGACTTCCTACTCTTGCAAACAACCCACTTTCTGGGTAACAAATGCCCCTTCTTGGCCCGACTAAGATTTGACTGGGTGTTTCACTCTGTATTTCACAGGGGATGAAGGGGTGTAGGTATACTTATCAGAAGACACGTCCTGTATCATCATCTCTGGACCTAGCATGACGTCTGGGGCTGATACATCACAAACTCTGGTCTTCCCAAGGGCGACCCTTCTTTCTCATCAATGTACATGCATCCTGTAAACTGAGGTGCGTTTACACTACGTACATGCCGTGATGGTGGAGTTCCCTGTGGGACCCTGAATGCTTTAGGGGGGAACATGGAATGTATGGTCTCATTACGGCTGGACCAGTCACTCAGGAGTCCGTAAGCCTCCTTGTCACATACACCTCTGGATCATTTTATCAACAACATGGGTTTAATCGATGCTTGGCATTTTTGTCACCCCACGGAATGGGAGTATGCATTCTTCTTAGGGGTCCAAAAGACCTTTCCTCACCTGGACCGTCCATCCAGACCAGGAGGCGGCATAGCCATCGCCCACAAGACCACCTTCTGACTAACGATCAACACACAGGAATTCATCCCCCTCATGGAGCACCTACATCTTCCAAGTGCACACCACCCCTAAGACCACCAACCGCGGTACCCTCATCTAAAGATCACCCAGACCACGTTCCGCGACTCCACTGTCGACATCATAGCCCCCCACGCACTCGCCTCCAGCAACTACATACTCCTCGGCGACTTCAACTTCCATTTCAACTATCTCAGTGAACATAACACCTCATCGCTACTCGAGAACCTGGACACAATCAGGCTCAAGCAACTGGTCACTTCAACAATGCACACTGCATGACACACTCTCTACCCCATTTTCTGTACCAGCAGCGTCAGCATCGACGACTCAACCCTGCTACACTGGACCGACCACCACTGCATCCACTTTTCCATCTCCACACCTACAGCACACACTCACACAACGCGCCCCTCAAGCAGAAAATGGAACCAGACCTCGGAGGAGCAACTCATCAGCAACTTGCCACCCCCTGACACAAAAGATGCCCACACCTCAGCACGCAACCTCCACAAATGGATCACCGACTGAGCTGACACCCTAGCTCCTCTCTGAATGACCACAGGGAAACACTCCTCCAAGAAAGCCAGCAGGTTCACCCGGCACTCCAGGAATCAAAGCACTCATGCAGGAGACTGGAGAAGAAGTGGAGGAACAGCAAATTCCCGGAAGACCTTGCATCCTTCAAATCCAGCACAAGATCCCACCATGGCCTCATCAGATCCACCAGGAAAACTGCCCTGCATGACCGCATCAACACGACCACACACAACACTAAAGAACTTTTTAACGTCATCAAAGAATTCGCCAAACCAGAAGCCGAGTCCACCAACATCCCTCCATCTCAGGAGCTCTACGATAGACTGGCCACCTTCTTCCATCAGGACAGGACAAGCAGAATACAGAAGTCAGGCTCCCGTCAGACCGGTCAGAACCTATAGACATCAGCAGTGGAGTACCCCAGGGATCATCATTGAGCCCCACTCTGTTCAACATCTACATGACCCCGCTCGCCCTGTTGTCAGGATCTACGATATGAACATTGTCTCCTATGCTAATGACACCCAGCTGATCATCTCCCTGACCAAGAACCCCTCAACAGCCAAGAAGAACCTCAGGGGCGGGATGGAAGCAGTCGTCATCTGGATGAGGGATAGCTGCCTTAAGCGGAAATTTGACAAGACTGAGATCCTCACCTTGGGACCTTCCTCCTCAGCCTGAGACAACTCCTGGTGGCCCTCAACGCTTGGTAGGCCCCCCACCCCCATGGACCATGCACGAAACCTCAGCGTCATCCTCGAATGAATGCTCACCATGACCAGACAGGTCAAACTGTTGCCTCCACTTGCTTCCACACCCTCCTACAGAAGATTTTCAGATGGATACCAACAGACTACCGTAAAACCGTGACACACGCCCTAATCACAAGCAGACTTGACTACAGTAATCCCCATGCCGGAACCTCAAAGAAGAACCTGAGCAAGCTGCAACAAATTCAGAACGCCGCCATCAGCCTCGTCTTAAATATCCCCTGCCAAGAACACATCACAGAACACCTGAAAGACCTCCACTGGCTCACCGTTGAGAGGAGGATCAACTTCAAACTCCTCGTACACGCCTACAGAGCCCTCCACATCAGACTCAGCTACCTAACCACCGCATCACCTGGTACTCCCCTTCAGACCTCTCTGCTCGTCCCAGCAGTTGCTCACCAACGTACCTCGCATAAAGAAGTCCTTGGCTGGAGGAAGATCTTTCATCTACCTGGCAGCAAAAGATTGGAACAACTTACCACTTCACATCAGACAGTCACCACCGCTGTCTCAGTTCAGGAAGGACCACAAGTCCTGGCTCTTCAACTGATCACTGAGGACACAGCCCTCAGCGCCTTGAGGCCCTATGGGTGAGTAGTGCGCGCTAAAATATCTGATTGATTGACTAGTTCCCCCTTCCCAGGGCACTGGGGTATAAAATCAGTGAGGTTTGCACTGGACCCCGGGGTTGGAGGTTGAGTAACTGGACACTGGTGGACGCCTGGTTCAAAACGGACCTCCCTGAGGCAACCAGTGATTGCCTCACTCACATTATGGGTTGAGTTACCTCCCCCTGTGTCTTGCTACCATGTGAGGCTTCATTAACAGTTATCGGGCGGCCCAACGGGGCCACAGGGAGATCACGATAGAAGAGTTGGAGGCAAGGATTATTGAACTGGAGGTCCAGTATCTTGCCTCCTCTAATCCAGCTGTGCTCTGTGACTCACTCCACCCTAACACAGTCTGAATAAGTGTTGGCTTTTTGTTCAGGTTACTACTAAGCTATCTTATCTACTCATTTGCTTTGTGTGTTCAGTAATGTGTTAAGGCTGTTTTCCCTTACAGCCATGTTTGTTTGGGTGTGGGGCGGGTCCTGTGTGCTATTTTCTCACCTTCCGTTATCGGTGGACCATTTGCTCACGCTCCCTAGTTTATGGGTGAGGTTTTAGTTGTGTTCAGTTTTGTAAGACAGTCAGAGAGGGACTCACTCTCCAGTAAGCTCTGTTAGTGGCATCCTGATATTCAGTCTTCAACAGGTACTTCTAGTTTTCAAAGTGTGGGGGGTGAAGGGATGGGGGTTTAGTTTTCTGATCTATGATTTGCCTTTAATTATTTCCCCCTTTCTTTCCTTTTCTCCTTTGCACCACTGCTGGCACACACACACCACTACCCACGCTCTGTGCTCACTTCCCAGGACCAATGTCATCCTTAATCGCTATTCCCCAAGACGGCTGACCTATCTTGAGATGAAAGGCCTGGGTCCTTTTGGCTGCTCATCTGGAATGTCAACAGTTTATTTGACAAGATCAAGCAAGGTGTTGCCTTCAGAGCTTCTCAGAAGGCTGGTCCTGACTTCCTACTCTTGCAAACAACCCACTTTCTGGGTAACAAATGCCCCGTCTTGGCCAGACTAAGATTTGACCGGGTGTTTCACTCTGTATTTCACAGGGGACGGAGGGGTGTAGGTACACTTATCCGAATACACATCCTGTATCATCATCTCTGGACCTAGAATGACGTCTAGGGCTGATACATCACAAACTCTGGTCTTCTCAAGGGCAGATCCTTCTTTCTCATCAATGTACATGCATCCTGTTAACTGAGGTGCTTTTACATTACGTACATGCCGTGGTGGTGGAGTTCCCTGTGGGACCCTGAATGCTTTAGGGGGGGAACATGGAATGTATGGTCTCATTACGGCTGGACCAGTCGCTCGGGGGTCCGTAAGCCTCCTTGTCACATACACCTCTGGATCATTTTATCAACAACATGGGTTTAATCAATGCTTGCCATTTTCGTCACCCCACGGAATGGGATTATGCATTCTTCTCAGGGGTCCAAAATACCTTTCCTTACCTGGACCGTCCATCCAGACCAAGAGGCGGCATAGCCATCGCCCACAAGACCACCTTCCGACTAACGATCAACACACAGGAATACATCCCCCTCATGGAGCACCTACATCTTCCAAGTGCACACCACCCCTAAGACCACCAACCACGGCACCCTCATCTAAAGATCACCCAGACCACATTCAGCGACTCCACTGTCGACATCATAGCCCCCCACGCACTCGCCTCCAGCAACTACATACACCTCGGCGCTGTTCAACATCTAATCCAGCTGTTCTCTGTGACTCACTCCACCCTAACACAGATGGAGGAAGCGTGCATGGCCTGAACAGCAACCTAGAGTCGCATGCAACAGTGGGGCGATAAATCCAGCAAAACTCTCCTCTGGCTTTGCTCTGCTGCACTCTCACATGACCCTATCCCAGGTGTCATTAGTTCCCAGGGAGCCTTAGTCACCGGTGAGCGGTGTAGCGTCTTCCCCAGCCTGCGTACCCGTTAATGGCTACGCCACACATGGAGCTGTAAATCACGTCTTTATTCCTTTGCGTGTACCTGTGAACTCCCACATTCTAATCCAAGCTTTCAGTCAGTACATTCTGTTCTAGTGATTACGCCACACTGATACGGAGTCCACTGGGAGCCAGAAAGGTTCCGTTCTAAATCATGCAAAACACTACATCTCCCCTTCGGTATATATATATATATATATATATATATATATATATATATATATATATACATATATATATATATACATACACACATAAATATATATATATACATACACACACACATACATACACGTACAACTATATATTTTCAATCAATCTTATTAGCGCTTTGATCATCCCACCAGATGTGGTTACCGGAAGATGTTAACTGTCTTCTTCAGCTTCAGAGAGATTGCTAAAGATGGCAAGGAATCAGCGACAGTCCCTAAGGCCCTCATTACAACCCTGGCGGTCGGTGTTAAAGCGGCGGTAATAGCGCAAACAGGCCGGCGAAAAAAAAAAAATGGAATCATGACCATGGCGGAAACCGCCAACATAGACAGCCACTTTAACACTCCGACCGCCACGGCGGTAGAAACAAACACCGCGGCGATAACAGCCAACAGACAGGCGGAAGACACTGTACCGCCCACCGTATCACAAGAGGCCTATCCGCCACCTTTTCTGGTGCGGAAACAACACGAACAAAAATACGTCGGAAACAGTACACATAAGGGAAAACACTCACCCCGCCACACCCCAGGAGGAACCAGGACGCCATGGAGCCCTAATTGCAGATACTGATGATGCTGGTCTTCCTTCTCTTCTATCAGGAGCACCAAAGACGGCGGCGACGACCACGGTGAGTACTGCACCTACAACACGGGGAGGGAAAAGAGAGTGACACACACACGTAACACCCCCACCCCCACCCTCACCCACAACACCATACACACAAATACATGCAGCAACAGTACACATACACCCTGCCCCCCACCCCCTGGAAGAACGCAAGGACAAAAGGAAATGATTTGAACGAATGTAAACATGTGAGATCTCATTATCAAAGTTCAAAATCCAGTAAATACAATTATGTACACCAACTACACAAGTCTGGATAGTGCACCAATCATTGTCCGTAGACCACTGGGCCCAAAATGCATGGGCAAAGCCCACACATGATACCAGACTGGAAATGGAGAGAACACTGGAGGGGCATCAGATCGAAATGAAACAGGCACCTCAGGGGGAGGGGAGGAGGGCACCTTAGCCAGATGAACGCACAACGCCACTGCTGCACGAGGGGGGCTCCATGCCCACTGCTTTATCCTGGGGAGTGCAAAGCCACAGTCTCTCAAGTGGATGTCATTCTCCACTGGTTCTGGAGGGGGCCTGGTGCCCAGAGTGCTTCATCCTGCCAAGGACTGAGGTAGTGGATGCCTTTCTCCACTGGTTCTGGAGGGGGCCTGGTGCCCAGAGTGCTCCACGTGCAGGGTGGCCGGTACAATTCACTCACCTGGGTGTGCGTGGCACACCATTGGCGAGGTACAGGTAGCATGATACGCCATGGAGGCAGCGACATACCCCACACTGCTACGGCTTCGCATTCCACCTGCAGGTGCCAACAGTGATGACAGTAATGCTTCATGGAAGCTGCCCAGGGTCCTGGAACTCACCACCAGCCTCGGACAACTGACCACTGGGGATGGTAGGCATGTCAGTGGTGGTGCCACTGTCTGAGGACATCGCAGGGCCGCTGGCGGTGCTTGCGGCGGTGTCTGTGGTGGCGGTGCTGGCGGCGGGGTCTGTGGTGGCGCTGGGGGTGCTGGCGGCGGGGTCTGTGGTGGCGGTGCTGGCGGCGGGGTCTGTGGTGGCGCTGGCGGTGCTGGCGGTGGGGTCTGTGGTGGCGGTGTTGGCAGCGGGGTCTGTGGCGGCAGAGATGGCAGTGGGGTCTGTGGCGGCAGAGATGGCAGTGGGGTCTGTGGCGGCGGAGATGGCAGCGGGGTCTGTGGCGGCAGAGCTAGCGGCGGTGCATGTGTCAGCACCTGCTGAGGGAGAAAGCAGGATGTCTCCTGCAGCCTCGGATGGCTGCCCACTGGGGAAGAGGCTGGGGACTGTCGCAGCGGCTGAAGACATGCCGGAGGCAGTGCAGGTGGCGGTGTTTGCCACCGTACAGGTTGGTGTGGACGTGGACAAAAGGTGTGAGACTGGTCCCTCAGTCTGTGCCACCATGCCCTCTCCTGACCTGCCCTTCTGTTTTTGGCCCTTCCCCACCTTTGATGGTGGCACAGCCGTCTTGCCACTATCCCCTTTCATTTTCGCTGACCCCTTGGTGGCTGGTGGTTTCGGCTTCTCCCTCCGGGATGTGGGCACCTTGGCAGGTGGCAGAATGTCCTTGCCCTCGCTACGTGGCACACTGGCAGCCCTGATGGTTGCGCACTCCATGACCCTGCAGTTGCAGGCACCACTGTGCCTGGGGATGTGGTCTGGTGTCATCGCAGCCTTGCTGACGCCTCGTGACTTTGTGAGTCCCAAATGCCGTGCACTGACATCTGTGACACCTGACTGCGGTGCGTCACTTGCACCCTGTGAGGTCGCCCCAACTCGTCTTCGCCTGCCGGACATCGAACCCTCCGGAGCATAAGGAACCTACGCTTCGCACCAATGGCGCATCACCTCCCCTGTTCTCCAGTAAGGAACCGATGCTGCACCGGATCACGCAAACGCCTCGCCTTCCTGACTCCATGCACCGGCTTGTTTCTTCGTAACCAAAGGTACTCTACCTGGGGGTCCGTGTGACTCTGTGTCCGGCACCATTGGCGTCAGATTGTTGAGAAGGACTCTGCCATGACGCCGTGATAATACCAAATTGAAGCATTTGTGTTTTTAAGTGCTATATTGAAGTTTAACCTTGGAAATCCATTCCTTTGCTTGTGTATGTTGGAGTTTTGTCATTTTGGTCTTGTTTTACTCAGATAAATACTGCCTAGTTGTCTAAATTGGTGTTGACTGCTTTTGTGGTGTTTTCACTGTGTTACTGTGTGTGTTGGTACAAATACTTTACACATTACCTCTGAGATAAGCCTGACTGCTTGTGCTAAGACACCAAGGGGGTGAGCTAGGGTTATCTGAGCTGTGTATCTCCCTTACTCTGACTACAGTGAGGGTCCCTACTTGGACAGGGTGTAAACTGTCTGTCAACTAGTGACCCATTTCTAAAACTACCCAACATCAGGTCCTGGAAGGTTCCTTCCTTCACCTACCAAGGATGCAATAAGTCAGGGTTGACAAAAGGCTAGTGTCAGGTTCCTTTGTATGTGTGCTGGAGGCAGCCCTTTGAAGTGTAAGTGGGGCATGGAACAGCTCTGCCCGCAGCCATCCTGGCAGGATAGTCTATCCTCCTATCCTGCTAACAGCTAGTCCCCTTTTGGCTGATTTTCTGGGCGGAAATGCACAAATCCCAACAGGTAAGCTAGCCACAGACATGCAACGCACAACACTGGCAAGAGGCACCAAATGGTCAGGACAGGAAAATGCCAACTTTATAAAAGTGGCATTTTCAGAATTCAGACTTAAAATTCGATTTTACCATTAAAGAGGATTTTAAGTTACAATTCATTTCAGAACAAACTTGACATCCCTATCTGTTCCAAATAGAATGTTTGCACTTATTAAATGTAATAAGGTCACACAATGTTATCCAAAAGGAGAAATAGGCCTTGCAGTAGTGAAAAATTAATTTAGAACTTTTCAGTACCAGGACATGTAAATCTTAAAAACACATGTCCTACATTTTACATACAATGCACATTGATTTAGGGCCTACATTATGGCTGACTCATGGATTGAAAAAGAATGGGTAGGCCCTTGCAAAATGTTTTATTTTGCCAGGTCGATTTATGATAGCTAATATATGCTAGGTTGGGCACTTAGGAAAGTTGTGTATGTTAGGTAGGTATGAAAGGTATCATAGGCTACTTATGCTTAAGGTAAGTAAGGTACGTATGTTAGGTAGTAAGGTAAGCAGGGTAGGTAAGTATACAATAAGTAACATAGAAAACCATGCAGGTTTGGTATGAAGAGTAGGTTTAGTCTGCGGATAGGTTTGGTAGGTAGAAATCTAAGTAAAGTAGATAAGTAAGTTTGCATGGTAATTATGTTAGGTATGCTAGGTATCATATGATAGGTAGGCATAGTAGGTAGATATGATAGTAAGTAAGTAAAAGTAAATTAAGCTAGGTACAGTAGGTTATGTATGATAGGTTATAGAAGATATAGTGGATGACTTGTGGTTAAGTAAAGTAGTTTAAGTATGTACAAGGGGTAGGTAAGTAGGTACGGCAGGCATAGTTGAGAACTATGTACATTTGATAGTAAGTTTGGTGTGATATGTTAGATAGGAATGGCAGGTTGGTATAATATGTTATTTATGGGCAGTAGGTTAGGTATGATAGGTATGTTACGTTAGTTATGTTAGATAAAGTAGGTTACAAATAGAAAGTAAGTATATATGGTATGTATGACAAGTGGTTGTCAGGCAGCTATGGTAAGTAGATTAGCTATGGTTAGGGAGAGTATGACAGGTAGCTATTGTAGGTTCATATGGAGGGAAGGTTTGCTTGGTTAGGTATCATATGTTGTTGGGTTAGGTATGGTAGACCATAACATTTTTATCTGCTAATCACCTTCCTTACAATTCGTGGCACTGTTATGGTGAAGTACAAACATACTGTGGTGCTTTGGGCAAAAATAGTATTTTTGCTTCTTTAAGAAAGGCAATATGCATGCACATTTCTAGTTTGTGAACCAAAAGAAAAAACAGTAAATCCAATAACTTGTTGTCATGGCAACCAGGTAAAACAAATTAATTCTCAAATGAAATGCAGTAAAGGCATAAATCAGAAATTAACATTTAATTGTGCTAGTAAAGTAAATGCATCAAAGAATAGACACTGGGATTCAGTTACAATCTACAGGTCAACGTACATCCGAGGTTTAACAAAAGGACTACTTGATGTAACCATCCTCAAAATTGTAATGCCCTGATGGGCTATCCAAGCAATGGCAAACCATAAAAGCACATGAAAGCCAATGGTCACAGACGGCTGACCCAAACCCAATTCTCTGTCCATATTTGTAGGAAATCCACTTTTTCTTCATGGTCACCCACAATTTTTCACCTTTTGCTAGACCCTACATTATTGCTGTTTTTTAGAGTTTGCACTCTGTGACACTTCTGTCCAGTGACCAGTGTATTTCTTCCAACCTGTAAAACATGTAGAAAATGGCTAATACCCGATTGGCGTATTTCATTTTTATTTATTTTTTATAAGATAATAATATATCATGTGGAAATACACCCATGGCATGAAAAGTGAACTGTCACCTGTGGACTGCAGCAATTATTGTATCACTTATCAGTGTGACAAACAAGAACATGGTTTCAGGCTTACCACTGTAGCCTGACTGCAGCAGTTAAAATAACTATTTCTGATGGTACAAATCTCTCTTTTAAATATTAGTAAGTTACCCCATGTAAGCCTTATAGCCCATAAGGTAAGGTGCATGGTATTTAACAGTGGAAAATGTTGAAAAATAACAGTCCCATCTCCCTAAACTGACAAGGCCCCAAAAGCTATTTTCACTGTAGCATGGTTAGCAGTCCTATGTAGAAAACCAGAGTACATACTAATACTTTATGTCGGGAATTGGACCAGTTAGAAAAATAATTAAATCATTATTTTTAATAGTTATTAAAAATGCAACTCAATGCTGAAGCCAATTTTTGTAAACAATATTAAGGAAAAGTAACTTTTTGAAAGTTACCCTTTACCTGCCTGAACTGTCAGAAGCCTAATTAGCATCAGCCACTACCAGCTCTAAGTCTGTGTGCAGCCTTCAATAGGTGTAAATGAGGTGTGAAATGCCTCCCTGGAGCAAAGAATAGGATGACCTGAATGGGCAGGGATGGCATCTCTGAATTCCACAGAATATTTATAGTGGGGGGCTGTGTGCATCCCTTGACACCACACTGTCAAACGTGCTTTACAGGTCTGTTGAGCCACATGTAACACCTGGGCCACATTTTGAAGAGAGAGAGAACAGGATGCCAAGACAATTCTTGTGGATCCCCTGCATGGTTTCTGAAGCACCCTGCTTCTGTCCTAATCGACTTCTAGCTCTAGATTTGTCATGGGTACAGTGCCTGCTACAAACTATATTTTAGTGTTAGATGTGGCCGGACACTGGTGATTTCCCTAGAACACTTCCACACACTACCCTAGTGCACACGTTTAGTGCGGCCGAAGGCTTTTACCATCATAAAAATGCCCTACACTTTGCACGCAGCTACTTCCATTGTGAAGTGAAACACCACACGCTGAATGTGTTTGGAAGTTTTGGCCGCAGCTTTATTATCACCAAGGTTGCACAATAGGTACAGCGCTCCAACTTTATTAGGGGTCATAAATCATCCTGCCTGTCATAGAATGGTAATTGTCAATTATACCTAGCATCATAAATCAAAGTCACACCTTTGGGCAACATTGTCATAGTAAACTGTGCCATAAATCAAGTAAAATGGCTTGTCAAATGTTCATAAATCAAACATACAGGAATATTGTTGCCTTGTCATAAATCACCATAAATTACTTTGATGTTTATTGTTGTCAACTGGAGTTTTACCATCAGTGTGTGGTGGGGGGTAGTAATTCCACAATCTCTTTTAGGCCCAACTCACTAACTTCGCCTACTCAGTGTGGTCCACTGACAGGTGGGTCTGGGTTGCGTGTGCTGTTTTCTGAATCCCTCCACCCAATCTCTGATCGCCTTACCTTGCTATGAGGCATCCCAAGGTAAGTATCTGGTCTGTCACACTGTTGTGGTCGGGTGTGGCCTTTCGAACCTCCTTAAGCTCTATTAATTTATCTCCTTCACAGCCATGCTGCTTGTGGGCTTGCGTCCTCGGACACCTACCCCATCGGTCTGTTTGTTCTTTACTGGCACCGCCTGTGCCAAAGCTGCCCATAGATTGTCCCACAATACCTCTGTTCCCGCCACTAAAAGGTGCACCCCGTCCTCACCAAAGTATTCCGGGCGCCTCAAGTTGATTAGGCTGTGACCAATGGTTTCCCATCAGTTTGCCCTGCAGTATTTGGCAGTCACCACACTGAGCTTCTTCACTGATTTTTCCAGAGCTCTAGTGGACCAGGTCCCCCTCCACTTTTGCCTGGGTTTGATTTACAACCATATCAAGTTGGTGCTGCCTAATAGCCTAGACGCCCTGGTTAGGTTGTGTCTGATGTGCCACAGAAGCTCCATACTCCCAAACTGTACCAGGTCGTTCTGTCCTAGGTGCACATAAGCAGGTCGGGTTCAGCTGGGTGCTCTTCTCTTTCCAGTGTTGCACCCAGCCGCTTACCCTAAACACCCCAAAGAAAGCGAGTGTAAAAGTCACCCTGAATAACAAAACTTCTAATGCATCCGTGCAAATTTCGGTAAGGACCCCCAACTAGGCGCGCCAGGGTGCTGAATTCAATAGGCAGCCTCTTGTCCTACCTTTTTCCTTCTAGGCGCTGCCATCCCTTCAGTGCTGCCTTGAGGTAGTGCAAGGTTATGGGATCCTCTCCGGTGGTAAGTTTGGAGAAATGAGCTATCGCTGCCAGGTGCGCTTGTACCCATGATCTAGTTTTGCTCTGGTAAAAAACCCACTTTAGGAAATGCTCTGTGGACCCTGCTGTGCTCTGTGCATTCCTGAAAGACTCCAGCCTCGTGACCCTCTGAACATTCTTTTTGTATGAGCCATACCTCTGTGCTGTTTTGGGTGACAGGGCATGCCCTACCAGCTGGGATAGGTCACATCCGCCAAGGACCAGATCTCGTCTGGAAAAGGGGGCAATACTCTCTGCATTGTGGGGGCTAGTTTCCTGAATTTTACCATCTGGAAATGAGAGAGTGCATTCTCTTGAGCATTATTGACCCCTGGGACATGTCTTGCCCTCACTTCCAGATTGCCTGTCAGCTGTAGCTTCACCATTTACCTTAACAGCCTCAATCACTGTGGACAACTGGCTGTCCCTGTGTTGACTGCGTGCACCACAGTCTGGATGTTTGACCATAGGGTCAGCTTCATGTTGCTCAGTCTCACTTGCCATATTGTCAGAGCTCCTATTATGGGGAACAACTCCAGAAAGGAGATATTTTTGGTTATCCCCACTGCTGCCCACACTTCATGCCACTCTTTGCACACCACTTGTCTCTCAGGATTGCTCCAAAGCCAAGTATGCCTCCGGCATCTATGTGCAGCACTATTTGTTGGACTGAGAACCACACTTCCCTCCACATGAGCAACCCATTAATATCTCTCAGGAAGGTTAGCCAGGTCAACAGGTCTTATTTTGCCCCTGCACTTAACCTAGCATACTGGTGTTTTTTATGCAGTCCTTAAGTCAGTTGCGTGAGGCACCTTGCAAATAGTTTCCCTGCTGGGATCACACTTGCATTGAAGTTCAGTTTTCCTATTAGTTTCTGGAGTTCACTCGGCGTGGCCATCTCTTTCTCCACCAGCACTTTAATCTTGCTCATATCATCCCGAAATTTGTATTCGTGATGTGCCAACAACAGAGTCTAGTTCTATACCCAGAAATACAATCTGGGTAGTTGCCCCACCGTCCTGTCTGTGGCCAATGGCATACCTAACTCGGCTGCTAGTTGCTGGAAAAAGCTAAGCAGGCTTCCACACTCCCCCTTTGTTCATCTACAAATAGAAAGTCATCTAAATAGTGTAGTTTGCCGCCCCGTGCATTCTGTGCAGCGTCCACTCCAGAAAGTTGCTGAATCACTCAAAGTGCGCGCAAGATATGGAACACCTCATGGGTAGCATCTTATCAAAACATGTCTCCCCCTCCAATTGGAAAACCAGAATGTGGTAGCACCCGGGGTGCACTGGCAGGAGCCTAAAGGCGGATTCAAAGTCTGCCTTAGCCATCAAGGCCCCCCGCTGTGCTACGCACACCAAATCAATAGCATCATCCACTGATGCACAGCCAACTGAGCAGTCCTCAGGGTTGATCCAGGCGTTGACTGACGCCCCCTACAGAAATGATGAGTGGTGTATTAGTCTGTAGTGGCCACGCTCCTTCTTGGGTACCGCCCCTAGGGGACAAACCACCAGGTTTGGTGGAAGCCCTGCGACCAGTGGACCTCCTACCATACCCATACCATAGTGACCGGTCACTAGAATTTTTAATCCTTTCTCAAAGCCATCACATACTAAGCGTGCAAATGTTTTATTGTCATATTGCTTAGCTAGCTGTCTTAGCCTATGTCTATTGATGGGAGAGCGAGCTAGCTGAAAGCTTCCCTATGCCATTTGCTTCTTAGCATTCTCCAGGCTACTTCTTTCTCGCCTTCTCTTTCTTGTCTCTTTCTCTGTCACCACTACCTCCTTTGCATTCGGCTGCTGGGTGCCCCACCACACCCCACCAAGGTGGAGCACATGTGCCTGAACGTACATGCTGGGCCCCAGGTGCATTCATCCCTGTCATGTTTGAAACATATTGCTAAGGAGCCCTTCACTGGTGCCCCCCTTTCCAACTTGAAGAGTGTTTAGGCCTAAAGAAGGACTTCTGCTGTTCTTGTTGCTCCCTGAAGTGGCTCTTCCGAATGGACTGCTTGGGCTTCCCTGACCAGGAACTGGTCTCCCTGGCTACCATCATCTTATGCATGTAGCCCGGCATGTCTTTTGCGTCCCACTCCATGTCTGGCAGCTCCTGCATGTTTAGCCTAAATCCTTTATCATAGTCCAACCATGCATTCCCTGTGAATTGCCTGCATGCTTCATGTATTTAGGACACATATAGTCATAAAGAGTTTGCGCAATGTGGGAACTTTTCAACTATCATGCAAACCATTATCCTAAACGCGTCCTGCCAGTAATCAAAGTTCCTCTCTTTTTTGGCCTGTGCCATATATTTCCTGTCCTCATCCTTCTTGTCACATGTAGCAAGATCTAGCCCGACCAATTGAATCTCCAGCAGTGTGAAAATGTCTATAAATTCTTTACGCTGGGTCCACTTTTTAACTGGTAAAGCTATCAGTCTTGCTAGGCCCGTGGCCCTTGTCACCATGTACGGGTATCCCAGTTTGCCCCTCTTACAGGCCTCTGGCACTAAACCACCCCCAGTCTGGCCTTGAACTCTGCCCCTGACATACTTGCCCACACCAACGTGGGTGCTGAATGTGTATTGCTTGTTAATGGTGTCTCCTCTAGGGTAGCTGCTTTGCTTGGGACTTGTGTGGCTGTGTATGTGTCACTTGAGTTTCTTCCAATTTTAGTTTCAGCTCCCCCAGGTCACATTGCCTCCCCCCCCTCACTTCCCCAGGCATGTCTGACCCCCCAGTGTTGGCAAATAGCAGTGGCGCAAACTATTTTAAACATGCACCTGGTAGCTTGGTCAGCCACCCAGCATATCTGACAGACTGACTTTAGAAGTGTATTCCTGTGGTTGTTTTAGCACCAGAAGAAAGTTTAGAAACTTCTGAAAAGCTTTCCTGCAGATCAGTGGGACCCTAGAACCTTTTTCTAACTTGCTGACTTTCATACTTTCCCTGGGACCAAGCCCCTTGGTGTACTTGACCCAAGCACCATCAGGGTCGGCCTGAAATTGAACTTCGGTCCCGCTAAACCTTGACCATTGACTATCATTGGCACTTTATTTTTTTGGTGCAATTTCTACTTAAAACTTTAAACAGTCATATCACTGGTTCCCCTTATTAGATTTGTTTCATTTTGTTTATCAAATGCTACTCTATTTTTCTAAATCAGTTTTGGGATTTTTTGTATTGTTTTGCATGTTGACTTTATTACAGATTTGGTACTGAATAAATACTTTACACATTTAGCCTGTTTTCTAAGTGCAATATCTACCAGTGGGTTGAAATCAGGTTAGTTTAGTGACTTGGAGGGTTCATCCCAACAAGGGGAGTGATTATTCCTTGGAGTGGGCAGTAGCCCACCACATATAATAATCCAATTACTCACAATAATTCTTTGTATTTACTTTCAATGTATTAATGACAAGATATTTTTAGGTCTTCTACAAATAGGTTAACAAGATATGTTCTCAGGCCTCGAAAAATCATAAAAGTGTTACTAGACCTGCAGGTCGAGTAGTTTGAATAATCTGCTCAACCTAACTGTAATGTACTTGACCTGGAAACCGGTCTCAAGTTGTGTGATCATAGGCAAATATTGCATTTTACAGCCACCATTTCCTTCATTCTCTCATATGAGTGCACCTTCAAATATGTGAGTACAGCATTTCGGTTGTTAAAAAAAAAGATCTTTTGTTTGATTAAATGCACTCAATTTTTGCTCCATGTATAATAAATCTAGCCCACATATAGGGTACACATGATCCATGCGTGACTTGCCTTTTAGTTTACTAATAGGCTTGCCATCAGGGCAGGAGTGTTTCTCAGTTTATGTTTAAACATTCACTTTTAATAAATATATTACTGAAGTATGGTGTGGTAGCACACTGTCATTTACAGACAATACATTTCCAAGAAAATGTCCAAAAAACTTCCCACTAACTTGCAGCTTTACTGATAAAGCTATATAGTGTATTAAGAATAATCTGTGAAAATTGGGTTTCAGAAAACATTTCTCATTTGTACATCACCAAGTAAAGTGTTCTGACTTTTGTCATTCTATTAAAAAAAAAATTTCATCACACAGAAGTAGAACAAATGGTCTTTCACAGCTACTGAAATATATTTTTTAATGTTTGCAATTTTGACTTAGTGTGACAGTTCGAACAGTATAAAGGCAACGGAGAGGTATGGAGTTGATGTATAAGTGGTTTATTCTGAATAATTGATAGTAAATAAAGGTTATGATGGAGGTGGTTGTTCTTCCCGCACTTGTGAGCCTGTTCGCCTGCTTTTTTTCCTTCCAGGGGTGGTGTTGTCTTCTAATTGTTTTTCTTCTTTTTTTTTCAGGTTTGGTGATGGCGTACCCTCTCAGAGGAATCTAGGATGGTACCGGAAATAGAAGGACAAAAGGCCGGGTAAGTATAGGGTCCTCTAATAGTGTTATCCTCTTTTTCCTATTATGGACTGGGGAAGAAGGGTAAAACACAAGGTGGTCGTGAGGAAGTGGGGAAGTGAATGTGTCCAAACACAAACCTAATAGGGGTATTGTGAAGGTGCCACACAGGTGCTGGTTGCTGTGCCCGTTTTTAATTCCCTTTTCTTCTTCTCCCCCCCCCTTCTCCTTTATATCCCCTCCCCAGTCCCTTTCTTGGTTATGCCCCTCTTTTGAGTCCACAAGGACCGTACCTTGGTTAGCCACGACCCTCCAGGGTCGTGGCTGGAGTTGTAGCAGTCCTCCGGCTGTACTCTCCTCTCAGGGTTTCTGTGCTCAGTCTCTTTGGGGTCCCCAGGGTTTCCTCGTGGTTCCCTCCAAGGCGGTAGTATGCTCGGGCCCTCCTGCTCTCCAATGGGTTCGTCGATTCTCCTGCTCTCCTTTCCTCCGACCGCGCTGCCTTCCTGGTGCGGCGCGTCCGATTTATTTGACTCGCTGTGCCGGGAAACCATAATGGTTTCCTCTGCAACGCGAGGCTGCCTGCCTCATTCTCGTCGCGTTTCCCCAGCAACGGGGAAACGCGGAAATGACGAATCGGCACTGTCCGATTCGTCATCGGGAGCGCTCTGTGTCAGGGACGCCCCGTCACACTTAGTTATATAAATATTGTGTTTTAGGAAAAACCTGATATCAAAAGTCTTTCATTTCACATAGGTCAGACAGTTCGTTTTACAAAATCCTGGAACTCTGCAGTCACAAGGAAAAGTTTTTGCATTGCAAGAAGACAAACTGACTTTTGACCTCTGTCTCTGAACACAGAGAAAATGTGGCAAGAATAAGATTTAAAGGCATCTTAATTGCTAATTCAGTTTCTGACTGACCAGAACACCTGTTCTTTGTCCACTCAACAGAAGGGTCCAGTGGAATCTGAAAATAGCTCGACCTCATAAAATAAAACTCGCCATAGTGGTTGGGTAGATTTTTCAAGCCCTGATACTGTTTCCAAAAAATGAGTGCCAGTGCCCACCACTGACAGAGACACAAATTATGGATTGCCTGATGATTTAGTGCAGAAAGCTTAAGCCAAGGCATGAAAGGCCTAACCAGTAGTTAGGGTTTTTTAATGTACTAATTGTAGGCATTTGATACATCCCATTCAAAGGTCCACTTTATGGAGATCATTTTGATGCACAGAGCTCCATTCATAAATTGCAGCAACCATTATGTGTTTGGTCAGATATAACTGACAAATAACTTAATTGGCTACGCAAGGGTACTGGACTGGCGACGAGGGGTGTGAAGCATGGTCAGACAGGGACAGAAAATAAGCCAGGGTGCCATTATAAAAGTGGCCCCTTTAGTGAATTAGATAGCTAAAAAAGTGGTTCATGTTTGCAAATTGGGGCATTTTTGAACTTGTAAAGATCTGCTGTGTAAGTGT
This sequence comes from Pleurodeles waltl, assembly GCF_031143425.1. NCBI lineage: Eukaryota > Metazoa > Chordata > Amphibia > Caudata > Salamandridae > Pleurodeles > Pleurodeles waltl. The sequence goes on along the minus strand of NC_090444.1, from coordinate 267,451,400 downwards.
TTTGCAAGGTACAGAAGACCGCATGGATTTGAGCTTGCTGCAGGCAATGCTTACTTTAATATCAGGGAACTTGACAGTACAAACCAGCATAGTAGACCATAAAATGAGCCCACAAACAGCCAAAATATAGCCCACTCACTGGCCTATCATATCAATTAATCAATCAATCATTGGATTTATAAAGCGTGCTACGTACCTGTGAGGGTTTCAAGGCGCTGGGGGGGGGGGTGGCGGGGGAGAGCTGGTGTTACTGGTCGAAGAGCCAGGTCTTTGAGGAGTCTTCTGAAGGTGAGTAGGTCTTGAGTTTGTCGCAGGTTGGTGGGGAGGGTGTTCCGGGTTTTAGCGGCAAGGTATGAGAAGGATCTGCCGCCGGAGGTCTTTCTTCGGATACGGGGGACGACGGCGAGGGCGAGGTTAGTGGAGCGGAGCTGACGGGTGGGGGTGTAGCAGCTGAGTCTGTTGTTTAGGTAGGCTGGTCCGGTGTCGTGGAGCGCTTTGTGAGCGTGGGTAAGAAGCTTGAAAGTGATCCTTTTGTCCACGGGGAGCCAGTGAAGGTTTCTCAGGTGGTGGGAGATGTGGCTGTGACGGGGTACGTTGAGGATCAGCCGGGCGGAGGCGTTTTGGATACGTTGGAGGCGTAGTAGGTCTTTTGCTGGGATGCCTGTATAGAGTGCGTTGCCATAGTCCAGTCTGCTGCTGACGAGGGCCTGTGTCACTGTTCTTCTTGTTTCTGTTGGGATCCTCTTGTAGATTCTGCGGAGCATGCGGAGTGTGTTGTAGCAGGAGGAGACTGCGCTGACCTGTTTAGACAAGGTGAGGGAGGAGTCAAGGATGAAGCCCAGGTTGCGAGCGTGGTCGGACGGTGTTGGCGGGGTTCCTAGTGCGGTGGGCCACCAGGAGTCGTCCCAGGTAGAGGGGGTGGGTCCGAGGATGAGGACCTCCGTCTCGTCCGAGTTCAGTTTCAGACGGCTGTTTCTCATCCATTCAGCGATGGATTTCATTCCCTCGTGGAGGTTGGTTTTGGCGGTGTGGGGGTCTTTGGTGAGTGAGAGGATGAGCTGGGTGTCGTCGGCGTAGGTGAGAATGTTGAGGTTGTGTTGTCGGGCCACTTGAGCGAGGGGGGCCATGTAGATGTTGAACAGCGTCGGGCTGAGGGATGAGCCTTGGGGGACGCCGCAGATTATGTCGGTGGCTTCGGAGCGGAAGGGGGGGAGGTGGACTCTTTGGGTTCTGCCGGAGAGGAATGAGACGATCCAGTCGAGGGCTTTACCTTGAATTCCTGTTTCGTGGAGGCATGATTTCAGGATGGGGTGGCAGACTGTGTTGAAGGCGGCAGATAGGTCCAGGAGGATGAGGGCTGATGTTTCGCCGTTGTCCATTTGGCGTCTGATGTCGTCTGTGGCGGCGAGAAGGGCAGTTTCGGTGCTGTGGTTTCGTCTGAAGCCAGACTGGGAGGGGTCTAGGATGCCGTTGTCTTTGAGGTGGCTGGTTAGTTGTGTGTTGACGACTTTTTCAATCTCCTTTGCTGGGAAGGGGAGCAGGGAGATGGGTCGGAAGTTCTTGAGGTCGTTGGGGTCTGCTTTGGGCTTCTTGAGGAGGGCGCGGATTTCAGCGTGTTTCCATTTTTCAAGGAATGTCGCTGTTTCGAAGGAGATGTTGATGACCTTCCGTAGTTGGGGGGCGATGGTGGAGTTGGCTTTGTTGTATACGTGGTGGGGGCAGGGGTCTGACGGAGATCCTGAGTGGATGGAGTTCATGATCTTGCGTGTCTCTGTGTCGTTCACGTTGGTCCAGGAGGTCAGGTGGTTTGCACAGGTGGAGTGTTCGGGGGTGGGGTCTGGCGTGGGAGTGGCGTCAAAGCTGTTGTGGATGTCGGTGATCTTCCGGTGGAAGAAGGTGGACAGTGCGTTGCAGAGTTCTTGGGATGGAGGGATGTCGTTGATGTTGGCGCTGGGGTTGGAGAGTTCTTTCACGATGCTGAAGAGCTCTTTGCTGTTGTGTGCGTTGTTGTCCAGGCAGTCTTTGAAGTGGGATCGTTTGGCTTGTCTGATGAGTTGGTGGTGCTTGCGGGTGGCATCTTTGTGGGCTGTGAGGCTGTCAGGTGTGCGTTTGAGGAGCCATTCCTTTTTTAGTTTCCGACATTCGCGTTTGGAATTTAGGAGCTCGTCGTTGAAGCAGGTGGCTTTTCTTCTGGCTTGGTTGTTGGTGGGTTTTTTGAGTGGCGCAGTCATTGATCCACAGGGTGAGGTTGTTTGGCGGCGGTGTCTGGGTCGGTGGAGGGCTCTGGGCGAGGGTGTTGGTAAGCTGGTCTTCCGTAACTTTGCTCCAGCATCGGCGGGGTAGTTGTTGGGTGCGGTGGTGCTTGGTAGGTTTCTTGTAGGTGAAGTGGATGCAGTGGTGGTCGGTCCAGTGGAGTACGGTGGTGTGGTTGAAGGTGATGTGGGCGCTTGAGGAGAAGATGGGATCAATCGTGTGGCCGGCGATGTGGGTTGGTGTGTTGACGAGTTGTGTGAGGCCGTGGTTGGTGAGGTTGTCGATCAGGGTAGTGGAGTTGGTGTCGTTGTTGTTCTCCAGGTGGAAATTTAGATCCCAGAGGAGGATGTAATCCATTGAGGTGAGTGCATGGGTGCTGGTGAGGTCGACGAGGGATTCGCTGAATGGTGCTCGTGGTCCGGGGGGTCTGTAGATGAGCGTTCCTCTGAGAGTGGTGTTGGGGGTCGGTGTGGATGCGGAAGTGTAGGTGTTCGGCGGTCTTGAGGGAGTCGTCAGTGTGGGTGTCGACCTTGAGGGAGGATTTGTGGGCGATGGCTATGCCTCCTCCGATTCCGTTTTTGCGGTCCCTGCGGATGATCTTGTAGACGCCCGGGATGGCTATTGTGATGTCGGGTGCCGAGGAGTCGTTCCACCAGGTTTCGGTAAGGAAGGCTACGTCTGGGGCGGTGGAGTCGAGCAGGTCCCAGAGCTCGATGGCGTGCTTGCGTGCGGAGCGGTTGTTGAGGAGTATGCAGTGGAGGTGGTTAGTTTTGGTCTTTGTTGGTTTTGTTTTCTGTCGCAGGTGAATCTGCAGGTGCGGCATGCGAAGGGTCCGTGGGTGTTCCTTGGTGAGGACTGGGAGCATGCTGTGATGCGGCCGGGGTTGAGGGCATTGAGTTGGTCGGCCGTGTAGCGGCGTCTGGAGGTGCAGGGGTCTTGCGGACCAGGGGGGCGTGGCGCTGGGCGCGGTCCAGGCGCGGACGGGCGCAGACGGGCTTGCCTAAGAGGAGGGGAGGGTGGGAGTGGCAGCTGGGAGGGCCTGTCCAATGGGAGGGCTGGGTGGAGGGGCCGCAGGGGACGCAGCGGCGGGAAACTGGCTAAAGGAGCGGTGAGAAGGAGGGGCTGCAGGGGACGCAGCAGTGGTAAACTGGCTAAAGGAGCGGTGAGAAGGAGAGGGGACCGGGAGGGGCCGCAGGGGACGCAGCGGCGGGAAACTGGCTAAAGGAGCGGTGAGAAGGAGGGGGGAGGGGCCGCAGGGGACGCAGCGGCGGGAAAAAAGCAAAAAGGGAGAAACGGGATGGAGCGCGGGAAGGCGGAGCGGGGAGCGACCTGCCTGCAGTAGCAGCCCATTGGGCACTGCCTGATTGCCTTATTTGCCAGTCTTACCCGGATGTGAAGGGCCTGCTGCATGCCAACTTACAACGTCCTTTTCAACCGAACCAGTGCTCACAGGCATATTCCTTGCTTGCATTAGGGCCATAAAACCCTTGCTACACAACGGGGTGAGGGAGAGACACTCACGTGGGACAGCCTAGAATCAGATTATATTTGTCTCCTCTGCAAAGTGGCCAAGGAATTATAAAGTTTGGTGGAAGCATAGTGTGACTAAAATGCCATCTTTAACAGCCAGGCCAATCAGCTTCTCCTTTATCCCTTACCAAAATGGAAGATCTTCTCCTAATACTTTTTAGTCTTCTCGGTGGTGCTCATTTACTATTCAAAATTATTATTTACTTAGTACGAAGACTATGTAGTACGCCCACAAGCCGAAATATTTCAACTAGGAAATACTACTTCTACTCCTAAAGCATTCAACTATGATTATCACTATCCCTTTTGATATCACAAGACAGTTACATTTATTGTGAAACTCTATTGAAGACCAGTGGTATTCGCAGTGAACACAAATGGAAGGCTAGCTATCAGTTGTGAAGACTAGTGGCTTCCGATATGAAAACTAAAAAAAGATTTATAGCTTTGAAGGTGAGCACTAAAAGAAGATGAATAGCGCTGAATGCGAGCACTAAATAAAGAACAGCAACGTTCAAAAGAGAGACGTGGGCTCACTAAGAAGCCCTCTGCAGGCAGACAGGCAACGCATGCAACCAGGTCTGCAGGTAGGTAGTAATAAAAATAACCAGTCACTTCACAGGAAGGAGAATCACAGGAAGTTATTGCAAATGACCACAACATTGCTAATGTAACATCAAAATAAATACAAACACATAAATCTTTCTGAACTGATTTATCGTGCCTTCAACTATGCATAAAGGCGCCACAATGAATATCACTACAGCAAAACCGCTGATTCCATATGGTGTGTGACACATGTTTACAAAATATACGTTCACGCTAAGGTTTGTATCCAACTAGAGCGTAAATAGCATTGTGTGGAAAAAAACTGTGCCATCATTAGCATATACATCACCAGATTACTAATCCAAATAGATATAAATAGAAACATGGTTGCAACTCAGTTTTTGCTGTAACAAGTAAATAGTGTCTGTTCTGTATTGGCAAATAGCAGTTGAAGTCAAGGATGGTGGGAGCTAAACTAAGGAGAAATAATATGGTCCAAAGAAGATAAAATGCTGATGAAGACGTATTTCTTATGTACGTTATTCTTCAGAGAAATATGCCTCTGATCTTTTATAGTGTAGTGGTTCATCAAGAACATGCATTTTTTTTAAAAAGAAGATCTGCCTTTAAACCGTTTGATGCATGTGTGAAGTCCATGTATAAGTCTACTCCACAGCATAATTGCTTGGGGTGTAAAGAAAAATTGACCTATGAGGTAGCACAACCTGCCTCACTCCAAAATAATGGCTGCCTAAATGTTCTGTATTGTCCCTGTCCCTCTCCTTAATGCAGCCGAACAATTTAACTGCTGATGTATTTGCTATTTAGTGAAAGTAACTCAGTGAGCGAGTCAATGTGCTATGTGTATTAGTAAAGCGCGCAATCCCCCGCCAGGGTATCCTGATGCTGAGTGTGTGTTAGGAGCATGCACTGCTGCTGGGAAGTCAGCACGAATTCTCCGCTTGACAGGACAATGGCAAAACCTATTCACTATACAAACAAATTAAAGGACTTTGTCAATGCTGATCTAATACTTGGCACTGAGGGGCTGAGGCATAGAAAGTGTGAAACGTCCACTGCCTTCAACAAACAGATAGGATACATAGGTTGAAAAGTCCAAAAACAGGCATCCCGATAATCATCTGTAAAGGTAACCTTTTAGAAAACGTTAAGAAAAACAGCAAGGAAATAGACATCGGTGATGGTTAAGAAGATTCACTTCATAACAAGCAGCCTTAGGAAGGAGCTGACAAGGCATTCCTAGGAAGGAGCATAGGGTCCAGGGCCAGACTTTTATTCCACTAGGCATTTCCTCGGTGGGCTTGGGCCATGAAAGCCGGTTTTGAAAGCCCAGGATCGCCCCGGGTAATAAATCACTTTCTCCGGCGCCCCGAGGTTAATTGCAGCAAGCACAGGGCAGTGTCAAGAGAGAGAGAAAAGGGGCAGGTGGTGGAGAGAAAGCAATCAAAGAGGGAGAAGGGGTGGAAGGAAAGAGAGAGATTGTGAGAGGAGACGAATGGAGCGGGGCTCATGTGAGCATTTTGGTCAGGGTTGCTTTTGGTTCTCCTGCCCGGTCCTGATGAGGTCCAAACCAAGTTGTAAGTAAAATGTGCATGCTGGGTGGGGGAGGCAAGCATGCCGCCCCAGGGGTGTGAGACGACAAGCACAGTTGGCACTAGGGGCAGAGGCAGAACAGGCAGCTCTGCAAGGTAGTTTAGGCAGCCTTGGGCTTCAAGAGGCTCGTGGGTGCAGGATGAAGTGTTCATTAATACACTGACTACTTGGGTGCGCATATTTTCGTCTACTCTTCTCTGCCTTAATGTGATGAAATACCAATAAGTCAGGTGCTGTTTTCTAAGTTTGCTAAATAAGTGCATTTTTCAACAACTATTCAGATGTCCGCTCCGGTTATGCTGAGACAGTGAGAAAGAAGGGATTATCCGCTAGCAGAGGTAGAGGTTTATTGATAAAGATAGAACTCAGTAACGCCTTCCACCATACTCATCCCTAAAAAATTACTCAACAGATGAACAAAAGTAATGTGCCTCATTATGACTAGGATTACTTAAAGATTAAAGTGCATTGACTTTGTACACACCATTCAGAAGTTAGGTCTGGTTTGCCTTTCACCTCTCTCCCCTGACACAGTAACACTAGTTTCCCCCCATACCACCCTTTCTGTGGGTAGAGAACTTGGACAGGATGCCTGGCTCAATTTATGCTGTGGATTAGAACTGGGGTCTCAATAGTCACAACTTCTTTATATTCTGAGTGAAAGGCAGTGATTAACATTTTACTTGAAAATCGGTATTTCCATAGCTATTCTGAAGATGTTTGTTTGTTTTGGTATCTAAACATTCATCAAAATAAAATCTATTTTTATAAACTGGGTTGGGATTTCTTTCATGTTGCATGCCTGCTTTGCGCTTGTTCCTTCACTATCTCCTGCACTCTGGCTACCGTGTGCTAGTATCATCACTTTCTCTGGTTCTTTTACGTTTGATGATGTTTCGTGAGTGCATGTGTTTATGCCCATTGGGCGAAAAGGGCTTCAGCCCCCTCCGTTGCCTTCTTCAGCCTAGGCTGCAGACCGGCTACAACTTCGCCTTTAGGGCACGGATTTCACTTCAGTTTGGCAGCTGTGCATCAAGTGGGAAGATGGAGTTTACAACAGGTAAACTACAAGGGATGGTGATAATGGGGGCTGCTGGGAATCAGTTTCTTTTGATAGAATTCATGTTGTCGCATTAGCTCGGCATCCAGAGGATTCAATACACATCCATAGCACCGGGCACCATTTATGAGTGGCATACTCTTTTCAGCTGAATAGCCAGGGGACGCCTAATCAGGCTGTCTTTAAGCCATAAAATAATTGACGTTCATGTGCATTTCTCCAGTTGCCTTTAAGAACCTCGGCAGGTCCTATTTCTAAGCCAAGTGGCTGTTACAGTTGTGTGGGCAGTGCATAGAGTGTTTCGGGACTGCAAGTGCCGAGTGGGTGGCTGTACTAGAACCCGGGACGCTGCGCTGCTCCTACCTGTCTCAGGAGCGTCCACCTGGCTCTAGCGGCGGAATGTCCCTCGCCTCGGGCTGCAGCAGGTGACTGCCCATTGCCAGCTCCAGTCAACTCCATCCAGCCGATGTTGGTTCAGCCGTGGTTTGAACTTGCCGCTGTGTTTAGGAATCCTCTGATGACGCGCGGGGCGGGACTCTCTCTCCTCCAATAACTGCGGGCACCCCCCTAGTGCCCCCGTTGCAGGTAGCGTTTCGTAGGCAATGACAGACGTCACTGGGTACAAAGCGAAACCCCCGGGCAGAATCCAGCTGTCAGTGACGTCATCGCAGTGCGCCACTTCTTACTGTCAGTTTTGTTTGGGCTGCAGACGCCGTGGGATAGGAGGAAGTGAGGAGTGGAGCGGGGGAGGTGGAGGCGGGTGGATCATAATGAAGTAAGGTGAAATGCAGTGATAGCCAGCACTGGAAGATGCTCCATCGTTATGTGACTGTTGTTAGGTCGTCATCTAAGCGCGCCACGCCTATTTCAGGACATGTGCCGAAAGTAAGAAGAAATACGGAGACCAGCATGTCTTCTGCACCAGAAGTAAGCGTTCTCTGTATCAAGGGTATAAACAAGTCCTGCTCCCGCAAACGGCTTTTTGTACACAAAGTGAAATCAAGTGAAGGATCCCTAGTAGTTTCGTATCTCTGAGTCCTGTGTTGGCACTATATTTCGTGCATGACGTTATCTATTGTTTTACAGATCGCAGTCAACTGATACTTTAATCCAGTTTGTTCAGTTAAAGTGAACCACTGCAACTATGCTTCGATAGGTTAAATCTAAGTTGCCGTGATGAAAAGGTCAACCCTGGTGTCATGTGGAGTGTCCTACTGATCCACACACATGCCAACTCATCATGATTGCGCGAGTCCCCTTTTTCACGTATATTACATCTTGTAATAACCAAAATGCCCCATACATTTCAATAGTGTCGCTCTCAAACCCATATCATCCTCCAAACAAATTCTCCTCTCACTGTAATCAGTGCTTTAAATGAAAGTGCAGATACCCACTCCTTAGAGTTCCTGTTTGCTCACGAGAAGTGCTGGTACTTTGCCTCTACCATTAAATGTATTGCAACGGTGCTGAGAATTGTGGGTACTCTCCCTTTCAAATAAAGTGCAGGTACTTAGTACCGAACATTAGCTGCCCATTTAAAACAATGACTGTAATGGGATCACCTTCTTAAACGTCTGACTTCACCCTCATTCAAAATGTTTCAGGTCTGCCCAAAGGTGATTGGTAATTTCCTTACACAGTTGGCACAGTGTATTGGGCCGCTTCCCCCCATTTGCTATTGGCAGGTGTAGGAAAATACCTCAGAAAGTAAAACATTTTACAGTTAGGTTATAGTTATTTCAACCGTATGTATCCTCCCATTTCGGTAGCAGAGCTATCTGTAATCACAAGGCCTCCTGCTACTAACATAGGACATCTCCTCACTGTATGCAACATTTGTCTTCATTGTTACGATCTCAAAGGCGGCAACACTTCGTAGAACCCAAATAACACATTTACTGTACTTGGGCACTCTGTCACATATTCTGTGCATCCACTTAGGTTGCACACAACACATCTACTGCACTTATACCACTGTTACACCCCTTTAACGACTCAATTTAATTCAGATCATCTGACACTCCATTTCTGCCAGGCACCTATTAGTGCGATCCTTCATTATATTTGGAGGTCATGTAACACCTCCTGTAAACCTGTAAGCATACAACACCCCTGCACACATACCAATGTATCATCCCATCTCCATTTAAACTCAATATAACCCATGTTCTTAGACCCCTAGAGCACCTCACCTCAATCAAACCACTGAAACCCACCCACTGCATTCAGACCTTTGTGGCACTTTCATCTGTACACAAATCACAAAATCCCTTCTTCATCCAGACCATTAAACAACTCTACTACACTTCAGTGCACGCATATTATTTATTAGTTCACTATACCGAGACTCATTGCATTAGCTTCACTGCGCCAACACTGTGTAATACCTTAATGGCGTTGAGAATATTGTGATTCCTCAATGCAGCATATTAACAGCACTCAAACCACCTCAAATGCAATCCTCTCGTGTATCTCCATTGCACCTGCTGGCACTTTTCTTCCTTCGCAGGAATCAATGCTGGGCGAGGTCAGTGGATCTTTGGGCCCATCACAAGGGTGTGGTAGGCAAATCAACAAATGTCAATACAAAATAAATCAATAACCCAATATGGCCAATGTGGCCTTACAAGGAAAAGTCCAATCAGGAATAATTTAAGGGTTTTTATTGCAAACCTAGACTCAAACTAATATAGACAATTCCAAGACAAAGCTATAAAGATATAGTATCGCCTGTGGCAGTGGATCTGCTATGACACCTCTGTTCACCTAAGCTCTATTTGATACATTTCATGCATTCATACTTTGTGTGATATTTCCACTGCATTCTTAACATGTATGACCTATCTGCTAGACTCAGGTCCCTTGTTACACCACTTTTGCACCAAGACTGCATATGAGACCTTTCCTGAACTCAGACCCCATTTGACACCTTCTCAGCATGCACGCACCGTGTGAAACAAAATCTACACTCATGCCCACTGTTGCACCACCACTGTATTCAGACACCTTAAAACTCCACTCTAAATAATCTCCAAATGACATATTGACCCTGACCTTTTCTAACACCTGAATACAGTAATATTCTCCATAACATCTCCATAGCACTTCAACCCATTTAGGAACTCCACTGGTGTAAGACTCATTGTTAGAAACCACTGCATGAAGGTTTCTACTGCACTAGGACCCCATGTTGTATGCACACAGCACCCTGATTCCCTATGACAGTGGTTCCCAAACTGGGCGCCGCGGCTCCCTGGTGCGCCATCAAAACAAGCCAGGGGTGCCACACGCGATGAAGCACTACACATGCACTGGTTTAGAGAAGCGATGAAGTGCTGCACATGCACTAATGAGGTGCTGCACATGTGCGGTTTAGTGAGGTGATGGAGTGCTGCTGTCACAGGGATGAAAGAGCGCAGCACACACTGGGGTCTGGAAAGCGATGAAGTACTCCACATGCACTGGAGCTCCTTCACAGAGGTGAAGGAGCACTGATTTCATGGAGAAGAAGGTGCATAGCACACGCACTGAGGCAGAAAAGCAGTGTTTACCATATGAAGATCTTGGCTTCCACCAGAGCGGAGCACAGGTCCTTGTCAGAAAAACTTTGGCAGGGAAGAGGTAAATGCAAAGTAGATGGTAAGGACTTTGATGTCCCAGAGACCTTGGGAAGAACAGGGGGCAAGCCAGCAAGCCCTTAGAGTTCTGCGGTGAAGCAGAGGGTGTAGAGGCAGGTTAAGTATTTCCTTACTGCAGAGGTAGCAGGCAGCAGGCCAACACCGTAGAGCACATTGCAAAGTGGCAGTCCCTCCTGGCAGGACAGCAGCCAGCATGCAGCAGACCAACACAGCAAAGCAAGTGGCCTTTGATGTGGGGGAGACTTCAAAGGATTCCTCTGAAGTGCACAAGGGTCCCTTTAATTCTGGCCCTGTCTGCAGGTTATATGTGGGGGTAATCAGCCCTTTGTGTGGAGAAAGGACAGCACCTACTGAAATGTAAGTATCAATCCCCCTCCTCTCTGCCCGGGAAGACCCATTAGTATGCAGAAGAATGCAGATGCAGCTGAGTGTCCTGTGTTTGTGGCTGTCTAGAGGGAATTCACTAAGTGTAGTTGTCACCCAGTCCAGCTCAGATGTTTATTCAGAGACAGGCTGAGGCACAGACTGACTGAAGCAAGAAAATGACAACTTTCTAAAAGTGACATTTTCAGACGTAAAATTTGAAATCCAACTTCACCTTGAGTTGTGATTATAAATTCCAGGGACACCAAACTCCAAATTTCTGTCTTCTCCATTTTGAAATTACACTTAAAATATAGTTTAAGACAACCCCTATGTTAACCTATGGGGGAGATAGACTTTGCAATAGTGAAAAACAAACTTGAGAGTTTTTCACTACCCGAACATGTTAAACTTAAAAGTACAGGTCCAACTGTTGAAACACACTGCATCCTGCCCTTGGTGCAACTTATATGTAATAAAAGCAGAAGGTTTGGGCCTAGTAAGTGTGTATACTTACCAGGTCACAATGGCAGTTTAAAACTGCACACACAGGCTCTTCAGTAGCAGGCTACTGTATTGTGTGGTATAATCAGTGTTGCAGGCCTGCCAGTAGCATTTAAATTACAGGCACTGGGCACACCTAATGCACTTTACTAGGGACGTGCAAGTAAATTAAATATGCCAATTGTGGATAAGCCAATGTTACAGTGTTTTAGAGTACTGAGTACCTGCACTGGTCAGCAGTGATAAAGAGCACATAATCCTAACAGCAAGCAAAAATTAATCAGAAAAACAGGAGATCAGAGAGCAAAAAGATAGGGGGAACCACACCAAGGATGCCAGGTCCAACATTCACCCTGACGAGGTTTGTAGTTGTTGCCTTACTGGGTCGTCTACATCTCTCAACTGATAACCCAATTTCTTACAAGATTGCTTATGAAAAAATGCCTTGTGATCAATATTATGACTTGTTAATTTAACTCTGCCTGATTTTGCTTTTCCTAATGTAGCTAGAGATATACAAGATTTCATATTGTTCCAGGTGAATTTTTATCTTTGTGAAAAAGGTTTTAGGTATTGTTAACTGAATCATTGATAAATAACATAACAAAATAGGGGTTAATAGCATCTTGATTGAGTCTAAGTGAACCCACCAAGATAAATATAACAGATCCTAATGTTGTCTTTTTTTCATTGAGCAGGGTGTGGAAAACATACATGACATAGACAACACAAAAACTAAAGACCGTTTAGACTACAGATAAACACAGCAGGAGGATCTTAAATTGCCCAGTAATAAACAAAATACCTTGTACAACCCAATATGAAGGAGCTTTGGTTGAGCCCAGCCTTAAACTGTCACAGTATATACCTGAGATGCAAAATATATAGCAAACATATAGATTGTGCAAAAATAATATCCATAAATACATCCCAGTGGTGGGCGACTTCAACTCCCCTGGAGACTAGTCCACTTGCATAACAATGAATATATAAAGTACATAAGTATATGGCAGCTGCCCATATTCAACTGGACATTTTCTACACATAACAGACAATCGAAAAATCAGTATACATTTCAGCCTGGAAGATCTTAAAGTGCCACACAGTAAACGATAAGGTGGCTTGTGCAGCCCAATATTGAGCACTCTTATTCGAATAAGATCATAAGCTGTAGTGGCAGATATCTAAAGTGCGAAGTGTATAGCAGCTAAATACATTGTGCAAAAATTATTTCTATAAGTACAACCCAGTACTGGGCGACTTCAGCTCCTCCAAAGACTAATCCATTTGTGTAGGAATAAATGTTTAAAGTGCATAAGTAAATGGCAGCCGGATATATTCTGCTGGTCAATTTCTCGGCATATAGCATAAATCAAAGAATCAGTATACATTTCAGAATATCACTGACTAGTTTGGAGATCACAATAATAGGGAAAGTATGGAAAAGTGGTACTTCACATATAAAAGCAGCATTTCATCAAGCCGTGGTTGAAACATAGTAAATTCACACTTATTAAACCTGTCCTTGCTACCCCCCGTAGGAGTTTATGTCGAACTTGACAAAAACACATACCCATGTTGCATTAAACCCCTGTAGGGCCCTAACCCGCTTGGCATAAGCCTCTTCGAAGGTTCAAGTCCTAACCATTTTCTTATACCAGTGAGAATATGAGGGGACCACATTTGTTTTCCAATTTTGCCAGATCAACAAGCGAGCCACCGCGCCTCCTATTGAAATAAAATATTGTTGGTATTTATGTGATTGGTAGATTTTGTGTGATGAACCAGAAAGCATCAGTATTAACAATGGTGAAACTATCATGTAAACTTTAGCTAATTGTATGGAACACCTTTCCCCAAAATTGTTCGAGCATCAGGCACTCATTGAAGATATGGACCCAACCCCCCCACCCCCCATTGCCTACCTTGCATCTAACACACAGATTCTGGGAGCAAAGGAAACATCCTATGCAACATCACAGGTGTATAATATGCAGAACATCTAGATAGAAACACAATCTTCTTGAAATAGGCGACTCAAAGTGACCTATAACCCACCTCGGAAAGGCACTGCCACTCTTTAATATTATATGTACAATTAGTTGATTGGTAAACCTTAAGTAAGAGATCGGGAAGCATAGCCTTACTAGCCTGTTGCAGCAGTAATTGGTACTTAATTACCTACTCCTCTCAACCTTGTTTTATACGTACGAGAAACCATATAATGGGTCTCCTCCTTCACTGTTACAAAATTATTTTTTAAGAAACTAGTTATCTGGGTAAAAAGAAACATAAAGGTTTAATAATCTGGTTGCCAAATTGTTGGATTAATGATTCCCATGAAATCAGGTTTGACCATTATAAAATTTTCCTAGTTTCTCAACACCTAAGATTTGCCATAATTGGCACACCTTTTTGGAAACTTCCACCCCCCAGACTTCACAGTGCTGTAAAGGGGTATATGTATGACATTGCAGAACTTCCCAAGATTTAGAAAATGTCTGTATACATGAGGTAAAAGCGCCCAGAGTTTTAATTTTCTTGGGGAGTTTGGCAGTTCGGAGAAAAACAGGCAGACGTATTTGGCTTTACCCCATCAAACAATCTAATAGGAAATTATCATGGGCTGAAATACTTGCTGACAGCTGAACCAGGAGATCTAATAAGGCAGCCTGTTTTTATGTCTACAAGTGTGGCAAGGCGAGACCTCCCTGCATTGTATCTAGCTGTAAAACTGATGTTTTAACCCAACGTTGATTCTTTTTCTCGGGCAAAGCTTCTAATAATGGCGTCAAGTTCTTTGAAGTAGTAGGCACTAGGAATTTTTAAGGGGAGATTTATAAAAAGAAATAAAAACAGTAGAAGGACGGACATTTTGATCAATGCAATAATGCCCACCTAGCTCTTTGGTCTTAGCGAATGTTGCGCTGTAGTTTAAACAAAATAATTAAAATCACTGAATGCTGTGGTGCCATCTACAGAACAGATGGAAGTTCTGAACGAGGAGAGTTGAACAATAAAAGTTAAATCTTGGCCTGATTAACTTTATAGCCACCTATTCGCGTAAACTTATCAATTTCATTCAAGGCATTTATGGCGTCTAGACTGTCAGCCATTATATACAGAATCATATCATTGGCAAATAACGTAATTTTAGACATTCCCTCAATAGGTGGTACTATGGCTGGATTGTTCTGAATCCTAGAGGCCAATCGTTCAATAATAAACGTAAAAAGCAGCTGCGAGAGAGGGCAGTCCTGACTGGTCCCATGACTGATCTTTACTACCCCGTCTCGCCCCCTTGATAAAGCCGCTTAATCATAACTATAAAAAAATGATGGGATGCCAAATATGCCCGGAGCAAAAAAATAAAAATAAGGACTAACCAGTTGACAAGGTTGAATGTCTTTTCTTCATCCATCTTGAGGATAGCCACTTTCTCTTTATTAACTGAAAAATAATCAATGACTTGTATCAATTGACGAGCATTAGCTGCCATGGACCTTCCAGGCAGAAAGCCATTTTGATCTGGATGAATCAACAATTGTGCACACGAGGCAAGCCTATCTGCCCATATCTTTATGAATAAGTTATAGTCTGCATTTTGTAGACTTTTGTGGCGATACAAGTTGGGATTTGTGAGATCTTTACCTTTCTTAATAAAGCTGACCACCACTTATTCTTTATAATTTTGGGGTATTTCAGCTCCCTCTTTTATACTATTAAAAAGGAGTAAAAGGAGTTGGAGAAGTTTCTCTGAAAAGGTTTTGTAAACCTTAGTGGGGATCCCATCGCTTCCGCTTGTCTTAGCATTGGCCATGCTCTTTAAAGCTGTAACAATATCCCGAGATTCAATTTTATTATTTAAAGCATCTTTTTGAATATCCGAAAAGTTGTGGAAAGCTGCACCTCATTGAAGTACTGTTCTAGATCCTGGTCTGGGACCAGCTCTGCTTCTTTGTAAATAGACCTATGATGATTAAATAAGAACCCCACTATTTCTATATTTTCTGTCTCCACTATTCATGATACAGGGTTCCTAATTTCTAATTAAATAAATAATTGTTTATTCTTGTGAGTCTTAGTTGACCATGCCAGGTATTTCCCCACTTGCTGGCTCTCCTCATAGAGCTTCTGGTGGTATGCTCTGCCATTTGTGATTTCCTCTAAGAGGAAGAAATCCCTTAGTTCTTGCTGTGCCCTAGATACCTGTTCTTGAAGAGTTTGATGATTTATCGAAGGTGAAAATTTCCCCATCGATCCCAATAAGTGGCCACGAGACTCCTCTTGTGCTGCCTGGAGCTACTGAATTTTAAATGCTCTAGCCCAGCTTAATTTAGCTTTATAGGCTATAACCTGACGCCTAAATGTGGCTTTAAAAGCTTCCCAGACTACGAAAAGAGGAGCAGAATTAATATTAATTGCAAAGAATTTGCGAATTAATTGTTTAGTGCCCCTATCCTAATTTTGGTTGGAGAGCAGAGCCCTATCAAATTAGCATCTTGGCCTTGCCTTCTGCTTTGCTTCCAAAATTTCCCCAATATACCTATTATTCCTCAAGATTTCAGCCGACCTCATGCCTGGATTTTTTTCTAGCGGGTCAAACATTAAAAAAGGGTATTGTTGAGTGCAGAGCTAATCCCTTCTCTGATCATTCAGTAGTCTCCTTAACCATTATTTTACATTCTAATATTGTCTAAAAGATTTAGGTTTTTGAGTAATATAATTTAAATTGACACTGGCAGTATCTTTAAAGGATTTTGAAAAATGCACATTTAAGTACTTAATTTTAAAACGTGTTCCAAGCTAGGCCATAAGGATCAAATATGTCTTTAAGACCAAATTTATTAAGTGACAATATTTCTGATGTATCTACATTTAACTGATAACCAGATAACATGAACAAATAATTAACCTCATTAACAAATGTGGGTATTGATCTTTTCAAGTCTGAAACATAGAGTAAAATATTATTTGCATAAAAAGTTTTACCTGAGTTTCTAAAAATTGAATACAGCAAATATCTTAATTTTGTCTAATTTTAGACAGAAAGGGCTTAAGTGTTAATATAAACAGCATAGGTGATAATAGACACCCCTACCTAGTACTCCTGCACGATATAAAATAAGTTAAGGAAAAGACTGGCAAATACAGAAGCGTTAGTTGAGTTATGGGGTAAAGAAGCCCCATCACGTCATTTTGAGGCAAAACCATCCCATTTTAAAGATTGAATAAGGAAATCCAAATCCACCCAATCAAAAGCATTCTCAGCATCCAAAGCTGTAGCTGCCAAAGGGGATTTAAATGTTTGGGCTTTATTAATAACAGTAAAAAGTTGCATTGTTGTAAGAGGATAATCTCTCTTCAAATCTATATTGTTGTGAGTCAATAATTTAAGGTGTGTACTTATATGAATGTGTTGCCAAAATCTTTGAAGAAATTGCACAAACAGCAGACATAAGAGATATTGATCTATCATTTTGGCATAGCTTGAATTCCCAGCAGAGTTATGGAATTTCACGTATCATTGCTTCTAGAAATATATCATCACTTTTGTTCCTTGAAATACAATAGCAATACACATTGTATACTTTAGGCAATAATTACAAAAAATATACATAAAACCCCACAGCAAATTAATTCAGTCCAGGTGATCGCCCTTTCTTCAAGGTTTGTAGAGCTCCATTGTACTTCATCTGGAGTTACAGCTTGTTCCAAAGCAGACACATTGACAGTTGCTGATGGATATTTATGTATTAAAGGTAGATACTAATCAGTACCATCATTACTCTTTAGTTAATCTTGTGTACATAGAAATCTGTAGTATTCTACAAAGGAATTAGAGATATCAGCATTGTTAATGATTGGGATAATAGTCATATCCATAAAGAATCTATCATAATACCTTCCGTCTTTATTTCCAATGCCTTTTTTTGTTCCTTTGTCCACAAAATGCAGCCCTTTTTATTAGGGTGCTGCAAGCATTGTCTGTGGAAATTGTATTAAACAGCAGTTGTGCTTTAAATGATCTAGTGAGAATGTATAGTTTGTGGTATAGTATGTACCTTTCTTTATATTGATCAGTAGATCCTTACATTTCCTTTTCTTAGCAACAACATTACATATATATTATTTAGCTTCTGCTTTAAATGCACTCCATAGTATCTGGTAGGAAATTTATGTGGAGTCAGTTAATAAAAAAAAAAACTTCACAAAAAGAATGAAAGGTTAACACAAATTCAGGATCTTCCAATAAAGCATTATCAAATCTGCATCTTCCTGCACCTCTTTTAAATTGAACCAATTCAAACTCCATAACAAGTAGTACTTGGACAAAATTCTAATTTAACCAGTTTCTGAATTAATTAAAGACTTCAAAATATTTCTACTTTAACTATATAACTGATTATTGCCAGAGTTTTATGCATTGATGAGGAAAAAGTATACTTTTAACTTCTGGATCAGGTAGTCTCCAAGAATCAATTAAAAATCTTTGGGATGGATGTATTTACTTGTGTTTGTGAGTGTTAATAGGTATTAAAAGAGGTGTTTCTATTTATAAAGGGGTCTACAAAATAATAGCAATCACAAGCAAAAATACAATTTTCTAAGGTACACTTCACTAGCTTTGAACCAATAATCTCAGAAAAAAGAGTATCCCCTTGAGTGGGACCATAGGTCATTGATTATAGGAACAGGGATTTTATTGCTTTTCAAATCAACCCTAATCCATCTACCCACAGAGTCTTATTCTAGGAAGATAAATTAAATATATAGTGCTTTGTTACATAAAATGATAACACCATTCTTCTTAATTGATGTTTGTGATGTAAAGATCTTTCCTATCAAATTTCCTGCAAGTTTTAAACCCTTAAATTCTGGCAACTGAGACTCCTGTAACGGGTCTATACTAGGTTTGAACTTAGCCATGGGAGATAACTCTCTGACTTTGAAAAGGATTACCCAAACCCTTATTCCATTAAATTATCTTAATTGTTTTAAGACTACATTTGTATAAAACCTTTTGGCTGCATATGATAAAATGTATTAATAACATTAAATGAGTAGGTGAATTCACAATAAATATGGTATTATGAAATTTGTATTGATGTTTCAAACACCACAAAGAAAAGGGTGCATTAGTAAAAACACAATACAAGGGAAAGAAGTAAAAAAACAAGATGATAGTGCAGGAGGAAACAAGCCAAGCTAATTATTATACTCCTTAACTATGTAAACAAAACTGGGAGTGGGAGTACTGCTAGCTGACAACAATATGACATAAGGGTAAAAACAGATTGTCAGCAGCCTGTGGGAAACAACAAGAGATACATTAGTATTAAGACGTGTTCAGTATAAAATAAGATAACATTTACCTTTGAATATAATAATTAAATTCCCCCAAAAATGTAAATCTCAGTGAGGAACATTGTGATATATCCATCCCCTGTCATCAACATCCATCAATAAATTCTCTGATATTAGCTGGCTCTTCAAATGTAGTAGTCTTCTCTTTATAAGTCACCATAAAGAAGCAGGGATACATTAGACCATATTGGCCATTGATGGATTGTAGAGCAGACCTCATTTCTAACAACTCCTTCCTTTTATTTGCTGTTACATTTGTGACATCCTGAGTGTGTATCTGCTTTTTAACTTTACTCGTAAAATTACTTTAATGTGTTCAGTGTTTTCTAAAAATAAAAGAACGCCTCTGCTTTTAGAAGGAATTCTAACTAAGTGTGGCCTAAACAGTGAGCTTGTTGACTCTTGAGACTAGTGGAGTCCAGCATATTCATAACTTTGGGTAGGAAACTCTTAATGAAAGACATAGGACCTTATTACGAGTTTGGCGGACGGCAGAGGCTGCCCACCAAACTCGGCCAGAAAACCGACAGCCCTATTAAAAGTTTCCCGCTGGGCGGGCGGTTTGAAACAGTGTTTCCACCCACCAGCCCAGTGGGAAACAGGGCCTTGTGGCAGTGCAGCGGGTGCAGCAACACCCACTGCGCTTTCCACTGCCTGTAATTCAGGCAGTGGAAAGCTCAACGTGGCTGTCCATGGGGGCCCCTGCACTGCCCGTGTAAAGTGCATGTGCAGTGCAGGAGCCCCCAGGTGGCCCCCGATGCCCCCATTCCGCCAGCCTATCCATGGTGGTCCAACCGCCATGAAAAGGCTCGCAGAATGGGGTGTCGTAATCCCCAGGGCGGATCACAACCTCCGAGACCGCCAGGGTGTCGACTGGCGGCAACCTGGCGGTGTCGTCGGTCGGAGCGTGGCGGCTCCGCCACAGTCATAATGTGGCTGTCTGACCGCCACGACTGCGGCGGTCTGACAGCCACCGCAAGTCTGGTGGTCTTAAGGCCGCCAGATCGTAATGAGGACCATAGGATCACTTCCTTCGTAGAATTGTCTGGCGTTCCATAAATGGATAGATAGTTTCTATAACTGGAGTTTTGTAACTCCTCCTCATGCTTCTTAAGCAGTTTCTTTAAAACCCAATGTTTCTGCCTTTAAGGCAGCATCTGGCGTAACTGTCATACTCTGTTCCATTTCTAGAACACTTCTCTCCATAGCACACTAACTAGCATCAATTTTGGGGGTATTTTATTTGTTTCTTCTATAAAAGATTTCCATGACCTACTCACCTCCAAAAATTTTTGGTTGTTGGAGAAGGAGGCAGGTGATGGTGGATCTCTTTTTTCAGGCTTTTGCTTGTGGATGAACCAACTACACTTGATATCGTAGAAGCTGTGGAGGCCCTAGGTGACCCGCAAGAAGCTGTACTTGTTTAAGTGAAAAGCAAGTCTTCTACAGTTAGCTAAAATGAGATTAGGTCCCATAGACTTCCTGTTTTCAGTTAGTGATAAATCCTGCTTCAGCACCTTTGCCCCACCATCCCTTCTGCTGCCTTTTACTAAAGAGAAACAGGGTTGTCATCCCATTTTATTGCATTCCACCATCAAAGCACCAAGTCGTACCTCCCAAGAAATATATGTTACATTTCGAATTCTTTAACATTTTGTGTTTCAATTTAGCATATTAGATTATTTTACTGCATTGAGTGACATTTAATAAAGTGAATAGTTTCTAAACTTAGAAGCATTCAAGAATGCACCACCGACAAGGCCTTGACAGCGGTGCTGTACCTGAACCTAGACGGTGACGGTTTGTCATATGCTCTACATATATGGCCAATAGTGTTATCCTACCTGGCGCACCATTATTATCTATTAACTTATATACAAGTGAATGTTTTTTATAGCACACATAGTTGGTTACCAAGGTGCTATCACATGTGACACGCAATGAAAACTGAGGCACAGTAAAGTAATTCGCCTAGGATCACACCGTTCATTCAAGTGTGGAAGCCAGGCTTCTAGCCCAAGATTTCTGATTACAGCCTGTGCAATCCAACCATTGGATGGATACTATACAGTTCAACCACTGGATAGTTACCTCAGTTTGGCTCCCTGAAGGATATGCTTTGTGTTCAGTTCTTTCACTGGCCAAATAAGTGCTCATATTACGTGTGAGATCAAACAATACACAGTCTTTCTAGAAGAAAGTAAGGGAAGAGTAAGTGAACGGAAGAAAAGGCATTATTTTTACGGTAACATCACAGATTTCTCCGGACACAACAAACAACACTTAAATAGATTAGCAGAATAAAGACATTGAGGATAATCCATAGAAGTTGGTCTCCAATTTCAGTTTTTTATTGAGACACATGCAAACTGCAGCTCGACTGCAAACAACCATCCACTTACTGGCAAAAAGCACAATATGAGATTTTAGGCATGTGCTAAACTGTCCTTGTTTTAGCAGTCTTTAACAATACTTAATTTATCGTTTTTTTACTTTGAAAAAACAAGTTAACAACAGCTCAGCATAGTGACTCAGAATAGCACAGTTACATTTTCATATAATGAGTCCATTAGGGCAACAATCAAGATCAAGCCTAGGAGGCACATTGGCATTTACAGTTGCTTTTAGCAGTTTTTGTATTTTAAAAACTGTCTTGGAGAGGAATTTGGTGGAAGGTCACCAGAAACCGTCATGCCACTTCCTCACAGGGCCTATAATTTCAAGGTTTCCTACATGTGAGGGATACAGTAATTTAAATTACAACAGACCGGCAAAGTCTCTCAACCTCTTACTACAATTCCTTCTTCCATAGGTGGCTCACCTCTGGACATAATAAATGCCCACAACAAACCAGCAGTTTCCATTTGGTGGTGGCAAGTCAGCAAATTCGTAGAAAGCGACTTGCCAGGATCCTGGCATCGCCCTATGACCTGAAGTACAAGCTGAGTCATTTAAAGATTTGACATGTAAATCATACCATGCAAAAACATGTAAAAATATAACAAAGACTCCAATTAAAAAAAGTGTACTTCTTTAATATGTGTGTTTTGATTTAATGTTTTAGGTAATGTCACTGAATTAAATGTCAATTATTGAAAGTCATAGTGTCTAAACCTGAACTTAGAAAAGAACTAGGATACCCCCAATGCCCCAAGGACGTCACTGTGAGTGAATCAAGAGACACCAGTTTCTCATGTGTACTGTCTGCATAGCCAATATAGTTATTATCTGAGAGTCAACTTTATTTTATTTCCTTTTAAATCATATACATGTCAGGTTTTTGTATAGTGCATATGCTTAACTGAATGACCAGTATATGTCACATTTGATTGTCGAGGAAAGTGAAGCACAGTGATTTGTCTTGGATCGCACAGTCTGGTGAAGTGAGGAAGCTGGAATTTGATACCAAGGTTTCAAGGTCAACATTGTGCCAGCCAGCCACTGAAAGAAAATGTCTTTCACCCTCCTGTTCAACACCAAAGGGACAATGATTTGTGTTGAATTCTTTCAGGACCTAAATTGATAAACTTTATTCAATACATACATGTATTTCATATTAGAACATTGGAATGTTGGGAGCTCCATTGAAGACAATGGAGCAACATCAGTCAATATGAACTGGTATATGCCCACTGCTTTCAACATTCCAGTGTCCTCATACACAGCCTCTGCCTTCCGCTTTCTCCTGCCTCACGAAAATATATTAATTAGTCAGATGAAAGCCAAAGGCAGAGGCCATGCAGGAGGACACAGTCAGCCTTCACCCTTTCCTCCTCCTGTAACTCCATGCCACTAGGGCTTTAGAAGGAGGGAGAGGTGAATGCTGCTCAGCTCCTGGGTCTCCCGGGCTGGGATGGACTACAAAAAGCAGTTCAGCCAAGCCGGAGAGAACCAGGGGCCGACTTCATCCCGTTTCACAGCTCTCACTGTGCGTGGCTGTTAACTGTAGAACATTTGCAGCTGTGAACAAAGGCTTTGGAGCCGAGGGGGATTTCAACCCACTTTCCCCCCAGGCTTCCATGGCCCCCTCTAGGCTTCCATAGGTTTTCTAATCAGAATGTTCTGTCCTCATGGGGCAGAATGTTCCTGGCTGTACTGGCCAATAAAGGCCCGCATCCTTGTTAAAGACCCTCGCCTTCTGGCTTTTAACGCTGGAGCGGGCCTTTAAAGACCAGAATAGCCCACTACAGCAGGCTATGAAGCTATACTAAATCAATGTGACACTGTGTATGTATGAAGCCTTTATAGAAATAAGCACTCAGTTAAAAGTAGTCTTTTTTGTGATACTGGGCCTGACTTAACATACAGAATGATTTCAGTAGAAATCACCATATTAACGACTGCAATTCAGAAGACAATAAAAACAATGTCTCAAAGATACTTCATAGCTTTCAGGTTGCTTGCTTTCACTGGTATACATACAAAGCACTTATTGACTACTGCAGACAACCATTTACATACTTTCCTTTTGAACTTCATTTTCAGTGGAAAAAGTTCAAGTAAAAAAGCATCCCTTTAGAGATTTATGCTCTGAAGTGTATGTCTTCTAACAATCTTTCTATTTTCAAAATCACATTAGGAAGGACAATGGCCAGTACCCAGGCCCATGCCCCCTCTATTTTAGACCAACATTCCCATGAAACATAATATTTCAAACCTGTCCACTTCAACAAATGCTTTGGATAGGAGGGCTAATATCACACTTCCTTTGACCTCCTCCTCCCCCTCACAATGATATTGCTATTCACCCCCTTAGCCACTCAACAGCCTCCTGTTTTATAGCCATGGGGCTGTTACAGTTAAAACCCAAACTTGAATTAGAGATTTCCAGCATAGCCATTTTAAATGTTGTGCAACAGCAATACGGTCATTCTTTTTCAGACATAAATTATGTAATTATTCAGGTTTTTCCAATGTTATTGGCCTGTAAGGAAAGCAGAAATAATCCCTTGTTGGTAAATTTGCAATTATAGATTTGTTTAGGACTATTGTGATCTTAACCTTTCTATAATGAAGGCTTAAAAATGGCAACATTTTGTGTTACGATGTCAGTGTTTTTACATGAAGCAGCAGAAAGAAAAGTTAATTGCAAGCCATATGCTTTCATATCCTTTATCTTAGCCAAGACATCCTCACAAGATAATAAATTATAAGAAGAAAAATACTAGTTAGGTGTATCTAAAATATAATTCTAAGGTGGAAGTGATCTGCATTCATTTGTAACTTTAGATATTCAATATGTTCTTAAAAAGTACTCAACATAGGATATATACCTATGAAATCTAAGAAATACTGGACATTTCTCTAAAAATGTAATAAAGAGTTTGCTTACTATTCTCATTGTCAGATAGACGAGTAGAAAAATAATTATTTTTTTCTGAACAAAATAATGCACTTGTAGTGCTACTGGTGATCTTTGAAGGTTTCTTTAGAGTCTTCACTTAGAGACTTTGGGCCTCAGTAGGAGTATGGCGGTCCAAAGCCCACTGTACCCGAAGTGGCTGTTCAACTGCCAGATTATATTGCTGGTGGTCGGACCACCACAAGACCATCTCCAGGATCATAGATCCCAATGGGTTGACAGTGGTGGAAGTCGTGGTCAAGCACGGCGGTGCGGATGTCGGCATGGCTGTGCTGATCACGACTTGCCTGTCTGCCGGCCTTTCCAGGGAGGGGGCAACGCCATGAAAAGGATGGCAGAAAGGCAGGGACGGGGCCACAGGGGGACCTCTGCACTGCCAATGACTATGTCATGGGAAGTGCAAAGGCCCCCCTGTCAGCACACTCGGAATGCACACTGTCTGCCTTAGCAACAGTGTGCATTCCGAGTGTGCTGGCGGTACCAACAGTGCAGCGACATTGGCCTCGGCTCTCCCTGAGAGCCAATACCACTGCACTGTTTCCGCTGGCCAGCCCAGTGGGGAGTTCATATTATGGCGGTGGGGAGGCCGCTGGCTTGGCTCCCCACAGCCGTATTGGCAGTCCGACCGTTGGACTGCCAAACTTGTAATGAGGCCCTTTGTCTGTTAACATTCCAACCTCCTGTTGTCTTTGTTTAGTTGTTGATAGAACTAATGGATGGGCCCTCATTTTCTCAGACGGAGGCATTTTCAATTTGTTTGGTGTAAGTTCATCCATGGCAAATTTAAGGTTATGATTTAAATTATTAAATTTTACTTATGGGGGTTCTAAAATACTTCCTAATACATTAGAATTAATGTAACACACAAGTAACAATAGTAACTTCTTACAACTCTAAAATGCTGAATCTGACCATGAACAGATGTACTGACGTTATTAGACTTTTTATGCTTAGGTTTCTCCAAAGTGACAAAGAGAATAAGCGTGTGGTGTGAACAAGTTACTGGTATTAGCGTTAATTCTAATATTAAAATCAAGGTCCAGTTCTTGCTAATTCCCTGCCTTAAGAGTTGGACCTATCTTTAGATTAAAATATAAAGTCATTAAAAGATGGTGAAATTCTGCAGGGAAAAGACAATTGGATAGCTGTAACAATATCAAACTGTTCCAAAATAATATTTGTTTCCATTCATTTGTTGTTCGTAAAACAGACAGAATTGGGATAGAAATGGCAGTTGTAGCTAGTTGTACTGTAATCAGCTGCTACCAAGAAAGTCAGATCCACACCATTAAGCAAGTAAGCATCAAATGCTGAGCTGTGTCATTCATGATTATTAGATGGCCAGAGTGATGGAGGATGATTTCTCCACTTATGAGCATGAATTCTCCTCCATGTGGCCCTTGTCACTAAAGTCCCTAGGAAGCGGATAGAAAATCTGAGGGAGGCTTTGCACACTAAAATGCCTCTGGTTCTTGTAGAACCACTATCCATTCGCTTGTTCATGTCATGTGACGTCCCGAGAGACAATTTATGACTTACAACGTGGTGGCCAGAAGACCAAGGAAGGAGTGGTTTTCTTTTTTCCGAACAGTGGTTGGTTCTCGATTGGCACCTGCATTTATGATAGGGATCAGAGGACAATGCATTTACCAGAACTTGGGAGGAGTGAGACAGCAAAATATGAGAGTTTCTTGCAAAGTCAGATTCCGTTTACTTGACACACTGACATATATACATGTTTATATTAACCTCAAAGGAGGGCAAGGTATCATCCCAAACCACTCACCTTTATTCAAAACATCATGCAGCACTTCAAGACTCAATGAATTTTACAGGAGGACTGCTAGTTTAAAATTTCTCTTGTGTACTCTGTTGTGAACTGAAAGACACAGTTAAAAGTGAGTAATGTTTGAGGCTAAAATGTGCAAAACTACAGAAATGTGCCCGTTATGTTTATGAACGTATCTAATACCTGACATAACTCACGGTCCACTGCCATAAACAAAACACATATTTGGCAATGGCATAGATACAAATAAATCAGTTAACTCGATAACACTTGGCAGTTGACTGTGTGTTATTTTATGAGTCATGTGCATTACTAAACAAAACCGGTGATTTTCAGTGCTTTAGCATGTTGAAGCCAGAAAGATAACGTTTTTGTTTTCTTAAAAAGTTAGTCAGTGTTTGAATCTACACGAAACTTACCAATAAAAAAGGTCATCGACTTTGAGTTTGGGTGGTACATTTCATTTACATCCATCAAGTGGGGGCAAAAAAATAGGTCAAAGTGACAATTCCCACTTTAATTTCAAAGGAATCATTGCTGCCCAATACAGAACAAAACAACGGAACACAGTTAAACAAATCTGGACGTTAATTCACGAAGGCCCATGTGTCCCGAAAAAACAAATGAAAGAAGCCATATGGGGCCAGTAAGAGCATGCCTGGCCCATTGCAGAATGTGAATATGAATAAAATGTGTAAAAAGTCAATTTTGCCCTGGGGTTTGCAGACCTCAGCGGCCCGTTTATGGTTTCCAACATGGCTCCTGAGATCCACAACCTAGGCCAGGGTTCGTGGACCCACAGCAAGTTTCACAGCCGGAAGCCGCAAACCCAAGGCAAGCATCATGGTCCTACACTGGGCCTTTTTTGTGAGTTTTGCAGGCCCCTGCCCAGGTTTGCAGGCCCCACTGAAGGCACAGCACATGCCTATGAACCTTGCCGTGGGCTGCTGGTCCTTGGCCACAAAGCTTGCCATGGGTTCATACGAATGGGTTTGCAAACCTTAAAAGGGGGACAGGGGCAGAGTTAAGGACCTGCCTATACTCAGTGGGGATTGGCTGTCCTCAGCCTTTTAGGTGCAGGACCAGTGTCTAAGACCAAGAGTGTGTGGAGTAGTAGCACGGGGTAGGGTGGATGTAGGAAACTATCTTCTATGGTTTATGATAAAACAATTTAAAACATCTCTTAATGTAGATTAAGGAAACTCAGAAATTCATTGGAAACCCCACAAATAAAGTGAAGTTATGGTTGTAAATTAAAACTGAAAAGCTACAGAATTTCACAAGTTATGGTTAGGACTACAATCAGTAACTTGCACCACAAACTGGCAAGCCATAACCGGTGCAACCAGTACAAAGCTTGTGACCTTACAATACATGTACTAACGAATGCGTAAAATGCCTAAAATCACACTGTAAATAATTATCACTACTTACTTAAACCAATAAATAATACTATTTTCATTGTGGTCTCTTTCGCAGTGTTTAGGGTATTATGATATTCCAGATAATTTGTAGGATTATTTATAACACCCTTAACTGCATCTGTTACCAGTGAAGTAGAAATTTTGGCAGAAATTAAGATTGTTTCTGGCAGTAAGTATGCAAATGATAAAAAAACAAATGTAAAATATGAGGCTATATTATACAAGTTAAGATCTTAGATGTTTTTTTCAGGTTGACTCCTGAAAGCGTGTCTTAGTAAACAATTAGAATCTATTCCTGATTAACTTAACAAAGGCTCCATATTTCATGCCGGGTTAAATGACCTTTTTACTATACAAATGCTGAAGTCAATATAAAATTGCTTCAAGAAGTCTGAAATTAAAATCTTTTAATTATCCAGTATTAATAGCTGACTTACTGCACAATACAAAGAGATTAAATATTCACCATTCATGAGAACATTAGTCTTTCAGAAAAAAAAACATTAATCAGTGCCTACTATCTATCTGGCTTGAGGCCTCAGCTGCAAGACAGTTGTGAAAGACTTGCTTCTTACATTATTGATCAAGTTAAAAGAACCAATGGGGTTTGTAGTCGCATTCCTTGGAGTTCCTTCCTGGTCAGTCTGAATTTGGGACATTTCAAAGAACTTCTCTTTGACCTGCGGCACCCTAGTTATCAATGTTCGAAGATTCTGGTGTCACTCTAACCCTAAACCAAAGTTGTTTTGTTTCCTCTTCCACAATATTCAGTTTTGCCCTGGATTCTCTTGTGCTGCTGGTGCTGAGAATTGTTTCCTCGACAAGACATTTATGGGTAAAATCCATTAAAGTTTTGCTGCACTGTTTGGTGAGAACCATTTGTGCTGTCCCTCCTCCCCGCACCATACACGCCACGATCGCTGATAGAGGGCAACTGGATATTGCATAGCTGACTAACCTGAAGGATTTTGTTTGTGTGCTACAAGTGCTTAATTTGTGCTTGTAATTTTTAGTGGCCCCTGGCACTTATTTCTGGGCAATAGGACTCCTTTTTCCATCCACAGGAAAGTGTTCTGATGTTTAACATAACTAAGTAATAAAACACTCTGGTTAGCTGTGTCTTTTTATTTCCGCCCAGATTGCTGGTCACTCTAGCATGGCTGGAGCTTCCAGGCTTCGTTTGTGATGTTACCCTCATTCCAGCAACATTGTTATGAATTATTTTCCCACCCACTCCATGTCATCATGTCCTCTGGGCCACCAGCCATTGGCTTGATCTGCTGATTTGCTCTGTCAGCACCCTTGCTATCAAGCTTTGCCTTACACCCATGGCCTACCTAGGACTTTGTCCACCCCTTGTGCTGCTCACCTGAGGCCAGTCACCATGCCTTCACTGTCTCCCTGGCCCCTAGTTAGCAACGAGAAGGAAGCGAGCTGTCTGGCTCTGCCCCGGAGTCTAGGCTGGCTAGGGCATTTTCTGCAGTCATGGCCAACACATTGTTCAAACTCGGACTTAAGTCTCCTCTGCAGACCAGTGACTTTCAAGGGGACTCTGAACCACTCAGCACAGAAACAGAAGGCTGGGCAACAATATTGCACATACATTCCTTCCTCAAGGATATTGGCAGTTTAAAGTCCCCTTTAGCCACAGACCTCCTTCCTCAAACCCCTATTGTGTCTCCTCTAGTAGCTCCCCTTTTCATATCTCCAATCCCAGTCTTCACTTCAATGTGATCTTAAGGTACCACCGAATTCTACACAATCAACACCACATGCTGCAAGTGGACAGACAGACTTAGACCTCCTCTATCAGCAGCACAATGCCCCCACACATAGAGACAGGACAGCCAGACCCAGCGCCACTTTCCCTCACTCTGTCCTCTACCCTTGACCTCATGTGCACATTGACGATCCATGTCTTTGTGTACCTCACTGCAGAAATGCACCAGGCTTCTTCAGCTGCAAAACAGGGACAGTTGAAGATGAATGTAAAAATGGTTAAGCATGAAGCTGACTATACTTGGTAGCACAACAAAGGTGTCTCTTCTCTTAATGCAAGCAATGGACATGGATCCCTAGTCTTATGGGTTAGTAGTTAAAATGATCTATAACTGGAGAGCAGTGGATCTCTCCCACCCCCAGGCCCTGGCATCACTTTAAATGCTACACTCCTTCAGGGGGCTGGAAAATGAAACACCAACACCCCGGTGAGCAGAATCTACAGCAGGAGCTCAACTGCTGAAGAAATAAAAATCTCAAAGACTGAGCCAGCCACACATGCACAAAACGGGCAGTTTATTGTGCTACACATGGACAGGTGCAGGCAGGCAGCAGCAAAATCATGACCAGCTGAGGCACGACTGCTCCAAGTTCAGGAATAGAACTATGGTATGAACACAAATGTAGAATTTTATAAAATATGTAACTGACCCAGGTATTAGAATGCTCCAGAAATCGACTTGTTCTCTTAAAAATCCACTTGTCATTTTCGGTGCTATGCAGTGTTATTACAAGGTATGTAAGCATTCTTAATATATCACAGCTCTGGTAATAGCCTCTTTGATTACACCAGGGATCATATTATATTAAGGTTTGGAATCTAGTAATGCTCTAATTTTCCCATATTTCTGGAAATCTAAATACAGGGGCTAGAAGTAGTCTTGACACAGTATTCTAAGGTTGGAACACACTGAATTTCTGCAAACCCACTAACTTACATTTTTAAGGTATACACTAACATATACCTGTTCTCTTTCTACACTGGAAAAGAGTTGGAAATGTACTACTAACAAGAGCAGAAGTAAACATTTTGTGGGTGGAGAAAAAGGGGGTAAAGAAAAGAGAACTTGTAACTACTCAGCAGGTTTTGGCATGAGCATGTTCTTAATGTTTAAACCGCCTGCTCTTCAAACTTTTCTATACTGAAAAAATAAGCACACAAAGTGGGAGATTGTTTTCTCAGTACAAAAAACAAATGACCACCTTGCTCAGCATGCTTTTCCCCAGTGCATAAGGATCATTCCACATTTTTCCTACCTACATCACCCATGCCTTGTGTGGCAAACATGGGCAGGGTGTATGGTGATGGTGATGGTCGCCACACCTTTAATAGGGTGGGACACTCATTATTGTGATCTTGCGGCCCTTGTTGGACCTGTAACACGTCATAGATTTAAATTGGTGGCACTGGAGAAAGCTGTACTGGTGTAAGCACAGTGCTTCCTCTAACTCTAAAGAGCAAAGGGACATTGCAGGTTTGGTGGGACATGTTGTGGCAGTAGCACCACTGACTTGCAGAAGTGCTGCAGCTCTGCCAAACTCTAAATGAGGCCTCTAGTTTACTGCAGTGACTTCTCACCGCACCTGTGGTGGAAGTTGGCTGTGCCAGAGGGGGAAGTGGGCGTTGGTTTCCTTAGGAAATGTTTTTCTAGACAATCTTCCTTTAATCTTCTCAGCACTCTTGTTCTACCTGCCACAGAATCACCTTTTTGGGTAGTTGGCCCCCCTTTGCATTTGTGTGGTGAGTTTGGACTCTGAAGTTAGAGCATCCCATGTCAATGTTTAAAACCCACTGACGTTTTGCTGTAATGCCCTACCGAGGTTTTGGAGGAGCTGGTGGAAATGCTAAACTGACAAAAACACATTGATGCAGTACTGTTTCCAAGTCTTTGGTTCATTAGCTGGGGTTCCCCTTTGTTAGAAACTACAACTTGCAATTCCAGGAGACCTTGCAAGGGATACCACAGCCTCTCAAGTCTCCAGCTATAGGATAGCACGGGTATAAAGGTTGTTTGCTCTCATATGTGAGACTTATAAAGTGCTACAATTCTCTATTTTTATTGGGATTTAGGGCCTGATTTATATCTTGACGGTGTTAACGCCAAGCCGCATCAGTGCCGGGCCTGAAAAGACCATCAATTTGACAGTGTTCTACCCGCTGTATTTAGATGTATTGTGGCTGAGCTGAAAACCGGCGCGACGTAGTCCACTCTGTTGCTGAAGCTGCATCTGGCAGCCAACTTGGCAGATTCCAATGCTGACGAGTAATCCCTCTGTCGCCGTCTTGACAGTGGGATCCCACAGAGCTTATTTAGTACACACAGTCATGCTGGTAGTGTTTCATCGCAGGGTCCATGATGGCGGGAGTCTGTCACAGGACCCGTTCAGTAAAGTACTATGGCTGTGGCCTTTGGTTGGATGCTGGAAGCCCACAACTGTTGTATATTGGCCAATTGTGAACACCTGCAAAATACACAATAAAACCCACTCCATTTCAGACCATGATCCTTTGCCCTTCCACTGCAGAAGACCAGCCAGCCAGCCAAATTTGCAGCTTAGGAGACAGGTTTATTTCTGTGTTCCTGTCCCTCAGTGTTTTTTGTTAATTATACTTTCTCGCAGTGTACGTCATTTTTTGGGCAGTAGATTTGTTTTGAAAAACATTCACAACGGCAGGGAGGAGAAATCCGCGTTTCACTGAGGGAGAGCTGTCTGTCATGATGAATGAAATTATTAGAAGAGAGCCTCTATTGTTAGGAGCATGAGTGAAAAATACAACCGTAGCTCAGAAAAGGCAAATGTGGTCCAGAATAGTTGAGAGTAAATGCTGTATGTAACAATCTGCACACACAGGAGGAGATTAGGAAAAGGTGGAATGACATACGTGGGAGAGTCCGTTCCCTGTTCTCCAAGCATCACCTGAAGCCTAGAGGACTGGTGGTGGTTCTCCCAGCCCCCCCTTGCAACTCTTTTCTAGGAGGAGAAGGCCTTACATATCCTACATCCTGAAGGCTTGACTGGAATCCCTGGTTAAGTGGAGTCTGGTAAGTTGCTTTTAGCAATGTCTCAACAATCACAAATGGAGTCAAGCCCTTAAATTAGACGTTTAAAATGGTTCAACATCCTTAGCAAAACAGATATATCTAAACTTGACTCCCCAAAATATCTTGTTTGTTACCAATTACTAGCGTTTTGGTTATATCTCTCGTGTTACCAATGTGCAATATGTTTAGTCAAAAGTGCTAAATCCCTTGCTTTCTATCAATACATGTTCTCCCCAAAACAGGTCCAAAACTCCAATCATTTGCACAGGAAGATGTAGTGTTTGTAAGTGGTGTTGTCACCTATTCACATCAGACCCATGTGAGTGTGTGTGTACATGTTGTAAATGTGTGTTCATCTCCACTATAGTCACTGAATTAGAGATACATAACTCACTTTTTAAACAAGTATTGTCTATTGTGTCAACAGATGACAACTACAATGATGTCCTGTTTCTGTATCTGAAAAACAATAGTGCAATGTAATGTTGCTCCACCTTCCTTTACTTCCACATGTACACACATCTCAAAAACCTGTGCATTTGACAGTCATCATGTCATGTTATGGACTAAAATGTCACTTGTTGTGTATCTAAACCATGTTGACACCTTCTCATAGCTACATTGAAATGCTGTAAATGCTCATATAATTCATAGTCTTTAGAACCCAAGATTTCCTACAATGTTATGTGGCATGCTGAATAGAAGTAGTAGCCACACACGGTTGACTTTGCACTTTCCATATGATGACCAGTGACAGTTACAATGTTAAGGTGAACCACAGTTTTGCAAATGTTTTGTAGCCTGCTAGGCCTTGGACTGGTCCAGTACTCTAATCTACTCACCACTGTGTTGGGTTGAATGGCTGCTGCATGTAATGTACAAATCAATTGAGAAATAACACTTTTGCCTTTCAGGTCATTTCTACAGTGTCATCACTGGAGCTGGCATCTGCGTAAATCAGCCTGCATGTGTAAAACAATGAAAATCACACAAAAGCCTAATTAGTCAAACAATCTGTTTTTACTTTTTCGGTTGCCCCATTTGTAGATTAGACAAGTATGATGGACAAACTAGATATTAATTACATATTTTCTTCATCCTTCTCAGGTCCAACCACCAACCGTTGCCCCTGCCCCCAGGGCCAGTGGATCACTGTCTGCCATCCAAGACACCTCCATTCCAGACCTGGAGCAAGCCTTCAGTGAGGACTCTACTCCTGCAACTACAGATGATCAGGAGCCAGCTAGTCCATCTGGTCTGTCTGGCCAGACAGCTCCAGTGAGTTGCACTCGGCCCACAGCTATACCTCCCATCCCAGCTGCAACAACACCTTAGCCAATGGATACCTCCACTTCCTGTGTCCAACATCATACCAATCTTGGGCCGCCTAGTCCTGGCTGGTGTTGAGACAACACCAACACTGTCTCTAGTTCTGCCAGGACCCAGTGGGATGGGGCACACTTCTTCAGGGTCCGGGTAGAGGGGTAGGCATCATGGGAGGGAATTAGTGGGCCAGGAAAGTGAAGCCATTGGTTTCCTTGTCAGCCGGACCACCATAGACCGATTCTTATGAGCAGTATAACAGTCCCAAGATGTCATAGGCCAGGTTGTAACTGAGCTCCAGAAGATGAAGGAGGTGCAGAGGGAGCTCATGTTGGAAATACGTAATCATAACGACAAAATGAGCTCCATGATTGGGTTGCATAGGTGAAGGGCTTTACCCATACCATCTGCCCCTGTCTTTGGTCCTTCTGCATCTGAACAATATACATTACTGACACCCACTGACAAGGAGGCCATGCTACAGGTGGAGCCTGCTCTCCCCGCCCACCCCCAAGTCCCTGCACCTGTGCCAAATCCCCCCCCCCCACACACACACACACAGACTGGACGGTCTCATACTACCACCTCCAAGAGACATATGCCCTCATTACAACCCTGGCGGTCAGCGATAAAGTGGCGGTAATACCGCCAACAGGCAGGGTAACCAAAATGGAATTATGACCATGGCAGAAACCACTCAGACACACAGCCACTTTAACACAACGACTGCCACGGCGGTAGCAACAAGCACCACAGCGGTAACCGCCAACAGCGCGACGGAAGACCACTTTTTCCAGGGCGGTACCAATGACATCAAAAGCACGGCGGAAACAGAACACAGAAGTCAAAGGACTCATCGCTGGAGACACAGGGAACAACCACAATGCCAAGAAGCCTGAGTTGCACATATTTTCCATGCTTGTCCACCTTTTCCTGCATTATGAGCAGCAACGCCGGCGAAGACGACCATGGTGAGTACTTCCGCCTAGCACACAAGGGAAGGGGAAGGGAAAAAGAGAGTGACACACACACGCAACACCCCCACCCCCAACACCATACACACAAACAGATGCAGTAACATTACATATCCACCCAGTACCCCTCAGGAATAATGCAAGGACAAAATGATTGGAAGAAAGTGAGTGTAATGAGGTTAAAGAACATGAATAAGTGCATTAAATTACAAACTTATATACATATTTACAAATGGAGGGACACTGCCCAGTCCTCAATGTCCGTGGGCCACGGCCACAAAACATAGGCCAAGGCTCCATCTCACTCCTGCAACAACACTGAGAGGACACTGCAGTGGGATCAGGTCGAAAATACACAGGCACCTCAGGGGGACAGGGAATGGGGGGGCACTTCAGCCGGAAGATGGTACAACACCACTGGTCCTGGAGGGGGCTACATGCCCTCTGTGCTGTCCTGGGGAGTGCAAGGCCACAGTCTCTCAAGTGGGTGGTTTGCCCACTACTTGGTCCTGGGGAGTGCAAAGCCACAGTCTCTCTAGTGAGTGGTTTGCCCACTGCTTGGTCCTGGGGAGTGCAAAGCCACAGTCTCTCTAGTGGGTGGTTTGCCCACTACTTGGTCCTGGGGAGTGCAAAGCCACAGTTTCTCTAGTGGGTTGTTTGCCCACTGCTTGGTCCTGGGGAATGCAAAGCCACAGTCTCTCAAGTGGGTGGTTTGCCCACTGCTTGGTCCTGGGGAGTTCAAAGCCACAGTCTCTCTAGTGGGTGGTTTGCCCACTGCTTGGTCCTGGGGAGTGCACAGCCACAGTTTCTCTAGTGGGTGGTTTGCCCACTGCTCGGTCCTGGGG
Organism: Pleurodeles waltl; assembly: GCF_031143425.1. Lineage (NCBI taxonomy): Eukaryota > Metazoa > Chordata > Amphibia > Caudata > Salamandridae > Pleurodeles > Pleurodeles waltl. Next base: position 267,415,978 of record NC_090444.1, on the reverse strand, counting down.
AGTGCAAAGCCACAGTTTCTCTAGTGGGTGGTTTGCCCACTGCTTGGTCCTGGGAGTGCAAAGCCACAGTCTCTCTAGTGGATGGTTTGCCCACTGCGTGGTCCTGGGGAGTGCAAAGCCACGGTCTCTCTAGTGGATGGCTTCTTCCACTGGTTCTGGAGGGGGCCTTGTGCCCAGTGTGCTTCATCCTGGGAAGGATGAGGTGAGTGGATGGCACCCAGTGTGCTTCATTCTGGGAAGGATGAGGTGAGTGGATGGCTTCTTCACTGGTTCTGGAGGGGGCCTTGTGCCCAGTGTGCTTCATCCTGGGATAGATGGGGTGAGTGGATGGCTTCTTCCACTGGTTCTGGAGGGGGAATTGTGCCCAGTGTGCTTCATCCTGGGAAGGATGAGGTGAGTGGATGGCTTCTTCCACTGGTTCTGGAGGGGGCCTTGTGCCCAGTGTGCTTCATCCTGGGAAGGATGAGGTGAGTGGATAGCTTCTCCACTGGTTCTGGAGGGGGCATTGTGCCCAGTGTGCTACATCCTGGGAAGGATGGGGTGAGTGAATGGCTTCTTCCACTGGCTCTGGAGGGGGCATTGTGCCCACTGTGCTTCATCCTGGCAAGGATGGGGTGAGTGGATGGCTTCTTCCACTGGTTCTGTAGGGGGCATTGTGCCCAGTGTGCTTCATCCTGGGAAGGATGGGGTGAGGGGATGGCTTCTCCACTGGTTGTGGAGTGGGCCTTGTGCCCAGTGTGCTTCATCCTGGGAAGGATGGGGTGAGTGGATGGCTTCTTCCACTGGTTGTGGAGTGGGCCTTGTGCCCAGTGTGCTTCATCCTGGGAAGGATGGAGTGAGTGGATGGCTTCTTCCACTGGTTCTGGAGGGGGCCTTGTGCCCAGTGTGCTTCATCCTGGGAAGGATGGGGTGAGTGGATGGCTTCTTCCACTGGCTCTGGAGGGACCTTGTGCCCAATGTGCTTCATCCTGGGAAGGATGGGGTGAGTGGATGGCTTCTTCCACTGGTTCTGGAGGGGGTCTTGTGCCCAGTGTGCTTCATCCTTGGAAGGATGGGGTGAGTGGATGGCTTCTTCCACTGGTTATGGAGGGGGCCTTGTGCCCTGTGATGCAGATCTTGGGGAGTGCAAGGTCACAGTCTCTCACCTGGGTGTCAGACCCACTGGATTTGCAGGGGCCAGGACGCACAACAGCCCATAGAGGCAGGACTACACACTGTCCTCCGGCAGTGATGGCTGCTCAGTGGTGGCAGTGGCGGTGCTGGTGTCGGTGCTGGCAGTGGTGGGGGGAGGCTCCAGCCCATCCCCTGCAGCCTCGGACAGCTGCCCACTCGGGCTGCTGCTGCTGGCAGTGGTGCTGGTGTTGGTTCTGGCAGTGATGGTGGGAGATTCCAGCCCATTCCCTGCAGCCTTGGATGGATGCCCACTGGGGCTGCTGCTGCTGGCAGTGGTGCTGGTGGCGGTGCTGGCAGTGGTGGAGGGAGGCTCCAGCCCATCCCCTGCAGCTTTGGACGTCTGTCTACTGGGGCTGCTGCTGCTGGCAGTGGTGCTGGTGGCGGTGCTGGCATTGGTGGGGGGAGGCTCCAGCCAATCCCCTGCAGCCTCTTGGACGGCTGCCCACTGGGGCTGATGCTGCTGGCAGTGGTGCTGGTGGTGGTGCTAGCAGTGGTAGGGGGAGGCTCCAGCCCTTCCTTTGCAGCCTCAGATGGCTGAACCACCATGGTTGGTAGTGGGGGCTCCGAATAAGTCCCAGCACCAGGCCTCCTGTCCTTCCTGCTTGCTGGTGCAGGCCCCTTGCCCTTCCTGTCAGCAGCTGGGGATTGCCCCTTGCCCTTCACACCTGCAGCTGGTGGTGCCCCCTTTCCCTTCACACCTGCAGCTGACACAGTGGGAGAGGACACAGGGGACATGTGAATGGAAGTGGGGTTGGCGACTGCTAGTGAGGGGCGTGTAGTGATAGGCGTGATGGTGGTAGTGGATGAGGATGTAGTGCATGCAGGTGTGAGTGTAGACGCACCTGGGACGGAGGTGGAGGATGGGGAGGAGGGGGACACAGTGGAGGCAGTGGATGTTGGTATGTCTGCATCTGTATGGTGTTTGTGTGAGTGCCTGTGGGATGATGTGTGGTGCCTGTGTTTGCCTGAACCACTCCTGTGTGTTGTCCTGGGTGCACGCTAGTCTGAAGGTGTGCTTGAGATAGGTTGGGGTTGAGGGGAATGGGATTGGGCAGAGGAGGTTGGAGGGGGGAGGCTAGAAACAAGGACCATGGCTGCCATCAGGGAGGAGGCCAGAGCCTGGATTGATCTCTGTTGGGCCGCAATGCCAGAGTGAATGCCCTCCAGGAATGCATTTGCTTGTTGCAAATGGGCTGCCAGCCCCTGGATGGCATTCACAATGGTTGACTGCCCAACAGAGATGGATCGCAGGAGGTCAATAGCCTCCTCACCCAGGGCAGCAGGGCTAACAGGGGCAGGGCCTGAGGTTCCTGGGGCGAAGGAGATGCCCAGCCTCCTGGGTGAGCGGGCATGGGAAACATGCTGAGGGGCTGCTAGGAGGGCGGTGCTGGTACCGGGGGTGGCAGCTCTACCTGTAGTTGGGGTGGGCACAGAGGTGTCCGCCACCACCAGGGAGCTTCCATTGGAGGAGGTATCACTGTCAGAACTGTCCCCTCCATCTCTGCCGTGATGCTCCCCTCACCCCCGTCCCACTGATGCCTTCACTGCCGGTGGATTCGGCCTCCTGGGCCCTGTGGGATGCAGCTCTCCCCGTCAACGGTGCCTCTGCTGCTCCACCAGATGATGCTAATGCACATAAGGACAGGGTGACAAAACAAAAAGGGGGGGGTGTGGGGGGAACGACACAAAGGATACCCTTGGTCAATGGTGTCAACAATACCACAGTTGGCGTACACAACACACTCACACACAGGGAACAGCCCTACGCACTAGGCAATGCACTACCAATCACAATGCTAGTCACCAGCCCATGGACAGGGATATCTAAGACCAATTGCAGCATACCTGAGACCCACAGACCCCTGCCCAATGGTGGAGGCCTACTAGCTTGTTTGGAGGAGGTTGACATCAGACCCTGCCCAACATGGGCCCTACCCTGCACTGGCCGTCCTGGCCTAGGGGCACCCACAGGCCCACATCCTCCACCCAGTTGCCACCCCACCACGCGCAAGTAGTATATTGGGGCACTGTACTTACCCCCTGTGGCTGCTGTGATGCCCCCAAGGGCCCATCCAGCTCCAGATAGGCCACTGCCGGTATGCGGGCCATCAGGGGGTCAGGGTTCGACGCGCAACCCTTCCTCGTTGGGAGGCCATCCCCAGCTGAGCCTCCGCCATCTTCCATGCCCAGCGTCTCAGGCCCTCCCACCGTTTGCGAAAGTGGGTGCTCCGTCTGCCGTAGACCCCCAGGGTCCGCATGTCCTTAGCGATGGCACGCTATATACCCTTTTTTTGATGGGTGCTGACCTGCAGAGAAATATACACAGGAAAAGGTATCTGTCAGACCGTCCTGCCTGTTATACTCATGGCCCACCATAGCCCTCACATCCCCTTACGCACAGACATTGCCCACCATACATGCAGCACGCTGCCCAGGGCCTTTCCACCATCCCCCCCACCATGAGGCCCTCACACACAGCACCCCATGCAACCATGCCCCATTCATCGTGCTCACAGTGCACTCATCTGTTGGTATGGAGGCCCATACAGCATTCGGTACTGGGTAGAACCCCATCCTCCAGTCTCTCCAACTCCGCAGCGTTGAAGGCAGGGTCCCTTTCCCCAGTGACACAAGCCATGGTCCGTTCCAGACACAGGTCACAGCAGCACTTGCAGTGTAGGTCCTCTCCTGTTGAAGGTCAGGTAGCAAGTTGGTGAACAGATAGAAAATGGTGGTCACGTTCCTAGCGGTGCACACCGTCTCCGCCGGCGTACATCACCATTGGCCACTGTAACCCATAGGGCCCAATGGGATCCAATGAGGATTTGCACTGCAGTTTTTGACTGCCTCCCGCAACGGCGCAGAACGTCCGTGGAATTACCTCATTTCCACATGTCCCTCCATACAGGACAGGCAGATGCCATTTCAGAGGGGGGGGGGGGGGCGGCCATGGCACCTAACTGTGTCACAGTACATACGCTCTATTTGGGCCTATACAACAATATTGTGTTACAGTCACCACATGCAATGCAATGCAATGTAGCGTTTGGAAATATGGAATGCTGACCAGCTATTCACCGTTTGCCCCCTAGATTGTAATCGCTGCGGATGAATAGGAGATGGAGACATCTCCCTGTGTACAGGCCCCTGGTGGACTTGGCAACAATGGAGGACAGGCAGATTATCCTCACCTAAAGACTGGACAGGGCCACAATCACAGAGCTGTGTGCCCAATTGGAACCTGACCTGATATCTGCTATCTGTCACCCCACTGGGATCCCCCCTCTTGTGCAAATCCTATCTGTGCTCCATTTCCTGGCAAGTGGCCCCTTCCAAGTGACAGTGGGCTTGGCAGCAGTAATGTCTCAGCCAATGTTCTCAATAGTGCTGACCAGATTATCGTGTGCCCTGATTAAACACATGCGCAGCTACATCTTTTCCACCAGGTGGAGGATTTGGCCAACATTATTGGGGCTATTGATGGTACACATATTGCATTTGCCCCCCCGAGAAATAAACAGGTGTTCAGAAATCGAAAGAGCTTTCACTCCATGAATGTGCAGATAGTGTGCCTAGCGGACCAGTACATCTCCCTTGTCAATGCAAAGTATCCTGGGTCTGTGCATGATGCCTTTATCCTGAGGAATAGCGGCATCCCATATGTGATGGCTCAACTCCAGAGGCACCGGGTGTGGCTAATAGGTGAGCTCTGGTTCCCACCCAGGGGTTGTTGGTGTATGGGTATGGTGTGCGCCCTAAGGGTTAGTGTGTGTCTAACAGTTGTCCCTCGATATTTGCAGGTGACTCTGGTTACCCCAACCTCTCATGGCTACTGACCCCTGGGAGGAATCCCAGGACAAGGACAGAGGAACGTTACAATGAGGCACATGGGCGAACAAGAAGAATCATAGAAAGGACTTTTGGACTCCTGAAGGCCAGGTTTAGTTGCCTACATCTAACAGGTGGATCCCTGCACTACTCACCCAAGAAGGTGTGCCAGATCATCGTGGCATGCTGTATGTTGCACAACTTTGCCTTACATCGCCAGGTGCCTTTTCTGCAGGAATATGAGGCTAGAGATGGGTGTATGGCAGCAGTGGACCCTGTGGACAGTGAAGAGGCTGAGGATGAGGACAACAGAAGTGCTATAATAAGACAGTACCTCCCATGACACACAGGTAAGACACTGTAATTACACTTTACATTGACAGTTTTGTATTTGACATTGTCACTGGCAGGCTGATTTTCCCACTTCTATGGCCACTTACTGTACCCTTTGGCATCTCTATTGTCAGATATTTGTGGCCCACTATCGCTCCTGGTGTGTTGACTGCAGACAACTACAGGCCGTTCCTATGTATACATTACTGTACAGTTACATTGCAGCCTTTAAAGCTTGTTAAACAAATACATGGTTAAATGATTTGACAGACTCCATACTATTTATTCAAATGGTGTTTATTTAAGTGCTAATGATTAGAGGGGGATGTGCAGTAGGCTGGGGTGATGATGGAGGAAAGTCCAGGATATAGTCCAGTCTGTTTGTATCACAGGTGCATTGTCCAAGGGGGCATAGGAAGGAGAGCAATGGCAGTTCAAGGTGGACAGGGTGACAGAGTGGGACACAAGGGTGACATTCAGGAGAGTCTTATTTCCTGGCGGGGGTCTTGGCAATGTTCTCTGGCTTCTGCCTGGATCACAGGGACCGTTTGCGGGGTGGTTCTCCTTCTGCAGGGGGTGGGATGCCAGATGGCCTGTTGTTCCTGTAGCGGGCTTCCTGTCCACTTGCGGAATGGGGAGGTGGAAGGCTGTACACCGGTTTGACTAGTGTCAGGGGCCCGGTGGTGTGCCACAGCCTCCCTCATGGTGTTGGCCATGTCTGCCAGCACCCCTGCAATGGAAACCAGGGTGGTGTTAATAGACTTTGAGTCCTCCCTGATCCCCAGTACTGTCCCTCCTGCAGCCGCTGGGTCTCATGCAACTTGTCCAGTATCTGGCCCATCGTCCCCTGGGACTGACCCCAGGTCCCTGATGGTCCTGTGTTTGTGGGGTGGCCTGGGGTCCCTGTAGTGGTGGACACACTGCTGATTGACGTGTCCTGGGCAAAGAGGTATGGGCCCCCTGGGTGGATACTGTGGTGGTGTTTCCTGAGGGGGGAGGCTCTGTGGTGGTATGGGACTGTGCCTAGGTTACCGACTGTCTGGAGATCCCTGATGGGCCAGGTTGGTCATCCAGATCCAGGCATCCAGAGCTGCTGTCATCACTGTGGGCCTCTTCTGGGGGTGGACTGGAAGTTGCTGGCACCTCATCTCCGGTGACGTTGGGTTGGAGACCTGTGGGGATGTAAATGCAGTGTTATTGTTTCTGTGTGTGTCATCTTGTGCATGGGTGTGTTGCCCTGTATGGTTGTTATTGCCCTGGCAGCTTTGCCTTGTGTGAGTAGTGATTTTGTGGGCTAGGCGATTCTCTCTAATGTGCATGCTTTAGTGACAGGTGTCAATGCAGGTCTGTAATGGGTGTCCATGTATTGGTGTTGCATGCAGGGCTTGGCATTGGTATAAGTGAGATGTGATGGTGGGGTGTGTGGGAGGTGGTGGAGTGATGGGGGTAAGGTATGTGATGGCATGCACGTAGGAGGGGGTGAAAGTAGGAAAGCATTGACTTACCAGAGTCCAGTCCTCCTCCTACTCCTGCCAGGCCCTCAGGATGCATGATTGCTAAGACTTGCTCCGCCCCCATGTTGTTAGTTGTGGGGGAGGAGGCGGGGGTCTACCGCCAGTCCTCTGTACAGCTATTTGGTGTCTTGCTGCCAGGAACGCACCTTCCCCCGTAGGTTTTTCCACCTCTTCCTGATGTCATCCCTTGTTCTGGGGTGCTGTCCCACGGCGTTGACCCTGTCCACAATTCTCCACCATATATCCAAGTAAATTGTGGAAGATGGACGAACCACAGCCTTCCTGTTTCTCACGCTCAGATTGGTTTCATTTTTCATGTCTGTCCTCCGCCATCATTTTGTCAAATCTTTTGAACAATTATTTGCAAAGGAAAATTAGAAATGACAAAGAGGTAACGTGTTACCCATTTCATTCAAACAACGCAAAGCAAAATCCAAATGTATTGGTAACATACATGTGTAGGTAACAAGTCTTAAATGAAATCAGAGCTGAGTTTCGCAAACCATGCATAATCCCAATAGTCTGTGCCATTCAGGGGAGGATGCTCCACCACCTTGACACCATGGGAAAAAAAGGAAATATTACATGGGGTAAAATTAAATAGGCAAACTATTATTGATGCATGACCTCATTTGGAGCCATATATCCTGCTCTCACAACAGGATTCCTACATCCATAACATCAGTATGGTTTGAGACCACATTAGCATTACAGGACACTGTGGCAGTATCTGGTGCAGTGACACAATCGACACTCTATGAGGCGACACATCTACCTCCACTGAACACAAACTGAAGATTTAGCCAGTGTGAGGGAAGAACAGTATGTTATGGCTTGACATACACATGTGGTTTGAGCAAGTTAAGTGGCACAAATTGCCTTGATGGCATCATCACACAGAAAACAGGTCTGAAACTATCTCCTGAACTTCCCTTCTATCACAGTGCAAGTTGTCTCTGTACAAGATCTGTCTATCTCAAGTGGGTGCTGGTCCCAGGATCAACACATGTTCACTTTGTACTTTCCAGCAGCAACATGTCATTGCAAATGTCACAACTTTGAAATGTCCAAATGAAGATGACATAGTGAAGGACCCTGAAACAGAATAATAAGGGCTAATCAATTATTTTACATATTAAATGTAACTCAACTGACAAGTTACAAGGACAAATGTACTTAGCAAAAGCATTTGTAGAAACAGTTGGATCACAAAACACTCCTAAACTCTCCTTTATTACTCAGCAAAATGTTTTTAAAGTTCACAATTGATTGTATTTGTGTTTGTTAAAAGAAGGAAGGAGTTTCCCTTAAACAAATTATTGATTCACTTATCTGCTTCTGTTCCCGAAGAACCTTTTTAAAAAATCATGTGTTCTGCACTATGTACTAAATAAACTGAAACAGGAATCGTCATGTGGGTGAGTTACTGATTCAAGTAATATGACAGAAACCTTTGAACTCTGCTCATGTCACACATTTCAGGTTTTACTAGACATAAGAGCCTCAATTCAAATGTTGAATAATCTTTACTTGATGGAGAAAGTGTTGGTCCAATGTTTTAGCTTAATAAGTTGCTGTTTTGAGCTTGTTGCACACATTCCCTCACCAGCCCTTGCTAGCATGTGAAATTTTGGATCTTTTCCAGTTGTCTCAGATGGCTGACAAAATGCTGTGTGATCTAGGGTAAATATTTGGAGAACTCTGGGTGAGATGTACGACCTTTTGTTTTGCAACTTGCAGTTAGCGATCCGTTTGGGAATCGCAAATTGTGAGTCACAAAACAAAATGTACAGCAGTGTTCAGGACACTGTTTGCGATTCCCAGTGAGGTTGCAAATGACCTACTTCATCAATATTCATGCGGTAGTTTGCAGTCTGCGACACCATTGGAAATGGCCAGCCTTCACAGGGATGATTGCCTGCTGAGGACAGCAGATCACCATGTCTGTGACGGCTTTACAATAAAGCAGTGTTTTTTTAAAATGCATCCTGTTTTCCTTAAAAGGAAAACAGGATGCAATTCAAAAAGAAAAGTGAAACTTTTCTTTTCATTTTTTCAAAGTAGGCAGTAGAAATTGGTGGTAATCTGCGAATGTTGTGCAACCTCATTTTTGTCGCAAAACATTTCTACATACCTTTCGGATTCTGTATTAGGAAGGGACGCCCTGAACACACTGCTTCCTAATACCAAATCACAAAACCCAAATTGTGATTCGGTAACAAGTTGCCAAATTGCAATTTGGGCTTTGTACATCCCAGAAAAAAAAATTCTAATGACAAATGGGCCGATTCTGTGAATCGACCCGTTTGCGACTAGGAAAATGCTTTGTACGTGTGACCCTCTGTGTCTGCAATAATCTGATACATGCAGAATTCCTTAGGGTTGTTGAACCTCGTACATATTTAAATCGTATTATATATGCTGAAGGGTGATTGCCCCTGCAGTTCCCAGAATTTGAGGGAATACCACTAGAATATTGAATCTAAAATACCATGCTACAATAATATCAGAGCTAGAATATCCACTACACAAAATATTGCAATGGTAAGCTTATAACATTAAGTATAGAACTATACTTAACCCCATAGCTATGTGCTTGAGAAGGTATGTGCATCATCAAGATGTGTTGTTGAGATTGATATATTTATGTTTAATATATACTTACCATCATTTTTAGTCAATATTCTGGCTATGCTATTGTTGTAGAACAATATTTTTGTGTTTATTCTTACATCCAACCAATTTGGAATGCTCTTTAACAATTGAACTAGAATGGCAGAAGTACTCTAGGTTTTTGTGGCTTTGCAAGATGTATTTTCCCCTCTTGTTCTACCCTAACTGTAGTAATTTATTAACTTACCCTTTTCTTTCTTTTTTTACTTTTTACATATATGACATAAGAACAAAATGCATTTTGATACAGTGAACATTTAGTTCATTTAATCTGGGAATAAAATGTAACTTTTAATTTATAAACCCAGTGCCTGTTTGCAATTTATTTTTTAATCTGAAAAGAAAATTTTACACAAAGTTTTGTTTGTTTTTCTCTACCATGGCAGTGCTGAATTGATAATCACAGAGTTCTCCCTATCAGCCTTTTGGAATCTTACTGCTATGAATCAGAGTATGAAATGTTTCCTTCAGACTCTTCACAACCATGCTCGACAATGGAAAACTATCCAGATACCAGTCAATTACTTTTCCAGCTGTGTAATTCAAAGCAAATATTTGTTGAAAACTACATTTTTGGAAAATAACCTCAGCCACTTGAATGTTCTGCCAAACAGCAGAGTAACAAGATCATTCTCATGGCAGGTATGTATTAACAGATTATTATTTTCTAAAGACATAGACTTAACCATTTTCTTCTTTTCCTGGTTACATTTAATTATGCCACATATTCTCAAAAAATAGATTGAAACCAGATCTTGGATTTTCTAACATGGTAATTGTGATAATAGAACTTTTCCTGGATATAGATAGGTTTCAAAAGATATATAGAGTGAGCTTTGGTTCAGCCCCTTGCTCATGACTGTATTACTTTGGTGGCTAATTCAGTGTCTTGATTAAATAGCCTTACTCCCTATTCTTGTGTTTTTCCCCTGGTATGTTTTTGCCTGTCATTTTGCACTCAAAGCCTGGTAGAATTTCCTTGGCCCTCAGGCAAGCACAAAACTTACCAATCTGAGCGTGAGAAACAGGAAGGCTGTGGTTCGTCCATCTTACACAATTTACTTGGATATATGCATTGGGCAACTCTAAATCCTGCCAGAGGTTGTCAGGGATACATCTTATTTTAGTGGGTTGCTGGAATGCCTTTCCTCGAAGGAAGCCAACATACAAGAAATGCACACTTTTATTTAAAATGTTTTATTAATATGTTAAAGCCCTAGTTGTAGTTATAAGACTTATGGTGGGGAAAAATGAAGGCAATATATGTAAATAATATAAACGTTGAGAACATGATAGAGAGCAATGAGTAATGGATTCCCTTCTTTCCTGATCCTAGATAATGTTTTCATTAGCACCAAAATCTTGCTAATAATCAGGGTTTCCTAAATAGCATGCACATTTACCAGCTCATGATTTGAAAATGTCCAGTCTGTTGCTGTGCCCGTGAGCAAGGCAAGCTTTGTCTCTGTTTTGTTGATGCTTCCTTATGCCAGGTAGGAAGCAAGAAAGAGCAGCCTGGCCTGTATAGTAAATTATGCGAACGGTCCTGCAGCTCTTATTGCGTATAAGTCATCCCCTAGAGCAGGCCCTAAACTGCCCATTGGGCAGAGTATATTGTACTTAAAGAGTTGGACATGTACTTTAAGTTTTACATGTTCTGGTAACATTTGTTTTTTCACTATTGCAAGGCTTACCTCGCCCGAAGGAAAACATTGGATTACCAGTGAACTGGCCTAGAGTGGAGTTGAATACAGTGTAATAGTGTAGAGTGAAGTGGCATGGAGTCATGTAGAGTGGAATAAGGAATAGTGGTGTAGCATACAGTGGACTGGCATATGATGGAGTGGTGTACACTGGAGGGGTGTACTAGAATATAGCATACAGTGGAGTGTTGTACACTGGAGTAGGGTCCAATTGAATAGCATAGAATGAAGTGCATTAAACTGGAGAGGCATAGAGTGGAATAGCGTAAAGTGGACGTACAGTGTAGTGTTGAGTGGAGTGGCATACAGTGGAGTAAAGTGGAGTGGCGTAGACTGGAATAACGTATAGTGGAGTGTGTTCAGTGACATGGCATATAGATGTATGTGACACTTAGCACCAATGTAGATTACTGTGCGCAGAGCAACGCAAAACAACAAACTGCGCTGCCTTGTGTTTTTTTCCAGACTTACCAATCAGCGCAGGGCCACATTTGGTGGCCTTCGGTTTCTTTGTAAATCTGATTTAAATGTTCTATTGCTCATGCGATACAATGAGTGAATCCAGTAATGCAACTGCGCCTTAATTATATGTTGGGCCATGGCATACGGTCATGACTTTGCAGTATACTGTGGAACATGCCAGTATAGAATTAGGTAATGGCTGTTTTTTTAGGGGGGAAAAGGCAGACATATGGGTAAGTAGCAGCTCCCAACCTATTACCCAACCCACTTTAGTAATGTGGTAATAGGCAGGAAACTGTATTTATATTTTTTGATATATTTTCAAATTCTTAGCTGCAGTACCCAAAACGCATCATTGCTGCACCATAATGTATAATCCAGCCAAACTTCATGTAAATCCATATAGCTCTTTTCACGCTGTGTCAAATACAATAATCTAAGGAAAATGCATTGGTGGAAAAACACATTTTGGGATCCCCTTAACGACTCACCACAAAAAGTTACATCATCTCAAAATGAAGAAAATGCTATAGGTTTGAAAAGTTCTGTGGTGATTCGTCAAATCGATGGAACATTATTAGGGAGGTAATATCAGAGGAATTCCTATCTTTGGGGATACTAATTATAACTATAGAGTGGCAATCAGATTTAAAGTGATTTCTTTATTTTTATATATTGTATTTGTTATGTATTTCTTTATTAGTGTACATAATCATGAGACCATAAATGTGTCTTTTAGTTGTTCATGTAGTAATTCTGAAACTTTACATATGCAGTCTAAGTTATTTTATGGGCTTCCTTGCTACTCTTAGTAGTACGTAACTCTCATGCCCCAAGGTAACTATAGCTTGCACCCTCGCCATGCACATTTTTTTCATGAAAATTTTTACTGCAAATATTGCATTGATTTTATCAACAGTGTTATTAAAGATGTCCTGAGTGCTGTAATTTGTGGGGTAATTAGCAGTGCATGGCGAGGGCGTGAGTTACAATTATCTGAATGCACGAGTTATAGCTGGTTTGGTATGTTCAAAATGTGAGCCTAACTATAACGTCCCGGTAACCTTTGTTTTTGTAATTGAATACATATATATATGTATATATAAATACATATATTTATTTATATTTATATATATGTATATATATATATATATATATATATACAGTGATGGTCCCTGGGGCTGCGAGGGGGCCAGAGCCCCCCGTTGCAATTGTTTGAAGCCCTGCGGAGGTTGTTGTCCATGGGGTTTTGGGGGGAGGGGAGGCCAGGCAGCCCCCCCATGTTTCATATTTTTTTTTTTAAAGCCCTGCAGAGGTGGCGGTTCCCGGGGATGCAGGGGAACTGGACCACCAGGGCCTCACAGAAACAAGTGCAATATCCCATGCTTGTTTTTTCTTTTCTTTTTTTTGTTTTTTTTTTTTTGCAGGGATTTCACAGATTTGCTGGAAAAAATGTTTAAAAAAATGCTTGTTAGCCCTGGGGCCCTACCCTAGCCTCTTTTCCTTTTTTTCACATTTTTTAGTGAGTCTCGGCTGAAGCTGAGTCCCAAGATGGCTGCTAACACTTTCTGGTTTGAAGCGCTGGCAGTCAATTGGAGCTGTGCATTTCCCTGGATGAGCTTGTCCCTAAATAAATGTATTTTCCTGTTAATGGATTTTCACCAAATAAACGAAAGCACAATCTGCTTACCAAAAGCTAGCTTTCTGCCAAACCTGGTGTCATTCCGTCCAGTGGTTTGGGCTGCAGTCGTGTTCAAAGGTCCTAAGGAAATTAACATGAAAAACACAACTTTTTTTAACACCCTCCCCCCTGATTTATCTTGGCCCCTACATGACGGATCGCCCCAAAACTTTCCATGAGCAACAAGACTCACCGAGGGCGCTTTTTTGGAAAATTGTGTGATGATTTGTCAAATGGTGCCAAAGATATAGGTAAGTCAAAAAACACTTTTTCTATGGCAACATGGTACTAACCATAACTACCTAGTGGTAGCGACCGCCACTATAATAACTTTGTGCCTGTTTGATGAATCTTCACTAAATTTTGCAGACGTATTCCTCCTTCTACATTGGGGGATGATGCAGCGATTGTTCAAGGGGTCACAAAGACAAAAGGGAGGGAGGGTCCTAAAATGTGTTTTTCCAACAATACATTTTCCTTAGATTTTTTTATCTTGCGTAGCACAAAATCGGCTGGACGGATTTACGTGAAGTTTGGCAGGATTATATATTATGGTGCACAGATTACAGTTTTGGTGCGACAGGTAAGTATTCTTGTAAGTGTAAGACGCTTTAACTTGGTGATATCTGTTGTCATTAAATTTTGCAGTATATTGCGGACGTACACCAGTACATAGTGATGACCAATCATTATGTGATTGGCTTATGACTGCCATTACAAAAGTTTAAGGTAGACATATTGTTTTTAGGTATACTTTGCCTATGTTTCGACCTTAGATTTAGGTATTAGGTTTGATGTTTTTTCTCTACCTATTACCACTTTAGTAAAATGGTAATAGGTAGAGAAAATATTTATAACTTTCTCTATATCGAAAGAAAATGTGCAGAGCACCATGGTACTGCCTCATGAGTACTGTGGTGCCAAAAATAAATCGTAAAAAACGTTAAAACATTAATTATACAATGTAGTACCCTATAATTCACCAATATAACGCACTACAGTGCATTTTATATTTTTAACATATTTAAATCTTCACAAAAATGTCTACAGAGTCCTGCAGTAATACTTACAAATTACTGTGCTGCTTTAAAAAAACATATGTACTCTCCCTAAACTGCTGTAAAATAAATAGAAAATTGTAATTACATTTCTCTACCTATTAACACTTTATTAAAGTGATAATAGATAGGGAACAACAATAAAACCTACTACTTACCTAAATCTAAGTCCCTGACTCAGAACAGTCTATCCCCTCCACTGTGCCACACTATACTCTACTGTATAGCACTATACTGTACAACAATGTACTCCTCCCAGTGCACTTTTTGACACTGTCCTCCACTCTACAACACTCGATGCAACTCCGTCTACGCCCTCTTGTTGTCTGATATAATATACTTTATGATATCAGACAATGGTCCACTGCATTCCACTACTGCAACTTTCAGCAGTCCATTGTACTCAACTCTATGCCACTCAACCACACAACAGTCTGTCAAACCCCTCTGCTCAACCATAGTGTTCAGCACTCTACTGTACAACACTTTAAGCCACTCTATGACACTCTACTCTAGTCTATAACACTTTCCAACCTCTACAATACAGCAGTCCAGTCCACTGTACTCAGCGCAGATGGTATACGGAAGCTTTAGAAAGCATGGAACTGGGAATTCACTGTGAAATCCCATAAAAAAAACACACGTCTGCATCATTATTCCCCATTGTGCTGGGGTTCAGATGTAGGTGTGGGGATACCGTCCAGAAAGATTATTTCAGGCCATGCATAGTCTTGCACCTAAATTCAATTAGCTCGTAATCATGGCCAAAGTGATAATAATGCGATGGGAAAGCAGTTACCATGTTAATGGTAGAAGGCTTTTACTGTTCAAAGGTGAAGTTTAGGTATTTTGTTTAAATTCTTGTGATGAGACCATAAGACCACATGCAGCCGAACAGTACTGGTAACATCCAATGAATCTGTAATAAACAAAAGTATACTAAAATGCCTACAGTATGATGAGGAAGGTAGAAGGGGACAGTAATTTAATTCAGGATAAGAGGGGGCACTTTATCTTAAATTAACAGGCTTGCAATACGAGAAGATAACATGTATAAGAGTGAAAACGAATAGCAACTGTGATAGGTATGCAAGAAGATCTGGCGTAATGTGAAA
Source organism: Pleurodeles waltl (assembly GCF_031143425.1). Taxonomy (NCBI): domain Eukaryota; kingdom Metazoa; phylum Chordata; class Amphibia; order Caudata; family Salamandridae; genus Pleurodeles; species Pleurodeles waltl. The sequence goes on along the minus strand of NC_090444.1, from coordinate 267,400,438 downwards.
AGAAAAAGTAAAGAGCACAGGGAACATGAGCAGCTACCTCAGCAAGGTAGTCCTGCAATCAGCCCATCAGCAATAGATCAGCAGGCGAACAGCATGTCTGGGCATCATTTTAAAGTCCTTACCCTTCTCAGTCATTATAAAGGACCTACACAAGTTTCCATGGCATGAAACTGAATCAGTCAACTAGAAGGGCTCATTATACACACAAATAAAACAACCATGTTGGGACCAGTCTCTGTAGGCTAGTTATAGTAGTATGAAATCATACATAATCTCTTTAAGTATTGTTAGTGATGTAGGACTGGGCAAAGAGAAGTGTTTGTTTCTCTACACTGGATGGCTCCTTTAAGAAGGCCTTACGCCAGCCAGAGCAGTCCCCACTGAAAGGAACTACTAAAAGGCATGAGTGTGGGTGCAGCCACAATATCAATATTAGAACTCTTCTTACAGTCAGTTGCTTAAAAAAGCAACCAGCAGCTTACAGAACAGAATATTTAAACAAGCAACTCAGAAATATGAATACGCTCAATACTACTCATTAATACTATTTCACATTTGTTACTAACAATGTGTATGTATTACATAGTGGATTAGCAACCACATTATTTCTGATTAGGGTGTATGGCCAAGCCATAAATCATTAACTCAAAATAAATCACTAGAATAAGAGCAATTGGAATTTTTAAGAAGATAAAGGGCCTGATTACAACTTTGGAGGAGGGTGTTAATCCGTCCCAAATGTGACGGATATACCACCCGCCGTATTATGAGTCCATTATATCCTATGGAACTCGTAATATGGTGGGCAGGATATCCGTCACATTTGGGATGGATTAACACCCTCCTCCAAAGTTGTAATCAGGCCCAAAGTCTTTACGGAGAAAGCTCAAGCTAAGAATGATTTCCAAAATTGCCATTACTTTTCCAATCCATTCCAATAGTTGTAAGACAACAACTATGTCAGCAGTAATTATGTCATGCAAGTTTAAATGTTGGCTGATTATAAGCTATACAAGTCCACCACATTAATTGTGACGCATTCTTGTGACAACTGGAATGAGCAATCTATCCCTAACCACTGTCCAAAAGTAAGCCTTGACTGTTCAAACTTGCTACCCCTTGAAACTTAAAGCCTAAATATGAAGTGTTTGACGACGCAGTGAGCTTGAAATAGTGGCTCCTCTGTTTCAAAGGATAAGGAAATTATTGTCAAAAAGATTGCCTAAATGTCCTTCAGTTGCACAGTCGTCTTTGCTCAGCAAACTGCCCTTGCACACTGTCATGCACATACATGCAGCCTTCATATGCATTTTTTGGCACACGTATATGCAACTGCATTTAGGAGTAGCGTAAGGAAGATTTGAAAGCAACAAGGAAGTCACCCTCAACCCTAGATTTAAAAAAAAAAACTGCAGTGATGCACAGCAGCATTCATTCTGAGACATCTCAATAAGAGGGCAGACGCCTCTAGGATGATAAATCCTAGGGCTCCTTCCATGGTGATCAAATACCATAGTATTACAAAAGAGAATGGCAAAGCCCACCTAGTGTCGTTAGAGGCAGGGAGTAATACCCAAAGTCTCCGCTGCAGGAGGAAACAGGAAACTCTTGGGAAATAGCTGGAAGTCACACTGACAGAGCACACGTTCTCCCTACATGTATTCAGACTGCTGCGGCCGCACTGGCTCCTCCTGGCCTCTCTGCCATACATTTTAAAGGTTTCCCCTTCAGCTATATGATGGATATATTTTCTAGTTTCCACAGGAAATGCTACTGTTTGTTACTGTTTATTTTTAGTGAGAGGTATTGTGAGAATATGGGTGCAATCATACGTAGGTCATCTCACGGCTGACATACTAATACTAGTGAGAAGCATCTGTCATCATTTTTGCCTAACTATCAGATCCTGTGTGGGCTTGCTCTCATAACCATATGTTTTATATTCCAAAAGGGCACAGAGATATGCTGCTTCACATCGTAATTACATTTGACTTAATGATCCACAATGATGTTTATCTATTTGTTAAGGGATAGGGGAAATGAGGTGGTAATGGCAACATGCCATATCACCTGTCTTTTCAATATGCGACTGTACAAGGAGTCCCGCAGTGTTTCCACATCAACAGCAGTCACATTATTTTCCTCTGAACATTAAATCGATTTAGGGAAGAAAATGTCTTAAACGCTATCATGATATCTCCTCCCCCCATCATGAATTTAAAGCATATCTAGGGCTGGACTGTCCATTCTCCCAGTCTGCTAGTCAGCCATTTTCCCAGTGGATTACAGACTGAGGGCTTGTTTTTTGTACTGCAAGGGCTGACATGAAATAGCCATGAAAGCACTCACAATCCCATTCTAGTGAAAACCTCTTGCACAGCAATAACAATCCAATCAGTAGAACAGGAGTTATGTCATTTCAAAGGCTTAAGGTAAGTATAGCCCCTAAAAGAACAAAAGTCCACTTGTGGCTGCCTGGTCGTGTGAGAACGTGTGAAAGTCATAAGTTCCGGCCGACCGTGATGGAGCAAAGGTCAGATACAGGTAGCAGATTAGTCCCTTCTAGAATCCAGATTAAAGAGTTTCCTTCCTTGTGGAGGAGGCTGCGAGGAGCAGGGAAAGCGTTGCGGATGGTTATCAATGTAGCATGAAGAGCAGGCCTGGCGTCCAGTAGAGCAAATATCTTGTCAGATGTTGCAGAAAGGCATTGCTGGAGATTCGCCTTGGCAGTAACAGCGGGCTGCTAATGCTGTAGCGCGAAGTGCAGATATCCGATTGCAGGTCATCACTGTGGGTCACTGTAGAACGAAGACAGGGGTTCACCTGTGCTTCGCGTTGGCAAAATCTTGGCGCAAACATGCCCGATCGCGCTTGCCAAGAGACAAAAACTTAAAAATGTTGCCTTATCTTCAAGAAGGAGTTCAACTGAAGTCACACCAAGGATTCAGAACCTGAGGGGCACCTCTTGGGCATCAGGAACTCAAACCAGTAAAGTTCATCGGGGCTCAGGCAAGTCCAGTTGCAGGTCCAGGAAGCAGGTCAGCTGGGCAGGCGAGAAAGGCCTCTGAAGCTTGTTATGTCCCTGTAACAGGAGGTCATTCAGCTGATCCTTGGAGTCACTTCAGCTTGGGATGAAGATTGCAGGTCCAATCTTCCTTCTCAGCAAGCAGGGCAGGCCTTAAGCAGCAGGGTGCCTTCTTCTGTAGAATCCACAGGTCCAGGAGTGTACTGAAAAGTGGGTCTGAGGGTCGTCTTTTTCTACTTGGTGCACACTCTGAAGTAGTAGAAGCTTCTGGAGTTTTCCCTTCACAGGCATCTGGATTTCCTGCCTCCCTGCCCTGGTCCCAGTCTGTCTGGGGGCACAGTAGGCTAGTGTGAAGTCCTGTGTGTGGGGACTGAGCCAGTGCCTTTGAAATCCAAAAGTGTTAGGTGACAGCTCTGCTACCTATCAAGCCAGAGGTGGCCTATCCTATCACTACCCTGACTCTCCATAGTGATGCTGTCTGGAAGGAATATACAAAGGCCAAATGTCAACTTTACCTAGTCATGTGACCAAGGAAACTGGTTATAGGCATCAAATGGTTAGGACAAAAATACTGCAGACTAAAAGTGTCATTTTTAGAATTGTGACTTCAAATCCAATGTTAAAATTAAGTATAATTTTAAATGACAATTTCTCAGACAACAAATATGGCTTTCCTACCTGCTCCCAATCAAACGTTATCACTGTTACAATGTGTGCTCCTCCATTCTATGCCTCTTCAGTGTATGCCGTTTCGCTGTATGTCACTCCACTACACGCTACTTCAGTATATGCTATTCCACACTACGCCATTTCACTGTATGCCACTCCACTCTATGCTGTTCCACTGTAAACACCTCCACTGTATGCTACTCCACTCTGCACCACTCCAGTCCATGCCACTCCACTCTACCTCACTCCATTCTATGCTATTCCTCTGGATACCACTCTACCGTATGCCACTCCACTGTTTGCTATTGCACTCTACCCTATTTCAGTGTAAGTCACTCCAGTCTAGACCACTTCACTGTACGCTACTGCACTGTACGCTATGCCTCTATAAGCTATTCCAGTCTATGCCACTCTTCTGTACACCGCTCCACTCTATGCTACTCCACTGTATGCCATGCCACTATAGGCTACTCCACTCTGTGCCACTCCAGTGTACACCACTCAACTCTATGTCACTCCATTCTGCACTAGTCTATTGGACGCCTTTCTACTCTACGCCACTTTATTATATCCTATTTCACTCTACCCCACTCCACTGTACACTACTCCAGCCTATACCACTCCAGTGTACGCCACTCCACTCTCCGCTATTCTACTCTATGCTGTTCCACTCTGCGCTGCTCCAGGGGCCCATTCTATGCTATTCCACTGTATGCAACTTCAATCTTTGCCCCTCTACTGTATGGTATTCCACTCTACCCCACCCCACACCATTCCACTGGATGCTGTTACACTCTAACCCACCCCAAACTACACCACTCTAGTCTAAATTACTTCACTGTACATCACTCCATTGTATGCTACTACACTATACACTATTACACTATACAATATTATACTCTACGCCACTCCAGCCTATGCTACTGCATTCTATGCTTTTCTACTTTATGCCACTCCACTAAACACTGCTCCACTCTTTGCCACTCTACAAAACTCTACTCCACTCTGTCTCCTTACATTCCACTGTCGAAATTTACACTCAACTCTATGCCTGTACACTCTACAACAGTTTCCAACACTCTATGACCTAGCATTCCACTCTACTTTATGAGACACCACTCCAATTTATAACAGTTTCTTAAACTCCACGCCACTTCAATTTATGCCACCCCACTCTATGCTAATCCACTGTACCCTGCTCCACTCTATGCCCTTCCATTGTACACCACTCCGCTCTACAGTATTCCACTCTGCCAATCCGCTCTTCTACACTCCACTGTACAGTATTCCACTATACTCTATTCTGCTGTTTGCTACTCCACTCACGGTAATCCTCTTTACACCACTCCAGTATACGCTACTCCACTCCCTGCTGCTTCATTGGATGACACTCAACTCCAGTCTATATAACTCTACTCTATAAAAGCCTACTGCACTTCATGCCACTCTACAGCATTATATTCCACACTATCCCTGTACACTCCACTTTACAACACTTTTTTTTATGACACAGCATTCCATTCTAATGTATGAGTCCCCACTCCAGTTCATAAGTTTACTATATACGCTACACAAGTGCACTCCCTTCCATTCCACTTTACTCTACAACACACAAATACACTCTATTGTACTTTACTCCACACTACATTAAACTACTCCACTTGATTCTACTCCACTTGATTCTACTCCACTGTATGAGACTATATCACTGTACGCTACTATACAACAATCCACTCTACGCAGCTCCTCTGTTTCACCAACTACTGTACTCTATGCAGCACCACTCTGACACTCTGCTACACTGTATGCCACTGACACTTTACTCCTGTGTATACCCCCTCCCTCCACTGCACAAGACTAAACTATATTGAATGCCACTGTACAACACTCTACTCTACAATATTATAGTCCTGTATGCAACTCTGTACACACTTTTTATGCCACTGCACCCCACTTTACTCCACTGTCCTCTGACACACTACTCCACTCTACTCCACTACTCCACTCTACGCCACTCAGTGCCATTGCACTCTATAGCACTGTATGCCAATCCACTGTACCACACTCTACAACATTGTGCTGTACACTGCTCCACTCTACAAAAATCAGCTAGACTGTATACCACTCTACTCTACTGTAGTCTAGATCACTTTCCAATACTGTACGCCTCCCAGCTGCACTTTACTGTACAGCACAGTCCTCCAGTTTATGACACTTTACTCTTCTGTATGCTACGCCACTCCACCACTCCACTCCACTCTACTTCATTCCACGCAACTATAGTCTATGACATTGTACTCCACTTCACACTTTATTCCACTCTACATCACCCTGCTCCAGTGTACTCCACTCTACTAAACTTTATCCCACTCTACACCACTGTACTATACTCCACTCTATGCCGCTTCACTGTCCGACACTTTACTCTACTGTATGTAACTCCACTCTACAAGTGTACTGCACTCTGACACTCTGTTTCATGCCCATCCACTCTACGCCACTGTACTACACTGTTTGACACCTTAACGACACGCCACTTCTCTCTGATACATCACTCCACTATATGACACAGCACTCCACTCTACGTCTCTCTCCTTCCCTGTACTCTATGACACTCCACCTGATGGTAGTCCACTCTGACACTGTACTTCATGCTACTCCACTCTAAAACACTCTGCTTCACTATCTATATGACAGTCTATGAAACCCTACTCTACAGTTTGACATGCCATTCCACGGTAGAACTCGCTGCTTCAGTCTGCGATACTTGACTCCACTATATGAGACTCCATGTCAATACACTAAATAACACCTTAGTACAATGTACGATACACTACTACTCTCTACTCCACTCGATTCCAATCTACAGTACACCGGTGTATGACAATAGACTTTACAACACTCTCCTCTACTGTACTGTATGACACTCCACATAACAACTTTACACTTGTGACACTGAAATCCACGCTTTGAAACACAGTTTTATTAAAAAATTAAAAAAATTGAAATTCTATGAAAAAACAAAGGGTAAGCTTCGTTATAGTTAGGAAAACCTATTGTCCCTATAAAAACCAAGTTTAAACTACATACATTTTAAAAATTCTAAAGTTATAGTTATAACTTTTATATACAATTTATCCACCACCTTCAAAATATTATAAGTAGCGGATCTCGTTACACACACTTTTCAGCTCGCTAACCAGACAACACAAATAACTCACCACTCCACCATGCACTGCATTCTCACTAATAGTGATACTCCACTATACAACACTACACTGCATGAGACTCCATCACTCTGCTACATGACACTTCACTCAACAGCCCTGAAGTATACCACACTCTACTCCACTCTTTGCCACTGAACTCTACTAAAACACTCCGCTACATTCTTTGCCACTACTCGAAGACACTCCACTCCACCATAATCCATCTCATGACACTCCAGTCGACGACACTCCACTGTACAACACTCAGCTCTACTGTTCAACACCCCACTACAGTGTACAGCACTACGCTCCACTCTACGATACTCCACTCTACGATATGACACACCAAGCCACTCCACTCCAGTGTATGACACTTTACTCCACTGTACGCTATGTCACTTCACTCAACTCCACTCTGTTCCACTCTACAATACTTCCCTGTATGTCACTAGACTCTAAGACACTCTTCTTCACTGTACTGTACTACACTCCACTTTACGACACTCCAATAATGACACTCAACACTGTGATTTGAAACACATTTTAAAAAAAAATGAAAGCCCATTAATATATAATGAAAACAACAAAGGTTAAGGACAATTGATAGTTAGAAATAAGTTATGTGTTTTTTTTCTATACAAACAACTTCGGGAATCTTTATCTTTACTCAGCCAGTCATGGCCATAAAAGTACATATAAGCATTGATAAAATCAATTTGCATATATGCAAAGTCCATACAAAGTGCACTGTGCAGTAGAGAAACTACAATTCAAGAGTGAGCAGCACAGCTGTTACTGAGGCATCAAAGATAAGGCTACACACCTTGCGCCTGTCAACTAAAGTCTCTAATGAGGGTCCTCTATGTTCACTGTGATATTTGGATCCAATGCATTCGCCAGCATAATTTGCATCAATGTAGAAGGACAAAATCCTTTTCTGCTAACTGGATATGTACTATTTTAAAAATCACATTCAAATTGCATCATTGTCCCATAAATATGTTTAAATAAAACCCAATTAAAGCAATTAAGAACATCAACACATTTAATAAAGATGTTTGATAAAAAGGTAACAGTAAAAACAAAAAATAATCATTAAAATATCTTTGAATTACACAGTGCATTTTTCAGAGAAGAGCCAACTACTAAGCATCAAGAGATCCTAGTTGCATCAGATATAACAGTGCCACTCCACACTTGTTAAAATTATGCTTCCTTAAAATGGGCAACAGATAACATTCGGGCAAGGGAAAATAAAATTCACAAAAAAGACCAAGGGACAGATGTACGAAGCCTGTTTGAATTTCTTAATTGTCCGAATCACTATTTCGGGCCATTAAGAAATGCATACTGGGCTTTTCTAATGTACAAAGCCCTTTAAGGAATTGCAAATTGCGATTTCTAACCTGTAGAAACCACAGTTTGCGATTCCCAGAATAGGAAATTTCAAATAGGGATTTCCTATTTGCGATTCCTATTCTGATGTACCATGCATTTCCTAAATGTGTCTCAGGCATTTAGGATATGCAGTCACCATTAATTTGAAGTCGATGGAAACCAGCTGAGGTTTCATAAAAGCAACCCAAAGTTATTTTTTTTAAATTGCAAAAGAGGACACACTTGCATCTCAGTCATATGTGTGCTCTACAGGTACACCCCTATTTTTGGGGTGCACAAAGGGGGGGGCTTTTGTCCATTGAAATCCTTGGTTTTGCATTTCTTAAATAGCAATTTCCTAATAAGAAATTGCTATGTAGGAAATGCAAAACCAGCCCATTGACTCAAATGCAATGGGATTTCTTAATAGCAATTTCCTAATAGCGATTCCAACTTCACGCACCACCTTCAAATTACTATAATTCGCACACCTCTGAACCGTCTTGTCACCTTACTCACCACACTACATTAATTATAGCTTATGCCTTTTTTCAATGCACTCATTATATTCTTGCATACTTCATCACTTATAGCATGTAAAATCATAGCATTCATAGAATCACTTCTAACTTGTCAAATTACATTATTTGTCATAACACAGTGCATGGTAGAGTGGCGAGTTAAAGTTAATATTGTCTGGTTAGCGAGCTGAAAAGAGTGTGTAACGTGGTCCGCTACTTATATTATCTTGAAAGTGGTTGATTAACTGCAAATGAAAGTTATAACTATAGCCGCAATAGGTGGTTATAGTTAGGACCGTGTTTCCATAGAAAAAGCAGTTTGTGACTTGTCTGAATCTTTGGCACTGTTTGACGAATTTTCAATTTTTTTTTTAAGTGCCCTGATGATTCTTGCTGCTTATGGAAAGTTTTGGTGTAATCTGCCAATCGGGGGCTGAGAACAAAGAGGGGGGAGAGGTCAAAAAGTTGTGTTTCCCATGTTAGTTTGCATGGGACCTTTAGACACGACTACAGCCCAAACTGCTCTGCGGAATGACACGAAATTTGGCAGAAAGCTAGCTTTTGGTACGTAGAATAAGCTTTCACTTATTTGGTGTAAATCCATTCAGTAGTTTAGGAGATATTAAAGGGAACACACATTTTGTATATTTAGGGCCACGGATCCTCTGCGACAATTTTGCAGTGTTTGCAGCGAATGAGCGCAACAATAGGAATGCTGTGATAGGTTGGTGGCAACCTGACTAGACAGCTGTGGCTGCCATCTTAGGGAACGGGACACGGTCCCCGGGGCTGGAATTTGACTTAAAAAGTGCCATAAGGTGTCAGGGTGGAGTTACCCTGACCCCAGGGAGTTTGTATAGGAGACTATTGTAGTACAATTATGACCTTAAAATATTTTTTTGTCACGGGTTGCGATATTCCCGTATACATTGCGCCACTCAGTGTGACCCCCACCCCCCTTGTAACGTTGCGACGAATTGGGAATATCAGCTACAAAAAATACCATTGAGTTATTTGTAAACAAATTCTTTCAGTTATAGTAGCACTTAGAAACGGATGCACCCACTCACAGACCCTCTCAGACACTGATGCAGCCATTCACAAACCCACATAGACCCTTAAGCACTCGCTCACAGATCCACTCAGACCTTCATGCAGTATCTCACAGACCCACTCAGACACTGATGCACGCTCGCACGCACACACACGCACACGCACACACACAATAAATATATATGTATGTTTTCTTTATGTATATATATATATATATATAGATATATATATATATATAAATAATTCACTGAAAAAATAAAGGTTACAGGGACATTATAGCTAGGAAATAGAATAAAAAAAAAAAAAAACATAAAAATTTACTTGAAAATCCAAAGGTTACAGGGATGTTATAGTTAGGCTCACATTCACAAACGTACAAAACCAATTCACCTGTTATATTTGGAGTTCTCTCAAGTAACTATAACTTGTGCCCTCAGGCAGCTGTAACTCACGCCCCCGGCATGCGTAGTGTTTTTGTTAAAAAGTTTACTGCAAATATTACATTGATATTATCAATGATGTTATCATAGATGTCATTAGTGCCGTAATTTGTGGAGTAATTAGCAGTGCATGGCAAGAACGCAAGTTATAGTTTCCTCAGCAGGGGCACGAGTTATAAGATACTTGAGATAACTCTAACTATAACAGGTGAGTTTTTATGGTTTTGTATGTTTAAAATGTGAGCCTAACTATACTGTGCCTGTAACCTTTGTTTTTTTTAAGTGAAAAAAATATAGATATTTATGTGTGTATATATATATATATATATATATATATACACATCTATTATAGTTATACAGCTTCTTCAGTTTTCCTTTTGTTTTTCATAACACTGAGGTTAAACTGTTAATTCTTTAAGCGTTCTTCTGCTAAGGTGACTCTGTTTTGCTACAGTGTGAAAATGTTAGAAATGAATGGGGTCTTTAGTTGGCAGGGGTATACACTCTTGTCCAAGTAGAGACAACCATCCAGTCAGGGTAAGTCACAACACAATAAAAATGATCCTATACCCACCCTCTGGTAGCTTGGCACTGAACAGACAGGTTTAACTTAGAAGGCAAAGTGTAAAGTATTTGTGCAATAAATTGTTTAGTAACAGTGAAAAAACCCAAAAATACACCTCACAGGTTTGGAAAAATAGATAATATTTATAATATTTATCTGAATAAAATAAGGTAAAAACAACAAAGATCCAATAAACACTAGTTGAAATATCAATTTTAAAAGGTTTAAAAGAGTCTCAGTCCTTAGAAATAAACAGTTGTTTCTTTGTTGCACACAGTACCTGGGATGCCTCAAAAATAACAACACACGGAGACTGCAGAGGAGATGCGTGGAAAAATAAGGCGTTGGATTTTCCGACTCAGCACATATTATGCATTGCTTCTTTCCCAGCTGCAAGGGGTTTGCGTAGTTTTTCAGAGTGCAATCATGGTTCCTCGCTGCGTTGCGGGGATATTTTGACACCCAGGGACGATGCGTTGAAAATCCTTGATGAGCTGGAAGAAGGAGCAGGCGTCAGAAAATTCAGGAAGTCAGTGCTATGTCATTTCGGTCAGCTATGCAGTGATTTGTTTTAGCCACAATGCAGGCTTTGTGTCGATTTCTGCAGGCATTGCATCGATTTTCAACGCACAAGGAGTTTCTTGAAGGGATGAAGTCTTTGTTGAGACTTCAGCAACAGTAGGCATGCTTCATCCAAGCCCTTGGAGAGAACTTTAGAGGAGGGAGTGTTCTTCTGGTAAAGTCAGAGGGCTGCAGGGCAGAAGTCTTTCTCAGCAAAGCACTCCAAATGAGTCCTTTGGGCAGCCAGCCAGCTCCCCTGACAGGGTTTAGGTGTAGATCCAGAAGTGTCTGAGTTGATGGTGTCAGAGACCCAGTTTATATACTCCAAAATGCCTTTGAAGTGGGGGAGCCTTCAGAGAGTGGTTTTGAAGTGCACAATTTCCCCTTTCAGCCTAGTCCTGTCTGCCAGGGTCTCTGTGGGGGTTATCAGTCCTTTGTGTGAGGGCAGGCCACAGGCCTTTGAAATTTAAGTGTCTGACCCTCCAGCCCAGGAACATCTATTCAGTATGCAGAACAATGCAGATGTGACTTAGTGTCCTGTGTGGTTGTCTGTGTGAAATGCACAAGGGAATTGTCAACCAGCACAGACCAGACGTTGATTGGAGACAGGCTGTAAGGCGCAGATGGTTTAAGTGCAGAGAAATGCTCACTTTCTAAAAGTGGCATTTCTAAAATAGTAATATGAAATCCAACCTCACCAATAAGCAGGGAGAGAGCATATGCAGTTTAGCACTGGTTAGCAGTGGTAAAGTGTGCAGAGTCCTAAATCCAGCAGAAACAGTGTCAGAAAAGTGGAGGGAGGCAGGCAAAAGTTGGGTGATGACCCCCCTAAGGCTGTCAGGTCTAACAGAAAGCAATCCTTTTGGTCTGTTTTTTAAACTTAATTTAGCATATTGGCTTGGTCTGCTGTTAATTATTTACTTGTGTTGGGTTATGTTGGTTTGATGACATATTCACAAGAGATGTAATTCCTTACACATAGTAAACCGTTTTATTTGTATGTATAAGGTGACTGATTGGAAATATATATACTACACTTACAGCTTTGAAAAAGTTGTAAGTGCTGGAATTTCAAAATCTAAACAGTAACAAGAAAACAAGAATAAGAGACAAGCATTTGCAATGCAATATGTCTCACATTTGCTTTAGTTAGAGCTATTGGTGTTGTAAATGCATAACTGAGCCACATAAATTGGTAAAACCTGCCACATAATTTGGTCCTCTCTGCCACATAATTCCTGTGGCCCTGCATATAACTAAAGCACTTTATTTACTGCAAAGAGTCTTGCCCTGATGACCGTGAACATTTCTAAGATTGTTTTAAGTACTGTTTTCTTGTAATTTATTTTTAATGTGGGTGATGCGTGAGGGACTGTCACTGGCATTTTCAGAGAATTGTGTTTGTTTCATGCAACAGCCATAAAAAAAGGTTCTTCAAGACCAAAACAGGGGCTCCCATATGAGAAATGGGAGGGTGTCATGTAGGTTGTTTGCAGTAATATTAGTGAGCTGCTGCTGTGTTACAAGTATTGAAAACACACATCACTTTCCCTGATAATTAGATGTAAACACATTAAGAATTTGGATGGGTGTGTCTGTGTATTGTCAGTAACTTGGCCAAAGAGGGCGAGAAAGAGCTGAACTGGATCAGAAATTCAAATCTGTTACAAACAGGGGCCCCCCAAAATATATTTGGCCCATGGCCCCCAAAATTCTTAAGATCAAGTGCAAAAGTATGGTAAATGGGGTTGCACACGTAGGGTAGTGGATTAGGCTGCACTTGTCAATAGCTTGGAAAGTATCTCTTATGAAGATGGCTCTTCTCATGAAAAGCATTCGCTAAAGAGTTTGACAGACGTGGAGCTTTACACAGGGAAAATTTGAGTCATGGTGACCAACATCTCCTATCTGCTGTTACTAAGAAGAAGTTGGAACTGGAGGGGTGGCTTTTAGTCAACGTGACAAGCGCTAATCTGTGTAAACACACTTTTTCATCCCACACTTTCAGTGGCTGAAACATGCTATTTTATGGTAAGCAGGGTGCACAAGAGGGGCTTAAGGGGCAGCGGAAAGAGAGAGGAATGCGGCTTTGTAGGTGTAGTAAGTGGAATACGGCACATCACTTTGGAAAGACCTAAAAAATGTGGGTAATTTCACTAACAGAGAGAGGGAGAGAAAGTGTACATGTTTTTGCCTGTGTGTAACAATTCCTGGTGAAATCCGAAAGACACCGCACCATACCCGACTGAAAGCACCTTACCATGCCACAAAGGATGACATGATACATTCTAAAGCGACTTCAAGCTCTGCATCTATGTGAATTCTAGGTGCTGGACAACTTATGGCTTAAAATCTTCTCCAAAATTACAGCAGTAATTTTGCAGTTTTATATAGTTCAGACTCGACCAGCAGGCTTGGAAGGGCTTTATCGATATTGTGAACCGACGCCGATACTTAAACCTTGTTACCAAGTTACAAAGGGAGCAGCTTTGGTGCTATGCCACATCTGAGACATCTGTTGACGGAGAGTGTTAATTACAGAGGGAACACTTTGGACAGCATGGGCCACAGAAAAAAGCAAAATTAATTAAAGCATGTGAAGTGTAATCAGGAAGAAGATGGTTACTTTAATAGTTTTACACTTATATTATGCTGGCTGAAAAGAAAACTGCAATATTTACTGTTCTAATATGCACAAAGCAGGGAAAGGGTACTGTACCATGGGCTGTCCCTAGGTGTCCTTTGGGACCTCTTTTGGCCAAATAAGATACTGCACCCTGCAATCTTGAATTCAACACATCCCCAGTTGCTGAAAAATGAAGCATGGCGCCTATTTTGTGAAAAGTTTTATGCTGTGCATTCAGGTTATGAGGGAGAGAAGACTAGAGTAATATGCTGGCTGAAAGAAAATAAATACCAACATCATGTAAAAAGCAAACACTCGTAGACAATTTTAGTTTGAGTAAAGAATGTAAAATGTAAGCAGGAACAACATGGTTATGTTAGCAGAGAGCAAGAATGCCCTGCAAATGAAAAGGGAAGCTTCGCCGAACACGAGTAGGAAACCAAGAAAGAAAAAGTCCCCCAAAAAACTAAACACAACAAAGCATAATTATACAGTAGTTAGTCCCTGCTCCCAAAGTCAAAAAGGAGGGACGAAGAGGCATGACTGACCACTAGCAAGCAAGGATTTTCTAATGACTCTGAAACAAACAGATGAAATGGCTTTAAGCCCACAGAAGTATACTAAAAGTATACAAGAGGCCCTATGCTTACGCTCAACCTAAAAAAACATGTATTCAATGCGTCTTTGACAAGACGTGCATGGTGTTTTTTTCTAATGAGATCTAAGGACATTTTCAATGACTGAATGTTGAACTAACTGCTTTGTTTCAAATTAGTTTGTGGACTGTCATAGCCACACAGTACCCCAATTAACAATTGGATATGTAGGTTTTGGGACCCATAATCTATCGTCAGTAATTCATAAATGCTGCATACTTACATGCATTGATGTGCAAGAAACCACCATTGCTAATTGGTTTCGTTCTAAACTCAGTTCCATATCTTACTTAGTTTTCAGTTCTGGATAAGCCCACTTAATCTTAATTATGCATCTCCATGCTGCTCCTGGATAAGTTTGAGTTGAGCTTGGGACTTTTATGATTGGGGTCGCTTCCAAGAAAATTAATTGTGGGGCAAACGTTTCCCTCTTTTCTGGGCTGTTGGGCAGTGACGAAGGCTGGTGTCTGTGCTGTTCTGGGAGAAACAATGTATGGAAAACGGCCCAGGTCACGCTGTTCTAATGCATTTCTTCAGGGCTGCAGTTGAGGGAATGACGAGGCAAATGGCACCCAAGCATAAGGCCTTATGGTCTTTCTCAGCCTGCAGCAAGGTGAAGGTATTATATGGAATGACTATGGGGTCTTACCATGGAATACCAACACACTACCCAGTTTTGGACCTCAGATTCACTCTCCGCAAACCATAGCTCAGTCCTGGTAGTGTGGCAAAGAGCAGTCAGGCTACTTAGAGGAACATGTGTAAAGCACTTCACATTACCAGCATGGATGATAAGTAACTGACACGACTAAACAGAAATCCAACACCAATTTAGAACAATATATTAGATTTTAATCTTAATTTAGACACCAAAACGAACTTTGCAGCTTTTGTACAACCGGAGTTGTGAATTTTTAAGTCTATAAAAAATACAGTATTTTGTAGATTTAAAGTGGTTCTATTGAAGTCAACGGGGAAAATAGCAGTTTGCACGTGGGCCCTCGAGGGTGAGTTCTGACGGACCCACAGGAACTCAAGGTTCTGCGGGGACCTAGACCAAGATTCAACAGTCAGACTTTTGTTTACTTGCCCAAGGAGTCCACTTGCAGAGGTGACTTGGCTGTCCTTGGTTCTGAACGGTCTGCAGTGGCAGGTGAGTTTTGCACTCTGTTGCAAAACTGGACTTGAGGGTGGACTCACACTCTATCTTTCGGATGGAGAGGTTTTTGGGGGGCCAGGACCAGAAAACAATAGTTGGATCTTTACCACCTTGTCCGGTGGCTCCAGGTGCAGAGTTGGCTTCTAGCTGTCAATCACTGGGCTTGTTGTGCCAAATATGCTTTGCTGCTCCAGTCGAAGTCACTTCCTTCAGGCTGCAAACCCACAGCAGAGGGGTCACTAGTGACATCAGTCTCTATGCTGGGGGTGTGGGGTGTGCCCTGCAGTCAGTGAATGTTGTGTGGCCGAAGGTTTCTGGGCAGGTGACAGACAAACATTGGTAGCTGCAAGGGTGGTCCACCGACTTTCTGGTGGGGGTAGAGGCTTGAAACTTGCCACAGGCCTTACTCCCAGTCTTTAAATGCTGGCACTGAGTTTCTTCATGCTCAGACATGCAGAGCCTGTCAGGTCACAGTGCTTCGATCTCAGCCTGTTGTATAGCTATTTTAGCCTTATTTAAGACACATTATTCTAGCAATCTAGGCCTGCCGTTGAGCACTTTAGCCCAGTTATATTTTTATTCAGCATCGCTTTATTTTTCTAGCAATAGCCACATTTGTGGTATTGTTTTATTTTTCTCTATCCAATTGTTTTTTTGCTTAGGAAAGCAAAATGTTCTCAGCAGGACATTCATTTCACTTTGTGCTTTCCTCAAGGCTGCAGTCAGACAGGGTTGCCGGCAAAAGTGGTATGCTGTGTCTCCAACATTCATAGAAACACACATATTTCTATGTGGGGACTCTTTCTTAGAATGTCAACTGTTTTATTATAAAACACTCCTTTGTCCAATAGACGTTAGAGGGAGATTCCAGCCAGATGACCACGACTGCATGCTGATTGCCTTGCTAAAGCTGCTTGCTTAGACTGCCGAACCCCTGGCCTACATGGCGACAGTGTCTCTCTAGACTACAGGCTTCCTTACTCTGGTATGAGGGATGATGTCTTCCCAGGGGGGAAACCTGGAGGGCGGATTAAGGCTTATAATGCTGTGCTTTTACATAACTTAGGTAGGAGAATTATATGTCACTCCTAATGACAGTGTGGTGGGACTGTTTTTGTGTTTCGCTTTCCTTGTCACAAGTTTGCTTTTATTGTGTTTTATCATCCTAGTTATTGCAGTACATGCCATTTTATCTAAGATGCTGTCACTTTAATAAATCCCTATTGAATTATAGTCTGCCTCTGTTTGTCTTTGCCTGTGTGAGACTAATGCAATTGAGAGAAAGGGATGAGATCTGATCGACCACGATTCCCCTGAGGAGTCTTTCTTGTCATGCGCCTGGTTGCCACAATCATCCTTGCTCTTGTGTAGAGATGAGGCACTGCTAGTTAGCCAGAAAACCTGGATTAGGCTGACAGGTGTCACATGGTGTGGAATTGTACTTAGTACCCCACAATCTAGGCGATCCTACTGCCCTAATCCAGTAGCCTCCTTAGGATAACGAGAACCTACTTGACAAGCCTACTTTTATTCTTGCACTTTACAGGGGACTCATACCACCAGTCAGGGGAGTCTTCCTTGAATTCTCAGTGTCCACCAGGGGGCCAGCTTGCTGGGACGGGCAAGTATTCACTTTGGGCATGCGGTTCCAGTACTGGTCTCCTTAGGTCACTCTTTGTCCTCTTCTTTCTGCTGGGGCTGGAGTCCAGGTCTTGTTATTGGTGTAGACGTCTCTTTGTGCATCTTTCTTCTTTTCTTAGTAAAATCTGAGTTTTGGTGCCAGGGGAGTGCCTTAAATACTGGTTTATGGGGCGTTTAAGGGTGTGAGGGGTAGTGGTCAATGAACTACTAGTCTCGTGGCTAATCCGCCCCTGAAGTGACAACTTTCTGTGGGAGTGCATCACTTTCTACCCAGAACCCACTATTCTTAGGGGCTGCCAAGGTGGCAGAACCCTCCCTCGGCTGTGCAGAGCTCCTAGCCCACCCTCAAGGTGTGGCTAGTTCTTGGGAGGTTACTTGAAGAGTAAATTACTGCAACTCCTCAGAAACAACAATTGAAGTAAACATAGCTGATTAGAAAACAAAATGTGCCAGAGCACAATGATATATCAAAATAATATATTTTATTACCACAAAATGATATCTAATCTCCTTATATAATATAAACATATTCTACATGAAACTCTACCCTGATCAGTCTACATACATCATTCATTACTGTACAATGTAATATTTTTTAATTGGTATGTGTTTGTGATTTATGTTTGATTTACTATACAATGTAATATTTTTTAATTGGTATGTGTTTCTGAGTACATTTTGGTATGTCAGTTCTTTGTCTGATTGTGATGGGGAGTGGGTGATACCCGTGAATAATGAAAGATGAATGTAGACTGATCAGGTTAGAGTTTCATGTAGAATATGTTTATATTATATTAGGAGATTAGATATGATTTTTTGGTAATAAAATATATCATTTTGATATATCATTGTGCTCCATATATGTATTTGTAATCAGCTATGTTTACTTCGGTTATTGTTTGTGAGGAGTTGCAGTAATTTATTCTTCATGTAATGTGTTCCCCTGGTCACTGCTTTTTATATATGTACAGGGGCCCTCTTTTTCTTTAGTCCTTGGGAGATGCATGCCTCCTGCATAGCTAATTTCTCGCCTGTCTCGCCGAGCTGGGCGGAAAGGGCTTTGTCCCCTACTGGGAGGTCAGCTACTTACACATCAAAGAAGGGGGAAGCCTTTGAGGCTCACCACCCCGATGCTTATCTCATTAGCCAGCCTGGGTGGGAGGAGGTGTGACCTCCTTCCTGCTCAGGCTCTTTGTCCTACTTCCTGCCAAGGTGCTAGAACTACCAGCAGGAGGTTAGACTCTTGTCTGTGGTGGCAGCGGCTCAGGAACAGGACTCGATAACTTGGTGGGCACCATCTAAGGGGGCCTCCTGGGCATCCGCTTTTTAATCCTAAACATGGGCATCATGTTCAGTGTTAAAAAGCACAGTGTTTGAAACCAAACACAACGGAATTCAGCTGGGCCGTTGCAGAGCTGGGCATCTGAGCAGTGGTCAGATGCCAACCCATGTTATCCGATGGACCGCTGTTTACTCACGCCAGCATCACGTTTTACATGCCAGCACGGGGGCATATGTACTCATGGGACAGTGCACCCTGCCCCCTCAGGCTAGAGGAATCCTGCATAGGGGTGACGGACATGTCCATGACCAGTAACAGGGACTCTGTCTGCATCTGGTATGGGTAGAGTCTCACTCAAGCAGCAGGCTGCTTGCGCAGGCTGACATGGCAACTCTGCAGTCTCTCTTTTATTTGGGATACTCAGGGTGGCACAATTAGTACTGCAGCCCTGGTGACTCCCTTTACCACCCCTGCCGTGGGTACCCTTGGTACCATTTATTGGGGACTTACTGGGGTGGTAAGGTCCTTGCCAATTTGCCAATGCAATTTGCCATTCAATTTAAAGGAAAGAGCATTGATACTGGGGCCTGGTTAGCGAGCCTCAGTACACTGACGGGTCAAAAACAAGAGCATCTGACAGCAAAATGTGGAGTTGACCATCCAAAAAGGGTCTCTTTACAACACAGCCACTTTGCGGAAAATCACAGATGGAGTGAGGCAAAAACATCAAGCACAGTATGGACGCCATAGATGTAGCAGTGTAAGAGCAGTGTCGCCTTTAGTGCTGCTCGCCAGCTCCTTGGGCCTAGCTTCTCAGGAAGCTTGGTTCTCAGGCTCCTCTGAGCAGTGCTTAGGACCTCTGAATTCAGGTTCTGTCTTAAGGTGAGGTAGTTTCTCTTAATAGCTTGCAGTCTCTCTGCTTTCTTTTACTTTAGGAAGCATCACAAGAGTCTTCCCCGAGTGGTGGGGTATGATACTTCACTAAAAGAGAGATGGTCCAGATTTCTTCCTACGGTACCAGCCTTCCCCTGCTCATGCGTGCAGTGTCAAGAAAAGGTGAACAATGGATATGCCAAAGTGGTCAGCTTAAACTCGGTACTGTGGAAGTTGGACTCTGACTGAAATCTCACTCATATTGAAAGTTGTCCATAAACATGTAGGAGCCAGTATTGACAAACTCTCCATTCAGACGTGGCATTGTTCCATGGCTTTAGCCACAGGGAAACTTTCACTCAATGAGAGTTTTGGAATCCTGCTGAGAAATTAATCAGATTATGTTGCTGTTATCTTCTCGCTTCATCAGGATGGAATCAGTATTTATACCATTGCTTTTTGTAAGTTGAGCTTCTAGACCTTGCCTATGCTCACAGTAGTAGCTAACGTTTTGCTCTTGTCAGGACTCAGGCTGACCAGCCAGAACTGGCTTGGTCCACAAAATGAGTCTTCCTGCTACATTCATTGGCTACAATTCCAAAATCAAAATCATGCTCTTGGCGTTACAGTGAAATTTACAGGGATGGGGCAGTGCAACTGGAGACATGCAGAGAGCAGGGAGGTTAGCAGGGCTGAGTGACAGTAAACCTTATGGATGGATAACAACCTTAGAGCTTAAAAACATTTAGTGGGGACTCCAACATGAGTTCCACTGCTTTTATGTATCCTAGCCCTCTCATGTACGTCACACTCACTTACGGGTAATCAAGGGGTCCAGTCCTGAAGGGAGAGTTTTTAGTCAATTTTACCTTTAGGATGCAGGTAGTTAGACCTGTATAACATTACTGTAATCAGCTGTCACCATCTTTTAGTAGTCCTATGGTCTGATTAGGAAAAGGATAGCCCATAGTAAAGAAAGTACCACTTTGGAAATAACAGAAATACCAGCTCAATCAAAATAAAGAGCAGTTTGTTCCAGGAATACAGCACCAATAACATTAGACTCCAAAGTCTGCCCTCCAAAATCTGACTTCAGGAGACTACACAAATTACTATTGTATGATGGAGTAAACTTGCAAGAAAGTCTGACAGGGGGCAATCTGGCCTTGTGCTCTGTGGTTAAGTCTCAGTCATGCAAGAAAATGGATCTCCTAAATAACTTTTAGTTGTCAGCTTCCAACAAATTATTTGACTTGTAGAGCATGAATTGTCACCTGTGAGGGTATCCAGGCGCTGGCAGGGTCCAGGGTCTCAGTCGAGACTACCCAACTCCTTTGGAGTAGGGGCGGTCCTGTGGTGCAGTGGGAGGCCATTCCAGGCTTTGGCTGCAAGGTAGGAGAAGGAGTGTCCTCCTGTTCTTCCATGTTGTATGTAGGGGGTATGTGCCAGCGCAAGGAGGAGAAGTAGACGTGTCCGGAGAGTTTGTGGGATCTTAGGTGGTGGTTTATGTAGGCAGGTCTGGAGTGATCAATGGTCTTGAACGTGTGGGTGAGGAGCTTCAACTGGCATATCTTCTGAACCAGGAGCCAGTAGAGTTTTTTGAGGTGGGGGTGATACGGTTGCAACAAAGGAGATCCAGGATCAGACTTACTGCAGTGTTCTGGATGTTCTGTAGTCTTCTAGCTAGGTGGGCCTCGATTCCCACGTACAGGGTGTTTCTATAGTTCATTTAACTGGTGACGAGGGCTTGGGTGATGGTGCATCTCACATTGTGGGGAGGGCACTTGAAAACCTTACGTAACATGCGCAGGATGAAGAAGCAGGAGTATAACACTGCGTTGACTTGGGACCTCATGGTGAGTTTGCTGTCCAGGATGATACAGAGATTCCGGGTGTGCTCAGCTGGGGTTGGAGTGAGCCCCAGTTCTGTGGGCCACCAGGAGGCATCCTAAGAGGAGTTATCGCTGACAAAGATCAAGACGTCCACCTTTTCTGTGTTGAACTTGAGGCAGTTATTCCTCATCCAAATGGCGATGCTTGTCATGCATTGGTGAAAGTTGGTTCTGGCAGCGGTGGAGTTTTCGTAGAGGAAGAGGATGAGTTGTTTGTCGTCAACGTACGAAATACATTTGAGGCTGTGGGATCTGACTATGTTGGCAAGGAGGGACATGTAGATGTTGAAGCGGGTGAGTCCCAGTGATGAGCCTTGAGGGTCTATGCAGATGACTGGTTTGGGTTCGGAGGTGAAGGGTGAAAGGTGGACTCCTTGTGTTCTGTTGGTGAGGAAGGAGGCAATCCATCTGAGCGCGGCTCCTTGTATGCCTGTGTTGTGAAGTCTGGTGATGAGCGCGTTGTGGGAGATGTGTCAAAGGCTGCTGAAAGATCGAGGAGAATAAGGGCAGCTGTCTCTCCTTTGTCGAGGATGGCGGGAATGTCATCTGACTGCAATCACACTTAAATAGCTGCTTTGTGAGGAATAGCAGTTTATCTGTACACTGACCTGATTTAGTTCCAGCTCAGCCACAACAGTTTTGCCTGCCACGTGGTTCCAGTCCAGTGTAAGAAAGATCAAAGGGCCAAGAGAAGGTTGGTGAACGAACAGAAACACAGGGGCATTGCAGCTAGTGCATTTTAGAGCATTGCAGGGTGTTTTTTTTCTAGAACTGAGTACACTGTGAAACGTTATTGCTAGCAATGAGCAGTTTGGCACTAGGCCACATCAAACACCCTTGGACATTGCTTGCCCATTGGGCTATATGCATCATAGTGTTACCAAGTGAAGTGCTGAAAAGTGAAAAAGGAAGTAAAGGGCATTTAGGAAAATGCAATGAATGAGAATTGCTTATAAAAAGATTTGTAACGAATAGGGTTCTGAAGTTCAAGAGCGTGTTGTTTTACAAACCAAGGTGAAGGTACATGGTGTATCAGCCCAATGCAGTGCTTTGAGAGTGTGCTAAAAAGCAAAAGGAGGGGTGGTGAGGAATAGGGTAGCTTTTTAAAGTTATTTTTTACTACTTTTTCTTTTTCACGGTCACAGTACACACATGGGACTGCTGTGAAAATATGAGCAACACCTGTGAAAGATGCTTGGCAGATCACAAGGCAGCTAACTCTCGCTGCCCATTCCCCCTTCCTCTGATCTTCACCAAAGATACAGTGAATTGAGCTGATCATCTCATTTCAGTTTCATTAAATTGATGCTCAGAGGCATAACTCAGTCCCCTGAGCCCTGATTTTCGTGGGGGAGGCACTGTTGTAAATGGGGCAATGTTCCATTTCTAATGGTATCTTTCTCTAGTGGATCACTTCTTAGGGAGCAACACAGGAGGGCAATACCCAGGCAATGGTCTCCGACTAGAAACTAGGAATGGACCCTGCAGAAGAGAGTGGTCTCTTTGGGTCTGGGCATGGGCCTGTGTTTCCCCCCTCAACCCAGGCCCTGTTATTCTTTCTGCCAGGCCCTGGGGGGCGGGATTTGAATATTTACCACCAATCTACTTCCTCCTGGGTGTAGAAAAACAACTAGAGACAAGGTATTATTACTTTGAAGTTTTTTTTGGGGGGGAAAGGAAGTGGCCCCATTGGCATGGGCCTGTGGTCCCCCTGCACCTGGCCCCAGTATTATTTTTTTCCCTCCAAACGATGGATGGTTTTGTTCACCCCCAGTATGCAGCCGAGGGGTGGGGGGAGTAGAAAGTCCATTAGACACCATGGATTGTTATTTTGCAGTATTTTTAGGGAGTAGTGAGCAGCCCGAATGGCATGGGCTAGTGCTTCCCCATCCCTGGGCCACATTAATATTTCTGTTACCCTTCGGGGCAGGGGGGTGGATGAGCGTGTTCACCCCAATCTTCACAAGAGAGACAGAGAGCCTACTCAACACCAGGGACTTTTTCTTGCCAGTATTTTTTGTGTGTGGGGAGGGTGTAGGAGCGGCCCCAATGGCTTGGCCCTGTGCTTCCTCTTGCCCTTGGCCCAGTTACTCTTTCTCCTCCACCTGGGTAGTGCATAGTGATGTTCACCATCAGTCTGGCACCCTGTTCCCAGGGGGGGTGTCGGTGGTGGGGGTGGTTTAGATGGGAGTCCAAAAGCCCTGTAGGCTATGAGGGAAAGTGGGAAAATATGGTTCCAAACGTCCCCCCTAGACATCGGGCTGTGTCCTCACCCAGAACACACCCAACAGTCTTTCCACCCCCACCATACCTGTTGGTAGATTGAGGGAGATTAAATTCAGTCTTCAACCTTGAGCATGAATCCCACTGGACATTAGAAATATATTGTATTGTTGTGGAAAGAAAATATGGTGTGCGGGTGGACCACCCTTGTGTTGGTCCTATCCTTCTGCCCTAAAACCCAGACAGTCTTTCTGCCCACATGGAACACAGAGCCCCACTCCCATGGCAAGCTAAATTAAATTTTAATTCTTTTGGCTGTAGTTTTGACATATGGGCCAGCAGAGTAGAGGTAAATCCAAATTTCCTCCTACTGTCCATGATGAATGGTTGCAGTTTTCAGGCCTTTGCTCTGCCACCCAGGAAAACCAACTAAACCCATCCATTTTTTAAAACTCAACAAAGTGTCTCTTGCAGGATTCCACAATGTTTGCCCTGCACACCTAAAATCATGCCTTTTCCTCCCTTTTTTTTTTTTAAGGAAAGTTCTAGAATCTGTGGGGAATCACAAATTTCCTACCACCCAGTGTCCCCTCACTTGTCCAGATGAAAACAGTACCCAATGTTTGTAGCTGACCCTCGCACCAGCAACACAAAAGGACCCAAAATGCGACCTTTAAAAATCGGCTGTATTTGGAACCGGGCTGGACGACACCCAAGGAAACCAGGCATTTCTGAAAACTAGACGCCTGGGGGAGTCCAGCGTAGTGTGTCTCGCATGGATCCCGCAACCATTTCTTACCCACAATGCCCTGCAAACCTCAACATTTTCTAGAATAGCACATTTTCCTTGAATTTCTGTGAAGTAAACTTCCGGAATATGCAGGGCTCCACAAAATTCCTATCACCCAGTGTTTCCCTACTTGTCCCGATAAAAACGCTACCCCATTTGTGTTGCTAAACCTTGTGTCCACAACAGAAAAGAATCACACCACAGTCAATGGAGGTCCTCGCGGGAGAACTCATATGAACCCTGGCTTGAGTCTACCCATTTTCAATATTTTTATTTTCAGTAGTTAGTTTCTTTGAGAAATTATCCCTGGTTGCATTTAGAATTTTGCCTACTTTTCAGAAATGTATGGGTTTCCGTAATCACCAATGGGTTTCGCGCCTGTTTGCTGCAAACAGAAAGCAGGTTAAAAGCACAACATTTAGGAAAAATTAGCTACTGCTTATATAATGTCAAAACTGTAGTAAAAATGTATAGGAAAGTTTCACTTCTAGCAAGGACACGGAGGCAAGGATTATGCATATTCTTTCTCCGTTTATTTGCTCTGCAGCTCAACAGAAACATTAAAACATTAAATCATTATACCAATCAAAGGGCTACAATTGTTATGAGTACCGACAAAGAAAATTAAATGTCTACCAGTCCAAGACCAAGCCATTTGTATAAGTCCATCAACAAGGAAAAGTTGTACCTCTTTCTTTGTGCAAAAAACAAGCCTATTAATCTTGGTTTATTGGTAATCCTGCTTCTGATGCAAACCTGGCAAACAAAAGTACGAAACTGAAACCTCCAACACAGGTCCTTCATGATCAATGCTGAATAATAGCTTTTCAAAGCATATATCACTTTCTATATAGCAATGTCAATAACTATATTATACTTATACCATACGCTGAAGATCTATAATAATGATCTGATAGATAAGTGGGTCCCAGTCGCATCTTAGGTGACCTTTATTAGAACTGAAACATTCCTTCAATAGAGCAAGGAATTTTTATATTCTGTGTCAGGCCCTTAAACTCAGATTATGCACATTTAAAGCAGCGGTGACCTTTCCTTAAGGGCTGAGGGACCATTTCCCCACTTTTTAGTCGACATGAAGAGTGTCTGTCATTCTGAGCAAAGATTGATCCTAACAGGCATTCTTTCTGTTCAGATCAAGCAGCCAAGCGCTATAGAGGCGCTAAATGGGCAAGCGCCTAGCTTCCTGAGCTAAACTTTACCAGGCTGAAAATGTCCCAGCCCTGTGGTTGTGACCTCTTCACCGGGCAAAATGATTGGAAGACCTCCCCCTCATGACATGAGGTGAGCTTCACTGATAACTGCAGACCTAGGCTCTTGAGTTTAAGCCCTGAATTGTCCAGGGTCGAGTGTCAATTAGTGACACCTAGTAATAGAGTGGGTGGGGTCAACAATTTTCACTGACCCCTTTCCACTGTGTGACACAATAGGGACTGCTGCCTCCTCTGATTGGCTGACCTAAGGTCAGTCATTGAGAAGAAGCAACTGTCCCAGTCCCCTAATAAACTCAGAGGCTGAGGTCACTGCTGCGACTGGTAAGTTTTATTTTTATTTTTTATTCGTGTTTGATGTGTAGGTACCTGTGTGTATGTATGAATGTATGTATATTTAGGAGTGTGTGCTGTGAATGGGTGTCTGTATGCTTGTGGATGGAGGGTGTATGTGTGCACGCTTATGAATGCATGGGGTGTGAGTGAGTATGCATGTAGATGGGTGAGAGGATGGGTACGTGTGTGAGCCTCCTCAATTACCGGCTGCTATTGGTTTAATGCATATTGTGCACCAATGTTGCCACCCCCATCACTAGTTCAAAATAAAATTTCTTAAAGGTTGGGTCTGATGACCATTCCACTGCCTTTAATCTATCCTCCAAGCTGCCTTTCACAGAGAAGGTCTTGGATGTCAGGGCACTTCTTACCAAGTAAGTGCCTGAGATAGACGTGTCAATTCCCATTTTACTCATGACTCAGCAAACCCAACCTGGAATTGTGGGAGAAGAAACCTGGTTAAAGGGTTTCTTGGTTGTGATTAACAATTATTTGGTACCTCCAGGTCTGCATACTTGTGTCATGGCCTTATAGGGTCTAATGCACCTTACCACACACAATTTTGTGTTTTCTGTAAAAGAGGGGTCCTGAGTCACTCTGTAATTGAACTTGGTATTCCTGGTCACCGTAAAGGTGACTCCAGCAGGAATCAACTTCCTAGAGGGCACATTAAGTGCTCTCACATCCGACTCGTGCTTGCACAAAATAAGGCATAAATGCATAATTCCTTTTTGGACAAAAACTGGTTATTCTGCCAGTACTCTAGGAGTAATAACATCACATTCACATCCCGCATAGATGAGTACTTTGGTTCGGTGGTACGAACAGTCCCACACTTCTGAGGAGTCTACAGAGTTGTTCACCTATTGGGATCCTGTTACAGGGTCCGTGGCCTGGTGAAGTTTCTGATCGGTACGCATTGATCATGTGATAAGTCAAACCTTTAGCTGATAACTCAGAAACAAAATTCTGAATGTAATCTACAACTGCCCCCGGGACATCCAGATTTCGTCCCATACACCAACTGGACCATTTGCACCACGCTTAGCCCGTATTGCTTAACCTTGGACCTCTACCAAGCTTTTCTGATTAGTTCGGAAGCTTGGTTCGAAAGCCCTTGGGTATCCAGCAGTCATTCATGCCAATGACGAGCTCATCCCATCCTGTAACCAGCTAATGAGAGTAGCCATGAACATGCCTAAGCATGTTTGGACTCTGGGAAGTAGGACTGAAAACTCTGAAGGACGTTTCAGATGAACTGGAAACCAGACTTGCGATCTTCATACCGGTGTCTCCAAGACTAATGTCAGGTTCAGCTGAAAAAAATGTGGAAGCTGACGGTTTCAGCCATAATGCAATGAGATCTGTCTGGGAAGGTCCTCACTTGCGCTTGATCGTGTGGAAAAGATCCAAATCTAGATTCCATGTGCTGAAATCTTTCAGATGTCTGGAATTCCTGTCCACTATTTGACTGAACTTACCCAGTAGGTAGTCTGCCATCACCAAAATTCTTCTGTCAAGGCATAAGTTGCACAATCCTTGGCTAGTTCTGCCAGGCTCTTGTCCTCACCCTACAGAGATGATTTATATACTGCACAGGCGATACAGTGTCTGTCTCCAGCAGAATGGAACAGGAGACCCTGTTTCTTGTTAGGTACTTCACTGTGATTGATCCCACAAGCAGTTTTAGGCAGTCGATGTGATCTCTGCCTCATGTTGAGACCACGGTTCTCTAGTGATAATAGTTCCACACTGGGCAGCCCAACTGGAAAGGCTTGCATGCGACTCTGTGCCCATATCTGTAGCGGAACCATAGATGGCTTTGCGTTGCAGGCTTCCACACGGTGATTCCACCACAGAACTTCCATCTCAGCCTCTGCTATCAGTTGAACCTCTGCCACATAGTACAGACCTTTTCAGAGCTCTGTAGTGTAAGGGCCTAGAAATATTGCCGGGATTGAGGATGCCAGAAGCCCCACTAGTTTGGCCAGATAGCCCAAGAATGCATACTACTTTAAGATTTTTCTCAATGTTTTCTTAATTAGGAGCATCTTTTGGTAAGGAAGTTTCAGCTATTATTGAACCAAATCTATGTCAAACACCTAGAAATTCATTGTCTGGGAGGGTTCAGTCTTTGCTGTAACCAGTTGACTCTGTAGGTTCATAAATAGGCCATCATCTAGCTAAATGATTAGTCTGATGCCCCTCCACAACAGTTCTTAGCACCTTGGTGAGGTAACGCAGTGCAAGCGGAAACCGAAGGAAAGGGCCACAAACATATATGCTTTCCACCCCCACATGAAGTGAAGGATCCCCAGTGGGGTGGACATATCAGAATTGTGAAATACACATCCTTCAGATCTAACCTTACCATCCAATCATTTGGTAACAGAATGTCTCTGAGGAGATTCCACTCTTCCAATTAGTCTGATGCCCCTAGACTATAGACGCTCCACATCAGGTCTTAGCACCTTGGTGAGGTAACGCAGTGCAAGCGGAAAACGAAGGAAAGGGCCACAAATATATATGCTTTCCACCCCCACATGAAGTGAAGGATCCACAGTGGGGTGGACATATCAGAATTGTGAAATACACATCCTTCAGATCTAAACTTACCATCCAATCATTTGGTAACAGAATGTCTCTGAGGAGATTCCACTCTTCCATTTTGAAATAGCGATAAACCAGCCACTTATTGAACTGGTTTAGGTTTATCACCAGTAAAAAGCCCCTTGTCCT
Organism: Pleurodeles waltl; assembly: GCF_031143425.1. Lineage (NCBI taxonomy): Eukaryota > Metazoa > Chordata > Amphibia > Caudata > Salamandridae > Pleurodeles > Pleurodeles waltl. The sequence goes on along the minus strand of NC_090444.1, from coordinate 267,371,572 downwards.
TCTTTTCAAGCAAAAAGATGTTGCTCTAGAACACTCATGGGTGCAGGTGTGACAGTACTGTCACTCCCCTGTCTAGGAGTGACTCCAGCTCTTGCTTTATGAGGCGCCTGTCTGCCTCTGAGAAAAACAGGGGCTTCGTTCTCCTTCATTTCTTTCAAGTTCATTAGCACTCTATCCGAAAGCCTGAGACCATCTACAAACCCAAGTATTCCTAGTTATCTCCCTCTGTTTGTGTAGCAATACCTGTAAACTTCCTGCCACTTTTGATTGGAATGAAGTAGATGTCCTTATCAGAGGATCCTCCAGGAACATTATTTGTACTGCCAACGCTACCCCTACCCCAGCATTCTCTGACAGTGCCTCTAGGTGGAAAGAAACTTATGAATCTTTTTTGGACCTGCCATTGAAACTTCCTCTTGTCTTTGTACCTTTGGGAGGCAGAAGATTAAGATTGACTGATCAAGTGTTACCCAATTCTACCAGCTCCCTCAAAAGCCTTCTGGACTAACACTTTTTTCATGGACTATGCATTGAGGAGAAGGTAGTGATTAACTTGTTTAGTTCCATTGATAAAAGGGTCCCCAAAGAGACCACCCTCTGCCACTGGACTCTTCTCAGTGGTAGCGAACTTGCCCAGTTTCAAGTTGATCTTTATTCAGAGAGACCACCATCTCTTCAAGGAAGGCACGCAGTTTATGTTTCTACGGAAAAAGATTGCCCTCTGTGCCCAATCTGAAAAGATTTCCAAAGAAATTAGTTTTCCAGTTTCGTTGCCTTCCACAGCCATGTCAAGAATATTCATCAGGGGCCCTGCAATGTCTAAAATCCTGTCCCAGCAAGCTTTCGCTGAATGGTAGATCCCATTTTAGAATCCCTCTCAAATTGGGTGTTTAACATGGCAATTTTACCATCAGTCGCAGAGTTCTTGTCACTTTGCCTTCAAGAAAAGAAGCAATGGTCTTAAACATTCCACTTTAAGTGATCCCTGGCCTTCCTTTTTATCAGCTTCCTAATCCTACTGCTACTATACATTCTTTTTCATGGATTCTGGGCATCGCCCTTCCATCTCACTCATTCTGTATTCCTTCTGTATAGGTCCAGCTGGGCTGAGGTTGCCCCATTGAACTTTCTTGAGTATGTTTCCTGTTGGTATACTGGCTTTCAAGTAAGTCTTGACCTATTTGGTTTGGGACCCTCGGGTGATTAATTTATTATACACATTTCACTAACCAGCACTGGTGGATTTGGTGTATGTTTTAAGTTTCTGTACTTTCTTTATCTTCCCCACACGGTGCACAAGCTTTTTCCTCCTGGTTGTTTAGATCTGGGAGTAGTTATTATTGTTGGACATTAGATATTTCCTCCTTGGAGCATGCTGAGGCCTGCCACTTGAGTTATCATGTTTTCTGTTTTCTGTATTAGATGTTGCTGAGCCACAGCTTCCATTAGATTTTTCATTATTTTCGAATTGTGCGGCCCGAAGAAGGTCGCTCCCGCTGTGCGGTACCACCGAAACGTGCGATGGCGCAATGTGGGGACAACGGGATCACTCCTTCCAAAACTATTATGCATACCTATATGGATAAAGGACTATCAGTTCCATAATGTATGAGGAGTTATTCTGCCATATATTTTGATGTATATTGTCTGCATTGACTCCATATTATGAATTATGTTAACCTTATGAGGATGCATATTTTTTTAAGTGACCTCAGTGTTGTGTTCCCCATTTTGGCGTTTTGTTTTTAATGGTGTGAGATTTGTGAGTATGGTCAGACATAACAGTGAGGGATGTGTGTGTGCTTGTATATATGTTACATTTCTTTTCTTGAATGTTTTGTAAGCATTTGTAGCAAATAAATGTATGAACATAGGAGAAACAAAAGTGATCTTATATAAAGTTGAGTATTTACGGTGAGTTTGATCTAAATAAAAATAACTTTGTTTGGTTTTGCCTTGGTATATCCTGTTTGCTCCAATGAGTATATATTTATGTTTATTAGTTATTGTGAGTCTTCTTTCCTATTAAATCCATAGGCAGTTTGTAACAGTTTTCACTGTGTTTCCTCTGGTTGCTGCCTATCTTGCATCAGCCTTTCAGGGGCCCTCATGCTTTTCTCAGCCCTTCCCTTCTGTGTGGTCTTATATGATTGGCCTGGTCTTTGATTGGTGGATAGTTATTTTTCTTTGATAGAACTCATGAGAATTTTAGTCCTTTGATTGTTACAATGTTTATCGTTCCTGTTGGGCTGCTGAGAAAATAAATGGGAAAACAATATGCATACTTTAAGCCTCCGGTCCTAACATAGAATCATAAACTGATGCTGGTATTTGATGCAGTTCTTCTAATTCCTATGAAAAAGAAATTCTGATAAGATTTGTTTTGACCTTATTAAGTATATCAGAACCAAACAGGACTTAAGTAATATCTTATTATTCAGTTCCATTACTGATAGTATGTAACCAGGACAATGTTTTCACCTTTCAACTCACCATAACTATTTGATGTCATAAATACATACCTTTTAGTCATGCTAATATATATAAAAAATGAAGTCGTTTTTGTTATGGCTCTTCAAATATTATGAAAAAGTACAAGGACATAGTGGAGAGCAATGTTAGTATGTTATTAGAGATTATTTTAACAATGTAATACATTTTAATTGCAAAATAATCTTGGCATGTATTTATAATTCACCTTTTTGTCTGTGCGTTTCAAGGAATCATTACCCAGCTGTGTCATTGCTGTTGTACCTGAAGTTAGCAGTAAAAAATACTGAGTTGTATTAAGATGATTCTACACTATGAATAAGCATTTATCATATGGATATTCCAAGAAGAGTAAACTAGAATAATTCCCTAATTAAACATGCATCTGAATTGAAGTTGTGAATAGCAACCTCCAGTTCCAGTATGTGGATTAGTAAGAAAACAGGAGCTGTATTCTAAATGGCCACAGCACGTTAGCCAATATGGTCTCTCTCCCACAAAGTACAATGTGTCTTTATTCAATATGAGTAAATACTGTAGGAAAGCAAGTGACACATGTATATGGTAACTTCAATAAGAAAAATATAATTCTTATTTCCAATGTTGGTGTGTGTGGCTAGGAAATTTTTAAAGTAATTTTATTTGAAAACGTTTTAATGATTATAGGAAAGTTCCTCTATTTACATGGTCACTTACCGTATTTATTTACTGATACTACTGTTTTTTTATGCTGTGCACTGGGACTCTGTTAACCAGGCATCAGTGCATGTGCTGTGTTGTCTAAACTGTATTGACATTTGTTATACTCCTAATTGGCATACTTTACTTACCTATAAGTACCTACCTAGTTGATACAAAATGTACCCATGGCCAGTAAGTTAAATATTACTAGTGAATTGTAGCACTATTGTGCCATCCACGATAGTGGCAGGGTAAACATGGCCCACCGTTACTAGCTCCCGAAAGCTAGTTACACTGTAGCAAGGCTGGATCTTCCATAGAGAAACACTGGGAGACACTATTACATTTATTAATGTTATCTACATTAAGGAAACAGCTAGAAATATCACTCATGGACTCCTTGTATTATTAATTAAAACCCCAATGCACTGATTAAGTCGTATTGTTAAAATATTATTGAGGGAAATGTACTTATAGAATACTACCATTTCCGTGCCTGGAGCCTCTGGAGGCTTATTTCGATTGGCCTCCAATTGCAATGCTTTGACTGCTTAAGTCCTCAACGAGGTGTGAAAACTGCTTTCGGAGCAGAAACAAAGGCCTGGGTGTGGAGAGGTGTTTCTGTTCCTCTCACCAGGTAGTTGATTAACTTCAAGGAGACCTCCACTTTCACAGGCAAATGTTAGATGACACCTGCACAGGTCACTTCTTTGTTCCCCCAAGTCAGACATACCCAAATCCCTGTGGAGAGGAAGATACCCCGAACTTGTTTGAAGTAACCACTGCAGAAGGGTTGCTCATTTCTTTGGTCACATCTCCGGGTTGGGCACACAGGCTCTACACAAAGAGAGAAGGGTTTCACCAGCTTGAATTTAGGCAGAGACGGACACTGTGGGATAGCTTGCAGTATGACAAAGCAACTGCTGCAAAAGAAAGCAGGGATAATATTGGTTAGGGAGGGCACTAGAGTCAAACCCCTCCCACAAGCAGGTACCAGGCATAAATGTGGAATCCCCTGGTACCCTCCTCTCAACCCTCTGGACCTGTGGAAGAATGTAAGAAGGATCGCACATGTCATGGGGGACCTGTGATGAGGCCTGAAGGGCTGGACTTGTACCCAGGACAAAGAAGTTGACTCCAAGGTTCTTAATTCAGATTTTTTTTTTCTGCTCTGGGCTCTTCCTGCTTTAGACAACAGCTTCGCCATGACCTCATGCAACACCTGTCCTATGTCATGTAACCCTTATCAAATACAGCCTGTTGTCTTGCCCCGGTGAAGGACTTTGACTTCCATTTTCAAGACTAACTCCTAATCTGGCTGTTTTTTTCCAACCCACACTCCGTCACAGTCAGCATAAAATCCCACCTAGGTCCCATGTCTACCATGACCAGTTGACCCTCACTGGCAATTACCACTGTTTGGTGATACAAGCCTGGATTTTCCGGGAGCTTTACCTTTTTCAGAAAGCTAATGACCACGGCCTCGGTAAATGACTTTGTAGGTGCCTTGCCTTCCAATAACTCATTATATTTGATGACCAATATGCTGCATGGTTGTTGAAAGAATAATTTATAGACTTCTGCCGGTATCCTGTCACACCTGGATGCTTTGCTCTCGGGGAGGCTTTTACTGCTGATTCAACCTCTGCCACAGTTATAGGAAGAATGACTCTTGTTGCTGTGCCTCCAAAAGAACAGGCATCTTGATAGATTGCAGCTTGCAGATAACTGTTGACAGTTTCGAGTGCTGGTTAATTTGCTGCTGAATACAGTTGGAAATAGTGTTTGAGAAACACTTCCCGATACGGTCTGACTGAGTAACAAAGTTATTTGAGTTATCATCAAAAATAGATTTAATTCTGTTATTATTATTTTTCTTCCTCACTGACCAGGCTAAGTGGCGGTCAACATGTTCGCTCTCCTTGTAACTTTTTTGAAAGAGGTATTCCACTCCACTATCTCTGCTGCTGTAAATTGTTTTTTAAGATGTAATTGAGTTTTATTAAGCTGATCTCTAGCATCTTGCATATTGCATAAGTGACAACTGCAGCATCTAAGGCATGATGCACTGAAGCGACTTTAGCCTTGCATATCTTCGGAAGCTGAGCTTTGTAGGAAATAGCTTCACCATGAATAAGAGCTTTCAGAGAGCCCCACACTGAAAAAGAAGAGGTGGTTCCCCAATTGTTTTCCAAGAATTCCCCCCAATGCATTATGAATTATGCATTTAGGCAACCCAAGAAGAGTTAATAGGGATTTATCTAAACACCATCTATGGTCGAAATTACTGATGTCTTCTATAAATAGCTTGATTTTAGGTGCCGGATGATCGGGAAAAGCTGAGACTAAAATCTTTGCCTTTCTTGTGCATTGAGAATGTGGTTTCAAAAATGAGGTGAGAAGCAGACCTAAAGCATTTAGAAAAACAAGTATTAGAAAAAGTTGACAGATGCTCAGCCCGCCAAGGCTGAAATAGGGCCGGGTTGCATCTCAGTCTAGCCAAAAAGCAAGCAGATTTGAGCTTAGTTTGTTCTTTATCGATACAAGAGCAATCCAGTCTCACATTCTGTAGTACGTTACAGTCACCCCCTCAATACCATAGACCTCACCCCACCAGATGTCATGGCATGTTCAAGTGCAGCCCCAAGAGCAGTGACATTGTCTTCTATAGTGCCATAGTAACATACAAAATCCACTTTGCCCCTCATCTCGCCACACCTGGAGCACTTGACATTAAAGCTCCTTTGAAATGAGTACTGCTGCTCCTGACTGCATTCACTGAGATGAAGAATGCATGCAAAATGTGATCGAGTATACTAAGCTTAGGTGATGAGATTTTATGATGCGTTTCCTGAAGAAAGATAACACCAGCATTGAATGCTCTTAGCCAGGCCAATATAGGCCTGAATTTGGTGTTATTGTTGATACCACTGATGTTGCAAGAAACTATTTTGACAAATTTAGCAACCATACTCACTTTTTACACTTGACCCTTTTTGTTATGTCCCCTCCCTTGATCGCTGCTCACTTGTATCACAAACAAGTTGTAGGAACAAGCAACCCTACCTTTTAAATTTCTAAATACCTTATCTGTAAAATACTTTAAAATGCTCTTTTTACTTCTTTTTACTCAAGTGTAAAAAGGACTTTTGGAGAATCAAAAACTTCTGAACAATGACATTTAGACTTATTCATAACAATACGCATTTGGAACTTAATGGCAGAGTCATAATTGTTTGGCAATACAGGTGACATGCAAAGAGAGATTACTGAATCGAAAATTCCTAGCTCTACGTCAAACAGCAAAATCTCTTATAGCATCTACCAGTCTCCAGTACTCACTACTGACTGTGAAAAAAGGTTAGGGCAGCTCGTGATTAGAATCTCTTATGAATAGTCTTGTTTCAGATTCAGTGGCAAAGATAGCATTTATGAAAAGCTTGCAGAGTGCTCCTTAATGCTTTGCGCTTAGAGGAATTAAGACTCTTCAGGAATTGCGCAGCAGACAGGACCGTGCAAAAGATGTGAAATCAACCATCATGAATGACCATAAGTTTAACCTGTTGTATCAGTCTTGACATGCTTGAATTAATCGATCATAGATATGAACTCATTATGCCGACGAGGAGTAGATAATGATGGCTCAGCAAAAATGCAAAATGAAAAGTTATCTGCCGTTCAAAAAGACTTGTTCTGATGGATACAACTACCTGTGGATTCCTCACCTAATGAATACTCCCATGGCGCCAGCATTCGACGGAAATCTTCTTACTAGTCTCTGCACGTCGACGAGGACGTCACTCTAGCCCACGCGACGCCGTCTGACGTCATACAGGCAATAAGAGGTCCTCGCCGACGTGCCAATGACAGTTCCCTTTTTTCCGTGCATTCGAAACGGTTATCTTCGAGGGAGCTACTGTTACCTTCGTGGTTACAGTGTATTGTCTGCTGCGTAGTCTTCTCTGCGGTAATAATGTCTCAGAGGAAGTCGGGTTTCAAGCCCTGTCGAGAGTGTGGGGGCAAGATGTCAGTTACAGATCCTCACTCCGACTGTCTATGGTGTTTGAGCTCCGACCACGACGTCTCGACTTGCGATTCATGTCAACACATGAATCCGAAGGCCCTCAAAGAGCGTGAGGCCACGTTATTCATGGCAAAGTCAAAGAAGAAGGAGAAACATCATAAGAAGTCTTCTTCGCCAAGGTCTCACCGGCGTCATCGAGACTCCCGGCGCCGTAGAGACTCACGACGTCATTCCAGCAAGGAGTCTCGTTCGAGGTCACCTTCGGCTCGGCGTCGGAGGACTTGGGAGGTCAGCCCCACGGTCACGCCGCATCCATCGACGCCGTTGCCCTCTCCGGCGTCACCGACTTCGCCTGGTCAGGCGTCGGTGATTGAGGTGGTGCAGCCTCTTGTGTTTTCTCCGGCGTCGCAGACGTCGAGGCCGGCGTCGCGGTCGCCCTCGATCCAGGCACCCCAGTATCCGGCTTTTCCCACTCCTGGAGCCGATAGTACCGCGTTTCTTAATGCGATGTATACCATCTTTCAGCAGATGGCTCCAGGAGCTGCTCCGGCTGGTCCTTCGGGGCCCTTGGCCTTTTCGTTGGGTGATCCTGCGCCTCTTCGGCCGGCACCCTTTATGCCCTTTCTCCCTTTTGGGAATGTGGGCTCGGCGCCGGTGCCGGCGTCGGTGGCCGCTCCGGTGGCTTCGGATGTTTCGGCCCCGGAGGTTGCCCTTCCGTCGAAGTCAGGATTTTGCCCTGTGACTCCGGTTGGTCCATCGGCTCCAAGACCTCGTCCTCCGGCTCCTGCCTCGGCGCCGAAGCTGCCTGTGGCGCCGGACGCAGCGTCAGATGCTTCTGGAGATCGGCGCCGTTCTTCGACGTCGGCGGAGGCCATGTCGACTCTGCGTATCGAGGAGAGACTTCATTCGAGGAGGCGTGCTCTCCGTCTTTTAGAAGAGCAGGAGTACCAGCGAGTCTTAGAGGAGGGAGAGATTGAGGACTCTGGAGACGGACTACATGGTCTGGATACAGCCAGTGGGCTGGACACTTCCCCTGAGTGGGATCTTTCATCTCCAGGGGAATATACGGAGGAGGCTGCTTCCTTTCATGCTGTGGTGAGGAAGGCAGCAAGCTTTTTGGACCTGCCTTTGCCGGTGGCAGAGGCGAAGCAGAATTTGCTGACAGAGGTATTGCATCCGGCCTCTGCTGCAGCTGAGCCTCTCTTGCCATTTAATGAGGCTTTGCTGGATCCGGTGTTGGAGGTGTGGAAGAAGCAGGTGTCTTCCTCGGCCGTTCATAGGGCTGTGGCCAGGAGGTATCGAGCTGCACCATCTGACCCTGGCTTTCTCTCTAGACACCCTACGCCGGAGAGCTTGGTGGTGCAAGCCTCCTGTTCCTCAAAGTCAGCGCCTGGTTCCTTCCCGACGGTGCCTGGAGACAGAGACTCCAAGAAACTGGATGCGCAGTCCAAGAAAATATTTTCGTCATGCAGTTTGGCGTTGAAGGCCACCAACGCAACGTGCATTCTGGGGAGGTACATCCATGCTCTGATGGATGATATTTCGTCTTCATTTACGGAGCTCCCCCAGGGTCTCTTGGATGTGGTCTCGGACGCTCAGGCTGCCGCGACCCAGATTATCCAGTCTGGGCTGGACACGACCGACTCGGTGGCCAGGGCGATGGGCACGGCTGTGGTGGCAAGAAGACAGGCCTGGCTCCGAAACTCAGGGTTTTCTGCGGATGTGCAGTCGACCCTGCTGGACCTCCCGTTTGATGGGGACAGACTGTTTGGAGCCAAGGCAGATTTGGCCTTGGAACGATTTAAGGAGAGCAGAGCCACAGCCAAATCGTTAGGACTGCAAGCTCCTTCTTCCTCTGCCTCTTCTAGATTTTTCAGGAGGTTTCGGGGATTTGGGCGTGGCTCTTCTTCCTCTTCCTTTCGGGGGAGGTTCCAGCAACCCGCCTCTTCCCTCCCCTATAGGTCATTTAGAGGGAGGGGGAGGGGTGGGGCCCGTACCAGAGGAGCCTCTCAACAGCACTCTGCCTCTTCCTCGTCCTCTGGAGGGGTGCAGCAGGGGAAGCAGCCTTAGGCTTCCACCGTTTCCCACTCACTCCTCTCCTGTAGGGGGAAGATTACAGCATTTTCTCCACAAGTGGAAGTCTATCACAACGGACACTTGGGTTCTCGGCATTGTGGGGAAAGGCTACGCCCTTCCCTTTCGGGAGTTCCCGCCCCTCATCCCGCCCCGCCCATCTTATTGTTCAGAAGAACACCTCCTGTTGCTAGAACAGGAGGTTCAAGTCCTCCTTTCAAAGGGCGCGGTAGAGTTGGTCCCAGAGCAGGAAAAGGGTCGAGGTTATTACTCAAGATACTTCCTGATTCCCAAAAAGGATGGTCAGTTGAGACCAATCCTGGATCTGAGGATCTTGAATTGGTTCCTCAAACAGGAAAAGTTCAAGATGCTGACCCTAGCACAGGTGCTTTTGGCGTTGAACAAGGAAGATTGGATGGTGTCTGTCGACTTGCAGGATGCTTACTTTCATATCCCGATACTCAAGTCGCACAGGAAGTATCTCCGGTTTGTGGTAGGGTCGCAGCACTATCAGTTTGCGGTCCTCCCGTTTGGTCTTACTTCAGCACCTCGAGTCTTCACAAAGGTGATGTCAGTGGTTGCGGCGGAGCTCAGAAGGAAGGGGATAGCAGTATTCCCTTACTTGGACGACTGGTTGATCAAAGCCAAGTCCCCGGAGCTTGTGTCGCATCATCTGCAGTCAACAACCCAGTTGTTGTTCGACCTGGGCTTTTCGGTGAACGTGCCCAAATCTCACCTGGAGCCCTCTCAGCGCCACCTGTTCATAGGGGCAGTACTGGATACAACATTGAGTCGAGCCTTTCCTCCGCCTCAGCGGATTCAAGATATTCAGGAATTGGTTCCAATGTTTCGAAATGGAGCGGTAGTTCCAGTCCTCAAGGTCCTTCGTCTGCTCGGTCTGTTCGCCTCCTGCATTCTGTTGGTCACGCATGCTCGCTGGCACATGAGGGCTCTTCAGTGGTGCCTCCGAAGGCAGTGGTCTCAACACAAGGGAGATTTAGAAGGTACTGTCAAGATCTCCAGAGATGCTGCTGTGGAATTGAAGTGGTGGATTGCGGGCAACAATCTTTCACAGGGGAAGCCGTTCGCGCAGTCGCCACCAGTGGCCACGGTCATAACGGATGCTTCCACCCTAGGATGGGGAGCTCATCTGGGGGATCTGGAGATCAAAGGGCTTTGGTCTCCAGAGGAACAGGTGTTTCATATCAATCTGTTGGAGTTACGGGCTGTACGTCTGGCTCTCAAGGCCTTCCTCCCATCCCTTCGTGGTCAGTCGGTACAGGTCCTGACGGACAATACTACCACGATGTGGTACATAAACAAACAGGGAGGAGTAGGGTCGTACCTTCTCTGCAGAGAAGCTCTTCGGCTATGGTCCTGGGCAAAGGACCATCAGATTTGCTTGGTGGCAAATCATCTGGCCGGGGTCTTGAATGTACGTGCGGACAGTCTCAGTCGCCAATTCTCGGCAGACCACGAGTGGCGTCTCCATCCAGATCAAGTCTGTTTAATCTTCCAGATGTGGGGGTTTCCTCGGATAGATCTGTTTGCCACTCGGGAGAACGCGCATTGCCCGTTATTCTGCAGCCTCCAGTATCCGATGCAGGGAGCGTTGGGGGACGCGTTTCAGATAACCTGGTGCGACCAGTTGCTTTACGCGTTTCCCCCCATACCCTTGATTCCTCGAGTGTTGAGGAAAATTCGCCAAGACCGGGCCCAAGTCATCTTAATAGCTCCGGATTGGCCAAGGAGGGTATGGTACTCCGACCTTCTCCAACTCTCACTGTGCCCTCCGCTCCGTCTCCCTCTCAGGGCAGACCTCCTCTCGCAGTCGCAGGGGCAGGTTTTACACCCCAACCTCCAGAGTCTGCACCTACATGCTTGGAGATTGAACGGGGCAACCTGAGTTCCTTCTCTCTCCCGCCTGATGTAGTGGATGTTATCTTAGCGGCCAGGCGACACTCCACTAAATCTATCTACGCTAATAGGTGGTCTAAATTTGTTATGTGGTGTGGAGAGAGACAGATTGATCCCTTACATGCTCATCTGTCACATGTTTTGTCTTTTGCACTGTCTCTAGCGCAGAAAGGTTGTGCAGTGGCTACCATTAAGGGTTATTTGTCGGCCTTGTCAGCCTTCATTTGTCTTCCAGACCAACCATCGTTATTTAAATCCCCTATTGTTCTCAGATTCTTGAAAGGTCTTCTGAATCAATATCCTCCAAAACCATTCGTTATGCCTCAATGGGATTTGTCCTTGGTCCTGACTTTCCTTATGGGGTCCCCTTTTGAGCCTATGCATTCTTGCCCCTTAAGGTATTTGGTTATTAAAACAGTATTCCTGGTAGCTATAACATCTGCAAGGAGAGTGAGTGAGTTGCAGGCCTTATCGGTTAAACCCCCTTATATAACGTTTTATGGGGATAAGGTGGTGTTGAGGACCAAGGCTGCTTTCCTTCCGAAGGTTGTTTCACCCTTCCATTTGGCTCAGACAATCACTTTGTCCACGTTTTATCCTCCGCCTCATCCTTCAAAGGAGGAAGAAAGACTACATCGCCTGGACCCAAAAAGGGCGTTGAGCTTCTATATCGACAGAATGAAGGATATCAGGCTGGAGGATCAGCTGTTTGTCGGATACGTGGGCAAGAGGAGAGGAAAGGCAGTCCACAAGAGAACACTCTCCAGGTGGGTTGTTCTTTGCATTAAAATCTGTTACTCTTTGGCAAAGAAGGATCCGCCTGAGGGCATTAGAGCTCACTCCACCAGAGCTAAGTCGGCCTCTTCGGCCTTGGCCAGGGGTGTTCCTGTGGTCGACATCTGCAAGGCCGCAACTTGGTCGTCCCTTCACACTTTTGTGAAACATTACTGTTTGGACTCTGAGGTCAGAAGGGACGGTCATTTTGCACGGTAAGTGCTGCAGGATTTCTTGGTTTGACCATTTAGGCACCCACCGCCGGGCGTGGTACTGCTTTGGGACTCTATTCATTAGGTGAGGAATCCACAGGTAGTTGTATCCATCAGAAGAACGAGTTACTTACCTTCGGTAACGACTTTTCTGGTGGATACATTAGCTACCTGTGGATTCCTCACGGTCCCACCCGCCTCCCCGTTGCCTTTTTGGTCTCTCCAAGCAATCCTTGAGTGTGCTCCTTTTGGTCTTCAAAGTTGCAATACATTTTGCATATATGATATTTGTATATATGTGTATATTTATATATAAATCTGTATATATTGTGTATATACATGATTCGTATGTATAAATATATTTATTTGTTTAAAAAAAAAAAAAAAGAAGGTTATATTAAATCTACAGCTATTTTATTGCAATGTTGTGTGATTTACAATATTAAGAGATGTTGCTTTGCTCTTTCATTACATTGGGTTATTATTATTCTCATGCACGTAAAAAATGTTGGTACTGTCATCGGCACGTCGGCGAGGACCTCTTATTGCCTGTATGACGTCAGACGGCATCGCGTGGGCTAGAGTGACGTCCTCGTCGACGTGCAGAGACTAGTAAGAAGATTTCCGTCGAATGCTGGCGCCATGGGAGTATTCATTAGGTGAGGAATCCACAGGTAGCTAATGTATCCACCAGAAAAGTCATTACCGAAGGTAAGTAACTCGTTCTTCTGCACTACTTTATTGAAAATTTGCATTTTGACATGATAATCTCCAAAATTCACGAGTATTGTTCCAAGGTATTTTGGATTGGAAAAAAGGTAGCCAATGACCCAGTGGGCACACATGATTGTTAGATCCTCAACTGAAGTTGATGACTGGAATTACATACAACTTCACCAACTTTATAATTAACTTGCCAACGTTCTGGTCTTTCTCCTGGCCTTCAGATATGCCCACAAAGTGGGAATTTGATCAACAAGCTCTATGTTCCGCCTCTTTGAACTTAGGCTTGAGACCATTGCTGTTTGAAATGGGGTCTCTACTTGCCAGTCAGTTTACACCCTGTCCAAGTAGGGACTCTCACTCTAGTCAGGGTAAGGGGGCCACACACCTAAGATAACTCCTGCTTGTCCCCTTGGTAGCTTGGCACGAGCAGTCAGGTTTATCTCAGAGGCAATGTGTGAAGTATTTGCACACGCGCACACATAAACACACACACACACACACACACACACAACAACAACATAAGAGGTCAACACCAGTTTTGAAAAATAGCCAATATTTATCCTAGTAAAACAAGGCCAAAATGCCAAAAATCCCACATATACAAAGTTTTCACTTTTTAAATGTTTAAAAGAGTCTTAATCCTGAAAAATCAGTGGTTGTATCCTTATAACACACAGTACCTTGGATGCGTAAAAAAACAAAGATGATGGGGGCTGCAGAGGAGGTGATGCATCAGAGAAGCAAGCAATGCGTCAATTATTTTCACACTAGCCAGGCGATGCGTGGATTCTATTCAACCCCGGCTGGTGATGCATGGATTCTTTATCTGCCAGACTCTCGATGCACCGATTCCTGGTTGCGGAGCATCACTGATGAAGAGAAAAGATGCCCATTGGTGATGCGTGGGAAATCCAGACCCGTGGCCAAAATGGATGCATGCTGAAGCAGTTGATGTGTTGATTTTGCAGCCAAGAGACAAGTGATGAGTCAACTATTTTCACCTGTGTTGCAGGCGCTGTGGCCATTTTTTTTTGCTGCAGTGGCCTCGGTGTGTGGATTTTCACTCAGGTTACCAGGTTTGGCTTCCAAAGGCCAAGGGACTGGATTTGGCACCACTTGACAAGTCAGAGCTCTCTGCAGAGGAGTCTAGGTACTGGAAGATGAAGTCTTGGATGTCCCTGAGACTTCACAACTGGAGGCAAGTTCATTTCAAAACCTTTGAAAGCAGAATGTACAATGCAAAGTCCAGTCCTTTCACTCCCAGGACAGAGGTAGCAAGCAGCAGGCCAGCACAGCAAAGCAACAGCCAGAGTGGCAGTTCCTCCTACAGCATCCAGCTCTTCTCCCAGGCAGAATGTCCTCAGTCCCGAAGTGTTCTGAATATACAACATGCACAACAAAAACATAGAAGAAGCCCTCTCGACAACGTGTTGCATCCAAAAGGAAAAAACTATTGAGGGTCCCTGGTATAATCAGTAGCCCGTCCAGGGAAATATACTTGGAGTACAAGAACAAATATCGGGCTACTAACCGATACACAAACAGAGAAAAGATATATACTTATCTTTGTTTGTTGACTTCTTCTTTTGGATAGAGAGCTTGACCTTTTTAAGATGGCGCCCGTGTAGCCTCGGTCCTGGTCTAGGCCCGTTCTTCTTGATATTGCTTTATTCGGCTTGCCTGAGTTTTGTTATTTATATTAGAAACTTATATATGGAAAGAACATAGATACCTGTGACCTTTACACCTATGAGAGTTTAATGTGACTTTCGCTACTTTCATTTACAATATTGATATTTTGACTGTTTTAATATGGCGGCGATGTGCTTGTTATCTGAAGGAGATATTTTTTTTTTGGGATGGAGTACGTTCCACACCACCCCGTCTTGACCTTGTGTCGGATGATGGTGCCTTTAAAAATGGAGTGGCTCCCGAAGCAGCACACGCTGTTGTTTTGTAGCACGCCGGTTGAGATCAGAGGAAGTTGGAAGGTAAGGCTTTTCGCGTACTTAGGGGTATTAGACCCCTGGCCCGTGGCATTCTATATGTCATCTACCAAGCCTAGTCGTTTCGGTTTTGAGAGTATTGTCACTGGACCCCAATACTGGTTGCATGTATTCCCTCTTTTTATGATGGTTTATATCTTGTGGTATGTCATACCTACGAAATTTGGTCCTCCCAATGGCGTGTAGACTAGATGGCATCTACATTTTGTTTTGTCCCGGGGCAAAATTTGAACTGTAGTCTGCGATGACGATATTTGAGATAAGGATCAGCAATATAGAAATCGACTGATAAGATTCCTTCCCCTATTTTAGGTGATTGCTATAATTGACTGATAATACAAGATACATTTTGTGAGGACACTTTGGTTTCTCAGGAGCATGTAATACATTGAGTATGGAGTTGAGAATTTTTGAGTTAGCCTCCTGTTCTCTTGTGATTTACAGATATAAGTACTCCCCTTATGACCGAGATTGATTGCATCAAGGATGCCTCCGTATAGGTTCTGTCATTACATTCATCATACTCTTCAGCTAAGAGGTATCCTTCAAACCTTATTATTCCTCATGATCTTTTTCCAGAAATTGGTACTTTCCCGTGTGGCTCTGTTCTTGGTTTAGTTAGTTCTTATTTATCCTTTTTCAGATATTTGGACCTATGAATTTAGGGGGGTGGTCCCCCTAAATGTTCTCCTGCGAAGACTTTTTGAATAGGATCGCTCTTTTTTCTAACTGGTATCCCACTTGACCATCTTTTGTGGTGCAGGTATTTATTCTTCATTCCTATGTGTATAGAAAGTAGACATCTTTGGCATGCAGTAGATTTACTCCTGTCCTAGGAACTTTATGTTAGAGAATGTTTATTCATTTATCTTTGCTGAGTGTTTAGGATGTTGGTTCTTTGGTGAAATACACATCTCAGTGTCTATTCTTTTCTGATTTTTTTGATTTTGGTGTAGTTTATTTTAGTGGCACTTTGCGTCATTTTGGAGGATATGTTTGCATTGGTATTACTTTAGGCACATATGGTTTGTATTTCATACTTTATTTCTACAGGGTGATGGCGTTCACATTGGTGATGGGCCGGTTGTTCCTCGTATTTCAAGAGCTTATATTTGCTTATGCTGAATTTTTTGCTCGTTTATTTTTCTATTAGGTGATAAGCCATTTGAGATATTCTCATCCTGTTGAACCTGCTTTTTCCTTACTATCAATTGGAAGTGGAACTGCCCTGAAGAAATTGGCCTCCTTATAAGAGGAATACCACCGAAAGGCTCGTAGGCTTGGTTCCTACTACTCTATCTGTGAGGACATTTAGTGGGTCATTACGACCTTGGCGGGCGGCTCATTATGACCTTGGCGGGCAGCTCTGACCGCCGGGCGGCCGCCAATGCAGCCACACTCGCGCCACGGCAATTATGAGAATCCCCGCTGGGCTGGCGGCCGGAAATGTGGTTTCCGCCCACCGGCCCAGCGGGGATCTCGGCTGCAACACAGGAGCCAGCTCCAAATGGAACCGGCGGTGTTCCAGCCGTGCAACTGGTGCAGTTGCACCCGTCGTGCTTTTCACTGTCTGCATAGCAGACAGTGAAAAGCTGCACGGCCCGTGGCAGGGGGCCCCGCAACTCCCCTTTCTGCCAGCCTTTTTATGGCGGTGCAAACCGCCATGAAAAGGCTGCCGTGAGGGGGACTCGTAATCCTCTGGGCAGCGCTGCAAGCAGCGCAGCCCTGGAGGATTACTCCCGCCGGGACTAAAGGGGGGGGAAACCGCCGGTCCCGGCGGTGCGACTGCGGCGCTTCTGTCGCGGTCGTAATAACAAGGATTTCACTGCCAGCCTGCTGGTGATGAAATCCGCCAAAACAACCCTGGCGGTCAAAGACCGCCAGGGTTGTAATGACCCCCTTAATCTTCAAACATTGTATGATTTCTTCACTCTGTGATTACACAGGCTTGGTTTCTACTATTCTATCTGTGAGGACATTTAATCTTCATACAATGTATGATTTTTTCACTCTGTGATTACACAAGACTAATTGATAATCGTTATACACATAAGAAATTGTGTTATATCGAGTTGTATTACGGTATATTTGAAAGATAAAATGTTTTTATGTAATTACGTTATGTTTTTTGTTGTATCACATGTCTATTGTTGTGTCATATGTTGCACATTGTCTTTGTGAATGTATCTGTTTTGTGTAAATACTGTTGTCCTATTGTTATTGCTTGTGGTTTTTGTATGTTGAATGTATATTTTTAATATTCATAAATAAACTAGCTGTGTATGGATTATATATATATTATGTTATTGATTTGAAATTGTAAATATTGTTTTTTGCAGGTTCTGTACATTTATTAGTTTTTGGTATTCTTATTTTTGTTTTGGGTGACATACACATTTAATAAATATTCTTTTTGAATTTACTATATTGGTTATTGTTTAAATATATATTTTCTCTGTTTGTGTATCGGTTAGTAGCCCGATATTTGTTCTTGTACTCCAAGTTTAAAACTGTACACAGAGACACTACAGCGGCAGGTCTGAGATGTTTACATGGCTACTCGTGGGTGGCACAAACAGTGGTGCTGGCCCACTAGTAACATTTGATTTAAAGGCCCTGGACACCTCCAGTGCACTTTACCAGTACTTACTAGTAAATCAGATATGCCAGTCATGGGGAAACCAATCTTTAACCCAATTTAGACAGAGAGAACTTTAACACTGGTCAGCAGTGGTAAAGTCTCCAGAATCCTAAAACCAGGAAAAACAGATCAGAATAAATAAGAGGAAGAAGGCAAAAAAGTTTGGAGATGACACTGCAAAAAGGACCAGGTCCAACAATTGCTATCTACTGTGGACTGCACAGTCTTGCTGTCGAGCTGTTTGAAGTTGTCTTCCAGATTGAAAATCCTCTGCTCTGCTTGCTGCAACTGAGCATTGCACTGATTGCTTTGAAACCAGATTCTCATTTATGACACGCAATCACTCGTTGATTTCTATATTGGCTTTGGTTTGGGCTGCTCGCATCTCTTGAATCTCAACAAGAACCTGCAGTGTTTCTTGGAAAAAAAACGCATCATTGTTGCTGTTGTTGGTAAGAGCCGGGTGGCTTGCCAGTGATTTACTGCTCTTGAGAAATCTTTTACTTTTGAGAGCATCATCATCAAGAACCTTGGTGTTAAGTATTCTAAGATTCTGTAAGTCTAGTGTCTATGCTTCCCGTTGTCAGTCCTCGTGACCACTATCAGCTTTTTCTTGTTGAGCCTAATGACCTTCACCAATAGCCGAGGTCTGTAGGGAGGTGTAACTCCAGAGGAAGAAGCAGAATGCCATGTAGCAGATGCACTCAAAATCACTGAAAGACTTAGGGCCTCATTGCGAGTCTGGAGGTCTTCAGACTGCTAGACTCGCGGTGGCCGTTGGACCGCCACACTCCTGGTGGTTGCACTGCCGCACTCCTGGAAGTCCGACTGTCAAATTACAACCCTGGCGGTCGGACCACCGCCATTGCCAGGAGCATGGTTCCAGGAATGCTAGTAGGGGTCGGAGTTGTGGTCAGCCACGGCGGTGGCCGAGACCCCTTTCCGCCAGCCTTTTCATGGCTGGGACCCCACCATGAAAAGGCTTGCAGAAAGGCAGTGCTTGTGGCTCTTGCACTGCCCATGACCCTTGGCATGGGCAGTGCAGGGGCCCTCCCTGCTCAGCACCCTCGGAATGCACACTGTGTGCTATGGCAGACAGTTTGTATTCCATGGGTTCTGTGAGCACCGTCCGTGCGATGGCATTGGCCTCTGCTCCCTGAGGAGCCAAGGCCAATGCTGCTGCACGGTATCCACTGGGGTCACCAGTGGAAACATCTGATTTCAGAGGTTTCCGCCGGTCAGCCCAGTGGAAACCTTGCAACAGGGCCAGGGGGGAGACTGCCAGCTCTGCGGTGGTTTCCTCTCCAAGGGGTTGGTGGGCCTGTGGTCAGTCAGACAACCTCATAATGAGACCCTTAAACATTAATCTATATACTGGCCACTAATCCTTCCCCTTAATATTTGGACTATGTTACAGAGAAGTAGTGAGAGGAACGAGATTGTGATCTCACAAAAGTTACAGTCTTGTGGGAAAATAGTTTGAAAATATGATTGCTTCCAATAAGTTGAGAGCAGATGTAATTCTTTACACTGAGAAATTTAATTTGAGAGAAATTGCAAATATGCTATTCTTCGAAATGGCCTCATTTTGTATTAGAGGGAAACACTCCTAAAGTCTTCTAATTCAAATTAAAATGTTCACAGCAACTAACTGATACCTATTGTGGGTCCAAGACCTTCCTTTCTGATGTGTCTTGCTAATGGCTCGTTGGGGCTAATCCCTAGTGCTGTATACTTGAATTTGGAACCCTGAATAATGTATGAGAATGTTGTGCTAGAAAGGTTCCATCATAAATATGCCATTTATTAATGTACTGTCCCAAATAAAGATAGGGTTTAAGATTATATTTCAGATGTGTTCTAAAAGCTAACAGACTTAAATCTGTTGATCAGGGTTTCTTGTCTTTATTTCTGATTAATTTAATTACTGTAGCCATTGTTTGGTCTGTTTTTTTAATATCAAGCATGCTATGTGATTATTAACGTGTGTTCAACATTGAATTGAATAATTGTGTTACGCTTTTACTGTGAACGCTTTATGGGGCTATATGTCTTAAACTATAACTAATTGAAAATTGACAGAGGCTTCCTAGATCATCCCGACCTTATTGGAATCGGACACGACAACGATAATCCTAGTTCAGAATCCTAATGGAGTGTGTACGCTTCAACAGCTATTGATTGTAAGCCCAAAAGACCCAGACATTTTTCCAGTCACTAGCTGATTGTATCTTTGCCTTGGACCCTGCACAGCGCTTTGCTGCTTCAAGGCTAGTTTTGTGATGCACAAATACCACATACATATGTACTATTTTGCAATAAATAACATTAAGATATTTAGCAAGATTGTGAATACAGCTCCCAAAGAAAGCCGGTGTTTGGATTCAGTAGGAGAAAAGGTCTGAACTCCAGAACGTGAATCTTCAATATGTAGATTTATTCCTTCAAACTTTACACCTCATGTGGTGGAAGCACAGTTTGTTTTAGGAAATCAACCATAAGTATTTTGTCAGTCGGTAAACTGAGCACTGTCTAGTTAGGCATCTGCTGGCATAACCATGCAGTGTTTGTGTGTGATTGATACAAGACTTGGATGTTGTGCAATCCTTAACCATGAGACAGTGTTATTCTTACAGCAGAAGAAATGTGGTGTGATCTCTAGAAACCAAAATTGAGACCGACTGTATGGTTTTGGTTTTCGTCTCTCTTCATTGTGATCATTGTCTAGGCTATGAGCCCTGTATCAATCCCGTTACAATTACTTAGACAAAACATTACTATATTAGGAATTATTAGGAATTTTGAGATTCAGTATGGCAGACGGACCAATAAGAGAACTCATCACAGATGAACGAAAACATTTCTAAGAGACATTGAATAGGGAACCTAGGTTAATGATGTGGAACTTGATTTTTGGTGTGGGTCTGTGAGGTCCTTAATTATTAACCAGTCCAAATAAATAGAACATAATTTGGAGGTTGACTGCGGTAATACAGCGGAGCAAAAAAAATAGCACAGTGTGCTATGAGCAGCAGCAGTGTTATTTTATTTCTTCTTGATGAGTTGATAAAACTGTTATGCTCTATTTCAGGATCAAGCCAAATTGGAGCGAGACAGATGGAAAACATTTGCAGCCCAGTACTTGGATGAAGCAGCACACTTTCATCAGCGACTAGAAAGAATATATAAACAGTATTCTGATAGCTTTGAGCCTTCGCTGGTAAGTAGGAGAGAGATTTGTTATTTGACTAGGAATCTGGGCAAAGTGCATTTCACAAGTTGACATTTCTGCGAAGTCTTCCATGGCGATTGTCCAAAAAGGACCGCAAAACACCTATAACATATGGCAGTAGCACTGGTAAGAGTAAATAAATACTATTCCACTGTTCTGCCTCCTGCCTTATTATGGAAATAGGCTTTCTGTCTCTAGCTGCGCTACTTCACCCTTGTAGTTGCATTTGGCGCTGATCTGTACAGTGCCTCACAGTAAATACAAAGTGTGTTGTATCCAGTGAAGGTGTGATTGGCAGCAGCCCTGGGGGGTATCAAAGCATTAAAAGGTGGATGGGCATTTTTAAATAGTTGGTTTGCCTTTCAATACAGTGCTACAGACAGCAATTTGAGGGGGGTCTGGCTAGACTCCCTTATAAGGGGCCACCCGTGGGTGTACTTGGAACCTCTGTGCTCCACCAAGCAGCTCTCTCAGATCTGCACTTCCTAGGTGGCACACAGTGAACCTCCTGATGGCGTGTGTACCTCTGCAATGGATTAAACCCAGATCTGTGACTGGGGGTGAGTGTTTGGATTGTTCAACACTCCGTCCATCCATCATTCTTTTGTGTTGTTAAAGTTGCCCTAAGTGGGAAGGGTATGCCCAGATAGCATTTTCAAATCCATTAAGTGACAGCTGCTTTAAGAAACCACCATTTATTTGCCTGACCTCTAACAAAATGAAATGTTTTTGTAGTAGGACATTCTCACATCTAATGTGGCAAATGTTAGCAATGATACCATGTGAGTGATGATGCGTTGGCCGTCCACCTAGCGCTTGCCTTTTCTACTGCAGAAAACATCACTGGGGATGTCTGCAGTCTTTTTATTTGGGGGAAAAAGGTATTGCCTTGCAGTGCCATGTGCAAGCTTACTAAAAAACAAAAAAAAAAGATACCTTGTAGGTGTGTTTATATTTTGATAGTTATTTGTTTTTTGGAAAGGCTTTATTTTTTTGAGGGTAAATATTTTTATGTTTGCAATACAAAGTAGCAGTCAGGGTACCTAACGGGTGCCTTCTTTAAAAACCAGTAAAGCTGCGCGGGTGGAGGATGAACAGCGGAGGAGCTTGAAGGACTGAGGAAAAATGGGAATAACAGGAGGAGAAAGCAAAGGACAAGATTAGGAGGGAGAGGAGGAAGATATACACGATGTGCGTAGTTTGGGGGAAGCAGCACAAGATGTAGACAAGAAAAAATATACATTCCCATAGAATGCTGAAAGAGAAAGAAAAAAGTTGTAGTTCGCTGAATGTGAGCAGTGGAAGGATTAAAGTCATCCAATCAAAAGAATAGTAAATCAGCTATTCTCCTAAAGATGGATGGACATAAGAAGAGGAATAGAAACCGTTGGATAAGCTTTCAAGCAAACTGTATTGTTAAGAAAGCTATCCGGTGGCTTCAAGAACGCTGCAAGCATTTTTATCGTCCAAATATTTCTTTTTAACGTCTGGTTATCAAACCTATAAAGGGCATTAAATTGACTTCACTGCATCAAACATGTACACACGCAATTGTCTTGCAGGATCCGTGATGGTGGCACATTACAGTGCTTAATATGTCAAACATAGGAGAATGGATGAAAAACACTGTTTTCTCTACAGCTGACTTGTCTTCAAAACCCAAATAATTTGTTGCACCTATATTCGGATCCTGCTATGGGTGGTAAAAGCAAATGGAATCAATCAGGGTTGCAGCATACTGTTTTCAACCAAACTATACAGGCACTAGTATCCTGCATGCTGCCTGTTGTGTTGGGCTCCCTATCAGTCGACAATCAGCACATCCTATGTTTACAGAATTCATCTGTCAATGTGGAAAAAAGTAAATCTTGTACAATAGTCCAGCCCAGTCTGTGTAACAGTGAGACAGGAAGCGGTGTCCTGCACAGAAGGAAGGTTTGTGCAGTGTGTGCACTGCAACCCCTGTCCATGTCTGCTTTTTTAAGTCTAAAGTCTATATTTCTGAAGTCTGCTGCTTGTAAAACTGGGAAGTCTTTATGTTCATGGTGACCAGATGGAAATGTTTCTTTTACATGCACCTTGCCTACTTCCGGAAAATACTATTTTTCACTTTTGCCTTACCTAATGGTTCAGAATAGCGTCTAGTGTTGTGTAATGCCTATTCCACCTGGAAATAAGGTAGAGGGTTTGTTCCATAAGCATTCAGCACCTCACACAAAATTGAGCGTTATTGACTAGCAGTTCTTTTATTTCTATAATTGTTTATAGTGCAGGCCTTACCCAAAGGCGTTAAAGTGCTTTACATAAGAAATGGAAAGTTACAAATACAAATATACCCCAGACACATAAGCTTTACTTAAGAAGTGATAAGTTATAAGAAAGAAAATGAGTTACATGAACACAAATGGACAGACTAGAGAAACCAATGAATGACATAAGTGAGTGAACAGAACATAGTAGTGACAGGAATAGGAATACACAACAATAGTTTGTAAAAATAAAATAAAAACATAGTAAAAACTATATATATACATACATATATATATTAAAAAAACATAGTAAAACTATATATATACATATATATATATATATATATGTATATATATATATATATATATATATATGCATACATATAGTTTTGACTATGTTTTTTTTTTTTACAAACTATTGTTGTGTATTCCTATTCCTGTCACTACTATGTTCTGTTCACTCACTTATGTCATTCATTGGTTTCACTAGTCTGTCCATATATATCACAGTGCATTGCGTTATTCAGCAAGAAAACCCAGTGGGCCCCAAGAAACAGTAGGGGCAAAGGATGTTAACAGAAGATAGGAGAATCATGGCATGGTAAAATTGTGATAAGTTAAAAACATCAAGCCAGTTTGGAGTAAGGGAGTGGTGTGTCAGGAGGCAGAATAAGAGACAGTTAATTAACGTGATAAAGGGAGGAGATAAAGTCAGACGAGAGGCCTGGTGAGGAGTTCATTGTGCCTTGCGGAATGGGTCCATGAAGAAGCCGGCTTAAGTATCATTAGTAGGGATGCCTCCTCTGCAATGGCATTGCTCCCCCTGCTCAAGAGCCAGGAGATGGAAGATAAAACAATAGTTGACTATCATTTTATTTTTAATCTGCTGGCTCAGCAAGCAGATGCAGGGAGGGGCGGGGCTTGGCATGGGAGGTGGGATGAGGAGAGAGTGCACTAAGTGCGCATATGTGTTTGGCCGACCATCTCAGGCTGGCCAGACACACATGTGCACTTAGGTTTCTCCAGCCCGGCTGTATGCACAGCCGGGCTGGAGAAACTGCACAGACCCCAGGGTTGTGGATGAGCGGCAATCCGAGCTGCTCAGACAAATTCTGGCACTGCTTCATGCTAGCTTTAGCATGAAAGCAGCACCAGTATTTATGGGGATCCTGTGCTGGTGACCCAGTGAATGCTGGGACACCAGAAGAAGAGGAGCGACGAGCGAGGCGGAAGGAGTCAGCGGGAAAGGTGAGTTTTATTTTTTTACTTTTTCATTGTTCCCCCTGTCCCTGTTGCCCCACTTCACCCCCCCGCACCCTTCCCCCAGGCATTTGCGACAGTCGCCACTGGTGATTAGGTGAAAATAATGGTGGCAGGGGCTGGTTGAGGGGGAGCGGACTGGTCATTACTTCTTCATGTATTTATTTATCTGGTAGTTTCATACAACTCTGCCTATCTGTCACTTCAAAATGCTGATAAAATTGCTCCCATATATATGTATGTACTAAACAACCTAACATAGGGTAAACCTAAAAACTAAGCAACAGAACATTTTACCGGAGGGAAGGAAACAATGAAGACATAGGTTCTGCTTTAGGAGGGGAATACTCCGTCACAAACGTGACAGATATCCCGTCTGCTGTATTACGGTCCCAATATATCCTATAGGGATTGAAATACAGCGGACGAGATATCCGTCTGCCAAGATCTAAATCAGGCCCAGGACGCACTGAGAGAGTGTTAGGGAAAGTATAGGTTGGGGGCGTTCTTGGATCTACCAGGAGAAGATCCTAGAGGTTAGTTGGAGGTAGCGGAGAGGGCTGCAGAGAGGGAGTAGGATGTGTGTCATGGGCCAGGGAAGTGGAGTAGCAGCGGGTAGGTTGTGTTGCAAGAGGTGCAGCTTCAAAAATATCAGTTTTCAGCTCTTTTCTACGTGAAGAGGGGATGGGGCCTTTCACATCAAAGAACCCTTAGGGTAATCAAAGGAAAGATTCCTAAGCACTTATTGTGTTTGGATGAACTGTGTAGCGATATAGGGTTCAACCTAATGCCCAATAATCTTTAACATGTGTGTATATTATTTCTTGACATGCTCATTGTTTGGCACATGACTCCCAGTTAACACTGGGGGTTTAGTGAAATAGTGTTTGTCAGCTGGGTATGATGTGGGACGGAATGCAGGCAGCACAAATCTAAATGAACATTAAATTAGTTGTGACTAAATGCTTGGTGAGACCTTCTGAGTCACAATATCTTGGAGATACCAAAGTGTTTGTTAGTGATTCTTGATTTCTGTCTGTAAAGACCAGAGCTAACCTGAGATAGCTTTGTTTTCTTTGGTATTAATGCGCACATTTGTACATCAAAAGCACCTTAGTTCTTCTAAACATTGGTCAATGCATGGTCCAGCGTCCTTGAATAAAATCCCATTGAAACTAGGGGATCTTACATTCATTACATTTCAGAAAAACACTGGCAGTTGTTTTTTTTAACCCAGACAAAGCTGTAATTACATAGCTGTAGGATTGGACTATCCGAGCCTTCATAAAATCCAGTCCAAGCCAATTAAATAAAACTACGCAAGACAGAGTACAAAGGTTAACCTTATAGGATTATTCAAAACTAAGATTAGTACAGACGTCAAAAAGTGGTTGTTAGAAATGGGGTCTATAGTTGGCAGTGGTTTGCACCCTTTCCAAGTAGGGACCCTCACTCTAGTCAGGGTAAGTGAGCCAAACAGCAAATATAATCCATGCTCACCCTCTTGGTAGCTTGGCACAAACAGTCAGGCTTATCCCAGGGGCAATGTGTAAAGTATTTGTACAGACACACACACACGTACAGACACACACACACACACACACGTACAGACACACACATACACACACACACACTCTGAAACCACCACATAAGTACTCCACACCAGTTTAGAAAAATAGCCAATATTTATCTGAATAAAACAAGACCAAAACAAAAAAATCCAACAAACACAATTAAAGATATCACTTTTTAAAGGTTTAAATGAGTCTTAATCCATAGGAATCAGTGGTTATATCCTTTCAACACACAGTATCTGGGATGTGTCAAAAACAGAGACGATGTGGGTGACAAGGGAGGTAATGTGTCAGAAAAGCAAAGCGATGCATCTCTTCCTTACTGGCAGGGGAGGTGATGCATTGATCCTCTCCTCACAGGAGAGGCGATGCGTCAGTTCCTTACTGGCAGGGGAGGTGCGTTGCTTCCTTATTGGCAGGGAAGGTGATGCGTCAGTTCTCTCCTCGCAGGAAAGATGATGCATCTGTTTCTGTTCACACAGCCTTGATTCCTTACTGCTGTGCGGGATCAATGCGAACATGACATCCAGGGATGATGTGCGGGAAAATCCAGATGCATGGTGATGATAGAGCCGCGGTGGAACAGGCGCTGATCCTACAGGTGCCCTGTAGATTCTTCCTCTTCAAGGCAGGTGCTGCATCAATTTTCAGCCTCATCGTTGCGATGCAAGTATTTTCTTCCTCAGGACACCAGTTTCCACATCCAAGAGCCCAGGGACTAGATTTGGCACCACTTGGCAAGTCAGGACTCTCAGCAGAAGAGTCCAGATACTGGTAGATTAATGCCCTCATTACAACCCTGGCGATCGGTGATAAAGTGGCGATAATACTGGCAACAGGCTGGCGGTAACTACCGCCAAATTATGACCATAGCAGTGATATCTCAGATAGACAGCCACTTTACCACACCGACCGTCAGGGCGGAAACAACAGCCACCACGTCGGTAGCCGCCTACAGCCAGGCGGAAGACAATGTTCCGCCCACCGTATTAAGACACCGGAAACTGCCACCTTTTCTGTAGCGGTACCAACGACATCAAAAGCCTGGCGGAAATACTGCACAGAAGGGAAAGGACTCACCTTTGGAGACACAGGGAACAACCACGCCGCCCTGAGCCCGAGCTGAATTTCTTCCCAATGCTCTTCTACGTCCTGCTCCACCACGAACACCAACGACAACGAAGACGACGACAGTGAGTACAGCCGCCTAGCACACAAGGGAGGGGGAGGGGGAGGAAAAAGAGTGACACACACACACGCACACCACACACTCCCACCCCCAACACCATACACATAATCAGCTCCAGCAATAAAACATATTTACCCTGTACCCCTGATGAATAATGCAAGGACAATGTACAAAAGTGAGTGTAATAAGATCAACACAGTAGAAATAAGAAAATGCAATGTAACTGTTATATACATATGTACAGTTCAAGGGACACTGCCCAGTCCTCATTGTGTGTGGGCCACAGGGCCAGAGGCCAAAGTCCAAGACCCTACTTGTCACCTGCACCAACATGGAGAGAACACTGCAGAAGCATCAGTTGGAAAATAGGCAGGCACCTCAGGGGGAGGGGGAACTGGGGTGCACCTCAGCCGGCAGATGAAAGAAGACCACTGGTTCTGGAGGGGGCATTGTGCCTTGTGCTTTTGATCTGGGGAGGCTGGGGTTGGTGGGTGTCTTAACCTCTGGTTCTGGAGGGGGCATCGTGCCTTGTGCTCTTGATCCTGGGGAGGCTGAGATTGGTGGGTGTCTTACCCACTGGTTCTGGAGGGGGCATGATGCCCTGTGCTCTTGATCCTGGGGAGGCTGGGGTTGGTGGGTGTCTTACCCACTGGTTCTGGAAGGGGCATCGTGCCCTGTCCTCTTGATCCTGGGGAGGCTGGGGTAGGTGGATGTCTTTCCCACTGGTTCTGGAGGGGGCATCATGCCCTGTGCTCCTGATCCTGGGGAGTGCAAGGTCACAGTTTCTCAGGTGGGTGTCATACCCAATGGATTGGCAGGGGGCAGGTTGCACAGCAGCCCATGGAGGCAGGACTAAATACCGTCTGCCGGCTGTCAGGGCTGCTCAGTGGTGGTGGTGGTGCTGCTACTGGTGGGGGGAGGCTCCAGCCCATCCCCTGCAGCCTCTAGAGGCTGAACACTGGTGGTGGTGCTGCTGCTGGTGGTGGGGGGAGGCTCCAGCCCACTGGTGGTGGTGGTGGCGCTGCTGCTGGTGTTGGGGGGAAGCTCCTGCCCATCCCCTGCAGCCTCAGATGGCTCCATAACCATGGTTGGTGGTGGGGGCTCCGTCTGAGTCCCTGCCCCTGGCTCCTTGCCCTTCCTGGCAGCAGCTGGGGCTGGCTCCTTACCCTTCCAGGCAGCAGCTGGAGCTGGGTCCTTGCCCTTTCTGGGAGCAGCTGGGGCTGTCTCCTTGCCCTTCCGGGCAGCAGCTAGGGCTGGCATCCTTTGCTTGAGGCTGCCTGGTGCAGGCTCCTTCCACCTCTGCACAGGTTCCCTGGATCCATTCCCACCACGAGTGGGTGTGGAAACTACTGGGCCCGTGGACTGAGATGCTTGCCTGGGTTTTTGCCACCCTGGCCAGATGTGACGAACTGGGGGGGAGGGGTAGGGAAGAGGTCAGTGGTGAGAGGAAAAACTTCTTAGGGATATTTGGGTGGGAAGAGTGAGGAGGTTTGGGAGTGGCGGAAGAGGGAGTGGTTGTAGGAGGTGTCTGCTGATTTTGGGTGCAGGTGCATGGGCTGGATGCTGTTGTGAGGTGGATGGCTGTTGGATGTCTGAGTGCTTGCATTTGTGTACTTTAGGAAGGGGGACAGACTCAGTGAGAGAGGACAGATGGGACATGTGCATGGCTGTTGTGGAGGTGTCTGCCAGTAAGGTGTGTTCTGCTAGGTGTGGTGGTGACGCAGGTAGTGGATGAGGATGTAGTGCATGTAGGTGTGAGTGTAGACGCAACTGGGTGGGAGGTGGAGGAGGAGGAGGAGGAGGAGGAGGGGGAGACAGAGGAAATTGTGGATGTTGTATGTCTGCATCTGGATGGTGTTTTTGTGGTGCCTGTGGGATGATGTGTGGTGCTTGTGTTTGCCTGTGACACTCTTGTGTGTTTTCTTGTGTGCATGCTCGTCTGCCTGTGTACTTGGGATAGGTTGGGTTTGAGGGGAATGGGATTGGGAAGAGGAAGGTGGAGGGTGGACACAGGGACAGTGGCTGCCATCAGAGAGGAGGATAGAGCATGGATTGATCTCTGTTGGGCTGCCAGGCCAGTGTTAATGCCCTTCAGGAATGCATTAGTCTCTTGCATCTGGGTTGCCAGCCCCTGGATGGCATTCACAATGATTGACTGCTCTACAGAGATGGATCTTAGGAGGTCAATAGTCTCCTCACTCAGGGCAGCAGGGCTCACTGGGGCAGGGCCTGAGGTGCCTGGGGCGAAGGAGATGCCCACCCTCCTGGGTGAGCGGGCACAAGCAACACGATAAGGGGCTGTTGGGAGGGCGGTGCTGGTACGGGGGGTGGCGGTGGTACCTGTAGCTGAGGTGGTCACAGAGGTGTCCGCCACGACCAGGAAGCTTCCATCGGAGGAGGTATCTGTGTCTGAACTGTCCCCTCCAGTCTCTGCCGTGGTGCTCCCCTCGCACTCTGTTCCACTGGTGCCCTCACCGCCGGTGGTCTCTGCCTCCTGGGTCCTGTGGGATGCAGCTCCCTCTGTCACTGGTTCCTTCGCTCCTCCACTAGATGATGCTAATGCACATAAGGACAGGGTGACAAAACAAAAGGGGGGGAGAGATAAAGGATACACTGGGTCAGTGGCTGCACCAATACCACCGTTGGCGTACACACCACTCGCACACACAGGGAACAACTCTACGCACTATGCATTGCACTACCAGTTATATTGCTAGCCACCAAGGCATGGGGAGGGGCACACATCGCCAAATGCAGCACACCTGGGACCCACGAAGCCCTGACCAGTAGTGGATGCCTACGAGCTAGGTAACACGTTGATCACTTCAGAACCCTAGCCACCATGGGCCCTACTCTGCAATGTCAGGCTTGGACTAGGGGCACCCACTGACATACATCCCCCACTCATATACCACCCTACCATGCATAAGTAGTAATGATGGGAACTGTACTCGCCCCCTTGTGGCTGCTGTGATGCCCTCAAGTGCCCATCCAGCTCAGGATAGGCCATTTCCAGTATGCAGGCCATCAATGGGGTCAGGGTTCAACGGGCACCCCTTCCTCGTTGGGAGGCCATCCCCAGCTGGGCCTCCGCCGTCTTCCGTGCCCAGCGTCTCAGGTCCTCCCACCGTATCCAACAGTGGGTGGTCCGCCTGCCGTAGACCACCAGGGTCCGCACGTCCTTGGCGATGGCACGCCATATTCTCTTCTTTTGATGGACGCTGACCTGCAGAGGAAATACACACAGGAAAATAGTATCAGTCAGACAGTCCTGCCTGTTACACTTTTGGCCCACCATACCCCTTCACATCACCATTTACACACACATGGCCCAGCACACAACCTGTACGCCACCCAGGGGACTTACACCCATCCCCCCCACACGAGGCCTTCACACACACCACTCCATTTATGCCACATGCATCGTACCCACAGCGTACTTACCTGTTGGTCTGGAAGCCCACACAGCAGTCTGTACTGGGGTAGGACCCCATCCACCAGTCGCTCCAACTCCGCCGAGGTGAAGGCAGGGGCCCTTTCCCCAGTCACACAGGCCATGGTAGGTTCCAGACACAAGTCACAGCAGCACATGCAGTGTAGGTCCTCTCCTGCTGAAGGTCAGGTAGAAAGTGAGTGGTCAGATAGAAAATGGCAGTCAAGTCTGCGGCGGTGCATACCGTCACCGCCGGCGTACGTCCGCATTGGCCACTGTAACCCGTGGGGCCCAATGTTAACCAATGAGGAGTTGCACGGCGGGTCCTGACCGCCTCCCGCAACGGCGCACAACGTCAGCGGAATTACCTCACTTCCACCTGTCCCTCCACACAGAACAGGCAGACGCCATTTCAGGGGGTGGGGGGCAGGCCCTGGATAATAACTGCATCATAGTTAAAATTTGGACATACAGGACAACTCCCATTTACCCATTACAAATTAACATCATGCATTGTACTGTTGTCGCTCCAGTGTTCAGTTTGTGACTGGCTCCTCACTCTTTTGTCCCTTAGACGGCTACTGCTGCGGATGAATAGGAGATGGAGAGATACCCCTGTGTACAGACCCCTGGTGGACTTGGCAACAATGGAGGACAGGCACATTATCCTCACCTATAGACTTGACAGGGCCATAACACAGAGCTGTGTGCCCAATTGGAGCCTGACCTCAAATCTGCTATCCGTCACCCCACTGGGACCCCCCTCTTGTCCAAGTCCTATCTGTGCTCCATTTCCTGGCAACTGGTTCTTTCTAAGTGACAGTGGGCTTGGCAGCAGGAATGTCACAGCCAATGTTCTCAATAGTGCTGACCAGAGTTTTGTCTGCCCTGATTAAACACATGTGCAGCTACATTGTTTGCCCCCAATTGGAGGATTTGGCCACAGTGAAGGCTGATGTCTATTCAACGGGACATATCAGCAACTTAATTTGGGTGATTGATGGAACTCATATTGCATTTATCCCCCCCCCCCTGCCAGAAGGAACAGGTGTTCCGAACTCGAAAGAGTTTCCACTCCATGAATGTCCAGATGGTGTGCTTGGCAAACCAGTACATCTCCCATGTCAATGCTAAGTATCCAGGGTCTGTGCATGATGCCTTTATCCTGAGGAATAGCAGAATCCCAAATGTGATAGCCCAACTACAGAGGCCCTGGGTGTGGCTAATAGGTGAGCCCTGTTTCCCACCCAGTAGATGTTGGTGTATGGGTATGGTGTGGGCCATATGGGATAGTGTGTGGCTAAATGTTGTCCCTCAATATTTGCAGGGGACTCAGGTTACCCCAACCTATCATGGCTACTGACCCCTGTGAGGAATGCCAGGACAAGGGCAGAAGAACATTACAATGAGGCACATGGCAAAACCAGAAGGATTATCGAAAGAACCTTTGGCCTCCTGAAGGCCAGGTTTCGGTGCCTCCATCTAACAGGTGGATCCCTGTGCTACTCACCCAAGAAGGTCTGCCAGATAATCGTGGCATGCTCCATGTTGCCAACCTTGCCTTGAGACGTCATATTCATTTTCTGCTGGAGGAGGCTGGAGATACCCGTGTGGCAGCAGTGGATCCTGTAGAGAGTGAGGATGAGGAAGCAGAAGATGAGGATGAGGACAACAGAACATCAGTGATACGGCAATGCTTCGATTGACACACAGGTAAGACAGTGTTACTTCACATTTCATTGTGATTATTTAGGTTAACTTTGCCACTGGCATGCTGTTATTTCCCACTTCTATGCCCACTTACTGTACCCTTTGGCAATTCATTTTGCAGATGTTGGTGCCCCACTATCGCTCCTGGTGTGATCACTGCAGAAAACTACAGGTCTTTCCTATGTGCCCAGTTACTGTACAGTTGAATTGCAATGTTTGAATCTGGTAAAACGAATACATACTTAAAAAATGCAACATACTCCATGCTTATGGTTTTTTCAAAGGGTGTTTATTGAGGTACTAAGAAGAAGAGGGGTAAGTGCATTGGGATGGGGTGATGATGAAGGAAGGTCCAGGGTATTGTACCAATCTATTTGTAGCACAGGTGCATAGTCCAAGGGGACATAGGAAGGGGAGCAATGGCAGTTCAAGGTGGACAGGGTGACAGAGTGGGACACAAGGGTGACAATCAGGAGAGTCTAATTTCCTGGCGGGGATCTTGGCAAAAGTCTCTGACTTCTGCCTGGATCGCAGGGAACGTTTGCAGGGTGGTTCACCTTCTGCAGGGGGAGATGTGCTGGTGGCCTGTTGGTCCTGTGGCAGGGCCTCCTGTTCACTAGGCGGAGGTGGAAGGCAGTTCAGATGTCTGGCTAGTGGCAGGGGTCCACTGTTGTGAGACTGCCTCCCTCATAATGTTGGCCATGTCTGCCAGCACCCCTGCAGTGGAGACCAGGGGGGTGTTGATGGCTTGCAAGTCCTCCCTGATCCCCTGGTACTGTCCCTCATGCAGTCGCCTGTTCTCCTGAACATTGTCCAGGATCGGGCCCATTGTGTCCTGGGAATGTTGGTAGGCTCCCAGGATCTCGGTTAGTGCCTCCTTAAGAGTCGTTTCCCTGGGCCTGTCCTCCCCTTGGCGCACAGCAGTCTTCCCAGTTTCCCTGTTGTCCTGTGCCTCTGTCCCCTGAACCGTGCGCCCACTGTCACTGACCTCAGGTCCCTGATTGTCATGGGTATGAGGTGTGCCCTGGGTCCCTGTAGAGGTAAACACACTGCTGATTGACGTGTCCTGGGGACAGAGGTATGGATACGCTAGGTGGGTGCTGTGGTCGTGTTCCCAGATGGGGGAGACTCTGTGGTTGTCTGTGACTGGGCCTGGGTAACAGACTGTCCAGAGGTCTCTGATGGGCCAGGTGGTCATCTGGATCCAGGTGACCAGAGTTGCTGTCATCACTGTGGGCCGCTTCAGTTGGGGGACTGGATAGTGCTGGCACCTCTTCTCCCCCGACATTGGCTGTGATACCTGTGGGGATGTAAATGCTGCGTTATTGTTTCTGTGTGTGACATATTTTGCATTGGTGGGTTGCCCTGTTTGGTTGTATTCGCCCTGGCAGTTTTAACTTGTATAAGTTGGTATGTGGTGGGCTAGCTGATTCTCTCTAGTGTGCATGCTTTAGTGATAGGTGTCCGTGCAGGGCTGTGAGGGTTGTCTATTCATTGGTGGTGCATGCAGGGCTTGGCATTGGGATGAGTGGGATGTGATGCAAGGGTGTGTGGGAGGTGGTGGAGTGATGGGAGTGAGGATGAGGATGAGGGTGGGAGTATGTGATGGCATGCATTTTGCTTCCTATCAGTGTTCCTTAGAAAATTTTGAATTCCTGCTGCTCACGTTGTTCTGGTAAATAACAACATATTGGCATGCCATTTGTTTCTTTAATGCATGTTGATGCTAGCCCACAAAGAAGACATGCCTGCATTTAAATTTGAAAGGCGATCAAGCAACAGCCACAATCCTTGTCAGTTTGAACCACAAAAAGTCACTAAATTAACCTGTGCTTAACCCTCTGGTAGTGTGACACAAAAGCATTCAGGCTTAAATTAGAGGCAATGTGTAAGTATTTACACAGCACTCAAACTGTTATGATTTGAAAGCACAACAGTTGAAAATCCCACACATATTTAGAAAAAAACCAGTCCATTTTATTAAATTATTTGACATCAAAACAACAAAAGTACAATCAGTAGAACCTGAGTTATGATTTTTTTGTTTTAAGTTGAAAGTTTAAAATGCCTGAAAAATCAACGTGCTAAACGTGGAACTCTAGTCATACGAAACCAGGGCAAAGTTTAAAGTTATGGCTGACTGCAATTGGGCCCGCTCTTCAATTACCGACAAACTTGGAACACAGTTTGAAAAAAAAAGTGTCTGAGAAGGTAAAGGTTAGCGGAGCAAGGCAGCCGGCATCATCGTCCGGTAGCCACTGGACGAGATTGCTGCAAAGATTTCTTTGTCCAGACTTGGGGCCTGATTTAGATATTGGTGGACGGTTTACTCCATCACAGCGGTGATGGATATCCCCTCCGCCAACATCTAAATCCTATTGTGTCCTATGGGATTTATATTTCAGCGGATAGGGTATTCGTAACCGCTGTGGCAGAGTTACCCATCCGCCACCATCTAAATCAGGACCTAAGTCTCTTTTTTGGACGTTAAAGATCTCCAGTGGGAAGAAGGTGCAGGTTTTAATCGACAAGGGCTCCACAAGGCTGTATATCCTTTCTGCAAGAAGCAACTGAACAAGATTTGCTGCTGCTGCGAAGAATGTGGCGAGAGCTGTTCAAAGTCAGACTGATCAGCAATGCACTTTGAATGAATCTGAGAGTCTGTAGGTCATGGCCTCCTCTCTGTTCTCAAAGTTGTTTTTGTCAGCAAATTTTCTAAGCCCTAAGTTTTGGATTTGGACTAACTGGGCACCTTTAGCACCACCTCTAAAGGTACAGTACTGGAGGGGCACCACTTGGAGAGTCAGGACTCATTCGGGCTGTATCTAAGTGCGGTTTGAAATGGTTGGGGGCTTTTCTGTTCCTGAAACTCTGATCAGGAGGCCAGCCAACTGCGTCTTTAAGTTCATCTGGAAGTCTTGGGTTCAAGCAGATAAACAGGTCTTACACTGCAGGACAACCCTTTGAGGGCACAGGGCAAGCTTCAGACAGCAGGACAGTCCTCTTGGCACAGCAGTGCAGTCCTGTAAAGTACACAGCAGGTCACTCTAAGAGCCCTTCCGCAGATCTAGAAGTGAACTGAAGAATGGTCTGAGGGTCCTATTTTTATACCTGATGCCAACCTTGAAGTGCAAGAAACTTCTGCAGTTTTCCCTCCACAGACGTCTCTAGAATGCCCCGCCTTCCTGCCCTTGTTTCAGTTCTATTGCGGTCAGAATACGCTAGTGTGAAGTTATTTGTATGTGAGCTTAGGCAGTGTCTTTGAAGTGCAAATAGGCCTGGTGGGATTCCCGGGAACGTGCAGAGGGGCCTTCCACAGAACTTTTCTTAGAGGACTGGCTGGTTAATGCCCTACAGCCCATGCGTCTTTCAAAATTCTTCATGCTAGAGAGGGCGCACAGAGCCCTAGGTCCGATCCCGAAACCTGGTGCACCACTGCGAGCGATTATAGCACGACTTTTTAACCACAGGGATAGAGACTTAGGGGGTTATTCTAACTTTGGAGGAGTGTTAATCCGTCCCAAAAGTGACGGTAAAGTGACGGATATACCACCAGCCGTATTACGAGTTCCATAGGATATAATGGACTCGTAATACGGCTGGTGGTAAATCCGTCACTTTTCCGTCACTTTTGGGACGGATTAACACCTCCTCCAAAGTTAGAATAACCCCCTTAATCCTTCAGCATGTGCGAGCTCAGGCCCCCCTAACTATTAGGGTAGGGCCATCCTTATTTTTCCGGACTACACAAGAAAAGTGCAGGAAATTCAAAGAGACTTCCTTGGGGTTAAAATAAAGCTAAGAGACAATAATCTCAAATACAGTCTCATTTTTCCAGTTAAACTGAGAGTACAGTATGGAAAATCAGCACACTTTTTTGTGACTCCACAGGACGCGTTTGATTGGATGGAAACCCAAGGTTTATCGCAAGGAGACCGTGCTCCTTGATGGCAGGGACCTGGGAGGGACAGGGCCCAATGGCCCCCTCGAGCATCTCGACCTCCGGCAGTACAAAATCATGCTTTGTGTTAGTATGGAGCCCATACGCTGATGGAGATGGAGGGGGTGGCGCTGGCCCTGGAGGAGGATCTACAGGCGACCCCCAGCCTCTTCCTCCCCACGTCCCAATCTACAGATACTCAACACTCAAACTGTTTGGACATATGACACTGTGACATGATGATGTACCCATCCAACATCCCCTGTATGTCTGTTGGAACCGTGTCCTGCTTCGGGGGGAGGTGAAGGGGTTCCGTACACATCCATTCCCTCGTAATACGATTCTGGGATATTTACACCCGATTGGACCTCTGATGGGAGCGGTAGGGGACTGATAGGCCATGGTTTGGGATGGGACGGCTTGGGATCTGGGTGCCCCTGAATTGCTGAGCCTAGGTTAGGCTCGTAATGAGGGGTCTCTTGAGGTCCTGACCAGATTCTTCAATATCACATGTTCTAATACTATATATATATAATTTCTGATCTGTTCTTTTTGAGGGGCTGTTGTTGTCCCCAGGACTGTTCGGGAATTCTATTAGATGTTTTAGTTTGTTCTGCGTTATATTTGTTGTTACCACCAGACCTGTCATAGCGCAAACGCCTGTCTACCTGAATGAACGGCCCCGCCGAATAAGGCTGGCCTCCCTGGACCTCTCTGTGTTCCCCCAGTTACAGTGATAATACACTACAGAATATTTCATACATGGTAGGAACTGGAACTGAGTATAAAGTTCTGACTTGGAATGTACGGGGCCTTAATAACCCTACTAAACAAAACAGGGTCTATGCTTTCCTGAAGCATTATGGGGTTGCCATAGCTCTCCTACAGGAGACACACCTCTGGGGACAATGTATCAGGTATCTACAGAGAGGATGGAGGGGTCAATTCTTTGCTACCTCCTATTCAGGCTGTGCAAGAGGAGCGCTTATATGGGTGGCCCCGGGAGGTCCTCTTCATGGCCTTCAGTTTGCGGATTGATGAACAGGGTAGATATTTCTTACTGTAGGGAACATTGGATGCTCAACAGATTTGTATAGTTAATGTATATGGCCCAAATACAGACAATGGTGATTTCCTGGGTTATATGATGAGAACGGTCCAGATTACACCCACCACTGACATGATGATGGCGGGTGACTTTAATTGTGTGCTTGACAGCAATATGGACAGATCACCCCTTTAATTTCCCCCTAAGCCTCGTTTGACTGCCTCCCTACACCTGCTAACACATACACTAGGGCTGATGGATGTTGGGCGCCAATATCACTTGCACACCAGAGCCTACTCACACTAGTCCCATCCAACGGCGACCCATAGCCATTTGGACTATATGTTGACTGCAGCGTTGTCTGCACATTCTATCACACATATACACTACCTGGCAAGATATCTCTCAGACAACTCCCTACTCCTTGCTACATACACATTGCTTAGACAACCCCCCAAGGTGCCCGTATTGCACCTGCGGCTGGAGACCCTCAGTGGTTCTGTGTTTCGGGCAACAGTTCAAGAAACATTGACACAATATTTTAAGGTGAATAGACACACTACTAAGAATCGGGCCACTGAGTTGGACGCTATGAAGGTGGCTCTCCGGGGGGATCTGCATGTCCACCTCGGTGGGGGTGAGCCGAGTGCTAGAAAAGGAACTGTCAGAACGAGAGCGAAAGCTAGTGATGCTGGGGTCTGGGCCTCTTGCAGCCCCGGAGCTCAGAATGAAGTGGCAACAACTGCAAGTGAGGCTGTCTGACTGTTGGCTCCAACTCCAGAAACATAATCGAACAGTGGCTTGTACACATTGGTAAGGCAGGGAAGATGCTAGCTCATTTATTCAAGACAAAGAAATCACTTGATCCCATATTATCCATATGTGACCGAAAGGGCCGGGAGGTATATACTCAGCAGATCATAAATTACGTTTTTATGGACCACCTCTGGAAGGTGTACACTCAGCCTCACACTAATATTGATGAGACAGCTAGGCAAAAATACTTACACTTGTTACCCCTTGCATCACTCTCAGAATCAGATTGTGACAATCTTGGGAGCCCGATTGGTAAAATTGGAGGCCCTAGCAGCACTGAAGTCAGCCAGGGCACCTGGGAGTGATGGATTGCCATCAGAATTCTGTAAAGTATTCCCAGGGGTCTTGGTGGAGAGACTGACAGAAGTGTACGCCGAAGCATATGAAAGTAGACACCTCCCTCAGTCCATGACCAAAGCTCGTATTGCAGTCATACCCAAACCTTGCAAGGATAGGCTAGACGCAGGTTCCTACCGACCCATATCAGTGCTCAATGTAGATATAAAGATTTTAAGCACTGTCCTAGCAGTGAGACTGCTCCCTCACCTCCCATTCCTTGTCCATGGCGACCCATCAGGGTTCATCCCACATAGAAACACCCTCAGTAATCTGCATGGACTTGCACACGTGATTCTTGACCCCCAACTCCAGCAAGATAAATACGCCCTAGTCTTTTTTGGACATTGAACAGGCCTTTGATTCCCTTAATTGGGACTTTGTCTGGTCAGTGCTGGGAAAAATGTGATTGGGACCTCTGTTCATCCGATGGATTAAACTATTATACACTCAGCCTAGGGCCAGGGTCTGTACAGGACATTATGGGGGTTATTCTAACTTTGGAGGAGGTGTTAATCCGTCCCAAAAGTGACGGAAAAGTGACGGATTTACCACCAGCCGTATTACGAGTCCATTATATCCTATGGAACTCGTAATACGGCTGGTGGTATATCCGTCACTTTACCGTCACTTTTGGGACGGATTAACACTCCTCCAAAGTTAGAATAACCCCCTATGTATCCGACTAAATCTTATTGCATAGAGGTACAGGGCAGGGATGTTCCTTGTCCCCGCTAATATTTGCGATAGCGATGGAACCGCTAACATGCAGACTACGCCACGTCCTACAGGGATGGGGTATTCAAGTAGTGAGGAGGGAACATGTAGTCTCCTTATATGCGGATGACGGACTGGTATACCTCCGTTGGTATACCGGACTGGTATATCACTCCACCTACAGCTCAACGTGATGGATGAGTTTGGGGGGTGTTGGGCCTGCGGCTCAATGTGAAGAAATCCACCCTGTTCCCACTTGGGACCCTAACAGGAATACCCTGCGATGAGCTCCCCAACACCGAACTCAGGTGGGAACTAGAAAAATTTAAGTACTTGGGCCTGTACATAACACAAGATCAAGATTTATTTTATGCCAATAATATGGCCAGAATGTTGACGAGACTAAGCTCCTGAGTCAGTTTCTGGAACTCCCTTGGGCTGTGCCTGCTGAGCCGGGTAGCACTTGTGAAGATGATTGTCCTGCCCAGATGTCACTATATAATGCAGGGCTCTCATTTTGAAATTCCAAGGGGAATATTCTGCAAGCTCAACAAAATTTTAATCGAGTTCCTTTGGCAGAGAAAGAGAAGGCGGGTCGGCCTGACCACCCTGAGGCGTGGGTGGGCTGAGGGGGCCTTAGATGTCCCAGATGTAGAACTCTACTACTACGCAGCCCAGCTCCAACATGCTGGATCTTGGCTAGATGGGGAGTGGAACTGTGAGAGAAGACTGCTGGGAGGATCATATGAAGGTCACCAATTGGGGGAACTTTTACTATCGGAGCGGTCATACCTAAGCACTTTCCACAGATAATATGTCTTATGGGTGGAATTTGGGATCAGACGGTAAAAATGGTCCCGAAGGGGACCCCTTTTGCTTTAGATTTGGATCTATGGATAATCCCCCACTTTAAGCGCATAGCACAAGTGATGTTGACAGATAAATGGCAAGAGGGGGCTGCATAATGGTTAGCGGGCCTA
Source organism: Pleurodeles waltl (assembly GCF_031143425.1). Taxonomy (NCBI): domain Eukaryota; kingdom Metazoa; phylum Chordata; class Amphibia; order Caudata; family Salamandridae; genus Pleurodeles; species Pleurodeles waltl. The sequence goes on along the minus strand of NC_090444.1, from coordinate 267,331,544 downwards.
TACCCAGAGGGACGATTTATACCCTTTCGAGAGGAACAAACACGGTTCCAACTGTGAGGGTGGGGGTGCAATTCCTTCAATATGTCTGCCACATCCCGTCAACTATGGCCTGCATTCCCTAGTGCACCATACCCGACCTCTACGCTGACCACACTCCTAGACAAGGCAGGAGAAAGACGCTTTATTACCAATATATATTGGGCCCGCAGTGCAGACAGACCCCAAAAGCCACTGAGAATTGAACAGGTTTGGCAACGATACAGTGCAGAACAGATCTCTCCCCAAGACTGGAAAAAAATACGTGAAGGGGTTCATGGGGTGGCCACATCGGTCAGATTTAAACAAATCCAGTATAACTTTATACATATGGCATATCTTTCCCCCCAGCGCCTCAGCTGAATATACCCCTCTAGACCAGCTCTTGTCCTAGATGCAACATCGCTGGGGTGGACTTTGCCCACATGATCTGGTACTGTATAAAAGTATTGGAGTTCTGGATATAGATCTTAGAACACTTAAAAGGGGTGACGGGATGGAACGTCTCGCTGACTTTCACAGACTGTATATTAGGGCTCCTACCATTCAACCCCAAAAGAAAAATCACTACAAGATTCACAATCTTAGGCTTAGTGATGGCTAAGCATCGAATTGCCATACAAAGGATTAATCCTTACCCCGACACCAAGTGAATGGAGAAAAGATTTATTGGAATGGGCTGGGGCTGAAGAGTCACACATGAGAAAAACAAAGAGGGATGCAGGGCCGGGGGAGGTATTGAAGGCGTGGGAGGACATGACCCAAACATTAATACACCTAGGTCCGCAGATGCCGGACCAGTCCACGGGTGGCCCTGGTTAGGGTTTGAAAATACCTATGCGATACAAATAAACCTTCCTGTATCGATGTCTATTCCTAAATAATAAGTGCCCTACATATACGAGGACCAGGGGACACACTATGACATTCTGGGCTTGACTTGTACTGGTGGTTTTGGGTTTAACGGTTCTTATAATGTTGATGTAACAATAAAAAAGTTAAAAAAGAAAAGAAAAAAAAATGAATAAGAACGGAGGTGGGGCAACAGAAAGTGTTATCAATACTTCCAATGGTTGTACATCTGTCTACTGCTCCGAACACATTGTAAATGAATGATGACTTTATAACAATAAAGAAATTTGCAAAAAATAAATAATTACCAAACACTTACCTGCTGCATGCCCCCTCGGTGTTCCCCATTGCCTCTGTGCTTCTCTGCTTCCTCTCTCCCCACCCAATCCCAGACGCTTCTCTCATGCTGTTACCCAACATGAGAGAAGTTCCTGAATTGGTCTGAGTGGGCTGAAATGCCACTCAGCTGGGGAGTGGGAGCCTTCACTGGTTCTTCACCCGAGCTGTGCAACACAGCCGTGTGGAGAGTTCTAAGTGAGCATCTTGGTTGGCTAGTCTAGGAAGGCCGTCCAAACTGACATGCACACTTAGAGCACACTACTTCTCTTCCCCTGATGGCCCTTCCCACTCTACACTCAGCAGACTGGCCGAGGAGGAAGCAAAAAATAAAATTATAATACAATATTTGTATAATCATTTTATTTTTCGCCTTTCAGCAACGCGGTGACGCTCCTCGGCCACAGGGGAGTGGCCGTTCCTGATTTTCAGAATTGTGACTTAAAATCCAACTTTACCATAAAAGAGGATTTTAACTTACAATTCCTTAGACACTGAACATAAAATTTCTACCTTCTCCAAAACAAAAGTTATCACTTATTAAATGTGATAAGGTAATCCAGTGTTATCAAATGGTAGAGGTAGGCCTCACAGTAGTGAAAAACAAATTTGTGAGTTTCTCACTACCAGAACATGTAAAACCAAGAAGTTCATGTCCAACATTTTTAAAAACAATGCACCTTGCCTTGTGTGCTGTTTAAGGCCTGCCTTAGGAGTGACTTATATGTATTAAAAATACGTTTTACACCTGGCCAATGGTTTATTTTACTAGGTTGAAATGGCAGTTTAAAACTGCCCTGGGGCTGCAGTGGCAGGCCTGGGATATGTTTTAAGGGGCTACTTAAGTGGGTGGTACAATAAGTGCTATAGGCCTGCTGGTAAAATGTATTTTATCAGCCATGGATATATGGTTTACCACCTTAACTTGTAAGTAAATTAAACATTCCAGTTAGGTGTAAGCCAATTTAACCATGTTTTAGAGAGTGAGCACAAGCACTTTAGCACTGGTTAGCCCAAGCACAATCCTAAGTTCAACAAAAATGAATTCAGCAAAACAGGAGGGAAGACAATAAAAGGCTTAGGAGTAATCCAACATTACCCCTCTCCAACCAAAAGCCAGGGTAAAGTAATCAATACCTGGATTGGCTTCCCTTCTTAGGCACTTACTGCTGAGGCCTGTGCCAGTTCTGGGACCCCCTGAATTCAGTTGAATACCTCTGTCTACAGTCTCCGGAGCCACTGAACTGACCTGTGGGAAACCCTTCTCCTCACTTGTCATTTGTGGGCCTTATCTGTGAAGCACCTAACCTTAATTTGCTCACAGATGCATCCCAGTAGGCAAACAGTATCACCATGGCCAACAACGTGATGTGGCCCATTCCAATCCTTGGATCAGACTTCTTTCCCTCAACCCAAAGAAAGCTCTGCCCATAAGGACAGAAGCCAACAGAGGCCACTGATAACTGTCAGTGTCAAGAGACAGGCCCCAGGCCATCCGGAGTTCTCTGACAGCTGAGTTATTTCAGGCTGGGGGCCAACAGCCATCAGTGTTAGCCCCCCCCTCTTTCACTCCCCTTACCACCAGACCAGGGGTGGTAGCCTGAGACTGCTTCTCCAACCCACGGTCTGTTACCTGAGGCTTGTCAGGGGTCAGAGGTGAGCCCTTCCTCCTCTTGCTTCTGGGCCTCTGTAGCCTCTGTTTGTGAGTGGTACCCCTAGAAACCTAAGTTTTCAAAGTGCCATGTGTGGCTGTGTCTCCCAGCTCCTCTAACACCAGTGGCAACTCATTTCTCAGAGTGCAGTCATTGGACACCTGGTGACTAAATGTGAGCCCCCTCTTGGTTACTTTCCCACCCCACTTGAGGGACACCAGAGCCCTGGGGTGGAAAATGTTCTGCCCCTGGCCCTGAGTTAACCTTCACACCTGTCTGGTGTACTGCTCTGGGGAAACAAGCCTTTCCACCATCATGGTCTGGCTAGCCTCGGTGTCCTTCAGAGCAATGACAGGGATCCCATTCACTTTGACCTGATGGAAGTGACGACTCCCACCCTCAGGGATCACAAGCTCACCCTCTGAGTCTATTTCCTAACTAAGGGAGATAAGAGCATATTCTACCAGCCCCCCATGGGGACTACTTACCCCTAAGGTTGCATTGGCCTCCCCATAGAAGTCCCTCCATTGGGTGATTTCTTATCTAGTCGTACAAGACTGATTGACAGTCAACAGGTTCAGGCTGACCACCATGGAGTACGGGCCGGATACAGGGACTGGGTTAGTCCCACTTAAAGAGTTACCTGCAAAGCCCAGCCCCAAAAGTTCAGTTCATGGTGGAGGAGGATGCAAGTATCAGGGAGAGCGTCCCAAATGGTCGTCGAAGTAGCACATAGTGCAGGCCGGGTATTGCAGATGGTCATCCTCTTGGCGGTCACTGTGAGCTGTTGATGCTGTAGTACAAAGTGTAAATCTCAAGCTGCCGGGCACTGTTGGCAGTCCTGTGGCGTGCAGAGTCGGATTTATCGGAACTTTGCATTGTCAGGTGGCGCAGGTGGCAAGATCTTGACACGAACAGGCCCGTTTGCGGGAACCAAAAACATCAGGATTCTTCCTTATCTTGAGAGGAGAGCTAAACTGATGCCACACCAAGGGTCCAGAACCTGAGGGATACCCCCTGGGTATCAGGACCTCACTGTAGCAGAGGGCAGCAGGGCAGCTCTGCAATGGCAGGAAGCCTCTGGAGCTTGTTATGTCCCTGTAGCTCAGAACAGGAGGTCAGTCAGCTGACCTTTGGAGTCACTTCAGCATGGCATAAAGGCTGCAGGTACATTTGTCCTCAGCATTCAGAGCAGCAGGCAGCAGAGTAGCAAGGCAACAGAGGGACAGTCCTTCTGGCAGCATAAATAGTACAGCAGTCCTTCTTCTGTAGTATCCACAGGTCTAGGGGTATACATAAGAGTGGTTCAGATGGTCCTATTTTTATACGTGGTGCCTTCTTTGAAGTAGGAGAAGTTTCCAGAGCATTCCCTTTGAGTTTCTTTAAGTTTCATGCCTGTGCTTGCTCCAAGCTGGCTGCATGAACTATGCAGTGGTGAAAAG